>NC_133619.1:115035687-115350687 GCF_048593235.1 Sminthopsis crassicaudata | reverse complement strand
GATCTAGAGAGTTTGTGTTTCCCTCAAGGTTAGGGTGATAGTAGGTAGCAGAACTTGAATTCATATCTAGGTCAATCACACTCCAAATCTTTCTATTCCATCTCACTTTTTCTATAGTCACTTTAAACTGGCAATACAGGGATCTAGACTGTTACTTGTACTTTAAACTTACATTAAGCTCTAAGCAATTAAATAAGTCAACTCCTTTCTCTGTGATGCACTGGCCACAATATTTTAAAAATAAATCTTTCAGATTCCATTTGCAAGAACACAAAATATAAAAGTTGATCTCTGGAGTTGATTTGCCTTTAGAAATCTCAGGATTTGAGTTCTGTTCCTCTTTCTCTCTATAAAAGCTGTCTATAGTGAGAATTCCTTTTGGTTTTTGGCTTTTTTTTTTTTTTTTTTTTTTTTTTTTTTAGGCTTGAGGTCTACTCTTAAGGCAAAAAAGTGAAAGCTTCTTTAGTTTGCCCTGGGGCAGTTTTTCTGATTGCCTTCCAGTACTGGGAAATTGTGGCTAGGTCCTATTGTTCCAGGGCTCAGTAAATTTACAATTTGCCTTTTATAGCAAATCTGCTAGATCACCCACTTGCAACCGGGAGAAAGTAACCTAAGAATCTCACAGAAGATTTCCAGGTGTGTGGAAGCTGCAAAGCTCTTACTCCCTGCTCCAGCTCTTTGCCCTGGACTCCCTGTGCTGTGATCTGGGCTTAGCAGATTGTTCCCCTGCCCATTTGAAACAGACTCTAAAGTTCTTCCAAGGTATCTTCTTCTGGAAATGTGTTGTACTCCAAAAATTTGTGGATTCTGTGACTCCAAAACCAGTTTAGAGGCTTAATCTGCTTTTGGTTTGAGAGAAGATCAGAGAAGGGAACAGAAAGTCATATCTGGTCTCAGCCATCTTGGCTCCTATAAAGGTTGATCTCTTAACAGAGAGGACTGAATTAAGGAACTACTTTATAATAATCTGTTGCCATTCTCTGCAGCAGATGGACAGGAAACCTAGTAAGTAGTTAATCCTCTACTCTTGCCAATTACCTCTCATTCCCTCTTCTCATACTATCCTTCTTTTAATGTTCTTTTCCTGGAGTTTCAAAATGCATCTTCAGTTTTTTGGGGGGAGCTCTAAAAACCTTCCTTATCCTTGGGAAATATAGAGACTCTTTTCTTTTAAGTGAGAAGCATGAGAGGATTCTGGGAAGAAGGCAGAATAGGTCAGAAAATTCCAAGCTCTCCAGATTTCCCCACAAACAAACCAAAATTATGCCTTTAGGGCAAAATAAACTGGTGAAAAATGAATAAAACTTATGGCAGAACAGGAGTTGTCCAGGGACAACTGGAAAAGACTTCAGGAAGGAAGACTTCAGGATCAGAGTTTAACTTTTGTGAAGTGTAAACTCCAGCTAAACCTGGGGCTAGCTGGATTTGGTTGGAGCCTCAATACAAACCACAAGAACTTTCACCTCACAAGATAGTAAGGGATGTAGGGGTCTGAGTCCAGGAAGACTTGGCTAATTAGGAATGCCAGGCTCAGCTGTGCTATTGATATGTGCTGCTGGGAGAGAAGGAACTAGTACCAGGTGAGTACAGAGGCAGTGGGACACCCTCTAAAGCTAGAGAGTGAAGCTTTTGTTTTGGGGTTCCAGATCAGAAGAGAGAGCTGAAGTGAAGCCAGAAGCATTATCCCTCCCCACCCCATGATTAGAAGTGCTTACATTAATACAATTAACTAATAATGAATTAATAAATTCATTTAAAAAAAATGAACCAGAAAAGAAGAAATAACCTAGGTATAGAAATTTATTATGGGGACAGGGAACCCAAGGGTTCATCTTCAGAGGAGGATATTGAAGTGAAAAAGCCTCATCTGCCCCAAAGAGTAACATTTATAAAAATTTATAAAAGAACTCAAAACATTTTTAAAAATAAAATAAAAGAGAATTAGGAAAAACTAAAACAGAGAACCTACAACAAAATTAAGAAGATTATGAAAAAGATGTTAGCCAACTAGAAGAAAAGATCCAGGATCTTAAAGAAAAAAATAATTCTTTGAACATTACAGTCTCTCAAGAGGAAACCAATGAAGCTATGAAATTAAGAAATACAAAATATAAAAATTTTAAAAATAGAAGAGAAGTGGAAACATAAGAAAACCAACAGACTTGGATAATAGATGAGGAAGAGAAAACATAGGAATAATTGACTACCTGAAAGCTATGACCAAAAAGAGAACCTCAAAACAATAACACAAACAAATCATAAAAGAAAATTTTCTTGGAATGATTGAAAGAATGGGAAGGGAAAGTAGAAATAGAAAAAAATGTAACAACGTCAAAGAGGAAAAATATTATTGCTAAATTTCAACCCCCCTCCCTCCAGATCAAAGAGAAAATTCTATAAGAAACAAACAAAAAACTTTTTTTAATTCAATTATGCTGGAACTACAATTAGAATTATACAGAATTTATCAGCAGTTACAATAAAGGACTACAGGTTCTAGAGTAATATATATTGACAATCAAAAGAACTAGGCCTGCATTCAAAATATCATATGCAGCAAAATTAACCATAATGTTGAAAGAAAAAAAATGGATATTCAATGAATTCATAGATTTTAAGAACTTTGTCTCAATCCAACCTGAACGTAATAGAAATTTTAATGCATAAAAGTCAACTTCAAAGATTAATTTCAAGAGATTGCTCAAGGACAAGTTTTTTTTTAATGGAAATGTAAACAATATGTTTGAGTAGTTTAAAAAAAAGATTGGGGCAAAGCTGAGCACTATTTGACTCTAAAAAACAACACACACACATACATACACATACACACACACATACACACACACGTATATATATATATATATATATATATATATATATATATATATATATATATATATATATATATATACATAAACGGTATAGCACCTCTGTAAAGAAATAAGGGGGGGAGGGAATAGGATAAGAAAACTGTGTAGCTTTATGGCAGTGCAACAAGGTGTGTGGATTAATAGGAATGGGATAAAGAAGGGAAGGAAAGGGTCAGGGAAGAAAATAAGGAAGGGATCCATAGGTGGGGGGAGATTAAGTAATAGCAAGTTAAGTGGAAATGTGAGGAGGGATAGGAAACAAAAGATATACATAAGAACTATAATAAAGATTAGGAATAAAATTTCTTAGGAAAAAAAAGTGGGGCTAGTAATCATTGACCTCAGACAAAGACAATTTTAAAGATTCAGTCAAGAAAGATATTGACATATGTCAGCCATATTAATATTGCTTTAGATACATGCCAAACATGTTCAAATGCACATATGTGCATGCATATGACAATATGTATGTCTATAATAAATACATGTGCTATATATACGCTATAAATACATATATATTTGTTTATATACACATACATACATACACACAATATTAATATGCACATGTTTCACTATAGCCTTCTTGGGAAGGTGGAGAGGATGAAAGGGAAAAAAAAAGCCAATAAGGTAAAAAATACACAGCATAGAATAGAAAAAATAGCCTACAAAGAAGCAAAGAAAAGATGTACAGTCATGAAAATAAACAATATAAATGATTTCTTAACATGGAAATTTATTTTTGTACATTTTGAATTCTCCCTGATGTTCTGCTGGGCACATGACAATGTTCTGGGGTTGTTTTTGTTTTGTTTTTAAAATTTTCCTTTTCAGTCTTTCATTTTCTATTTAGTTTCACATATATATATATATATATATATATATATATATATATATATATATATATATATATATATATATATATTAAAATTTTAAAAAAATTGAGAAGTATCAGATATTTATCACAACCTGTTATATGAATATCAATGTGCTAGACACAATGTACTAGTAGAGTGGGGATGATGGAGGAGAAGAAAAGGAAGGAGGTGCCAATTGCGAACAGAAGAAAGCAGAAGAAATGAACCTTACTCTCAAGGAGTCACAATGTAGTTGAAGAAATCCAATATCCTATTCATTAAAGTCCATATTAAAAAAGGAAGAATAAATTGGATGCAAAGGAGAGGAATAGTCAGTTTTGGCTGATTTCCAGGAGGCCTATCCCTCAGTAACTGGCTGGGGAGAATTTTAGGTTGGATAGTATCTTTCATTGTCTTCCTCCTCCATTTTTGAGCCCCTGCCTTGATAATTAACTGAGCCATAACACTGATTGAAGGGCAAGAAGAAAGAAGAATCATTTTGGCAGACAGGTATTGCATAACAGTATGTTATCAAAATCACTTTGGCTATCTCCATGATAGCTAGCACATGTTTTTCCCAGAAACTTCATTTTAATCTGACAGAAAACACTGGTTTGAAAAAAAAATGTTTTTATGAAACATTTCATTAGGGAAACTGAATTAAGCTGCAGATCCACCACCTACGCCCATATTCACTAATTTATTTCTTGCCAAAATGAATATTTGCTCAATATCTAAATAATGGTCCATTCAGTTGGGTGACTCTTAAATTCCAGTACTACCTGGTATATTTGTAGCCAAGTTGTGGTGAAATACATCTACTTTGTGTCTTTGAAGGAGAATGACATTCAATCCAAGTAATTATTTAAAGAGATGTGTTGAATGTTTTTATCCCAATAAGAGAAGGTTGACATGAGGTCATTGTAAAAGCAACTTATTTGAAAGTTCCTGCTGTATATGGAGCCAGAAACATTTGGAACAGTGGAGAGATGGGACGAAGCTCTATAGTATAGATGCATAACTTCAAAGAGTTCTAGGACATTTCCAGTATGATCTTAAAATTATGAACATTTCAATGAATTGTCTTAATGAGAGCCTTGAAATGTAACTATTCATATATTTAGGGGCTATTCAATACAACGTTACGCAGTAGCTGCTGCTACAGTATATATCATGTCCTTCCCTAATTGTTAGACCACACTGAATTATTCTGTCAAGTATAAATCCAGGAACTTTACACTTGCCAGTTCAGGGTGATTTTCAAAATTGTGTGAAAATGTCAAAGAATGACCTGCCAGCCTGTGTTGGTGATAAGAACACTATTCAGGTTATTCAATGACTCACAAAGGGTATCTTTGAAGAACAATTATTATAAAGATTAGTACATCCCAAACTCCCAGATAGGAATCATCTTTATGTGCAGGATCAAAGGAAAAGTGAAGCTACTAAATTAATTGAGTCCTTTTGATAATAGCTCTCTTAAATGTTTGGAAATATCAACCAAGCTGCTTAGTAACCTACCTGTATTTGAGTAACTTAAGAAGTTGGAGGTATAGTGGAAAGAATATTAGATCTGGAATTAGGAATCTTCTTGAATTGAATTCTATTCTACACTTGCTTTGTGACCATAAATCGCTCAATCCTTCTGGACTTCAATTTTTTTTTTTGTCTATAAAATGGAGATAATAATTCTTAGAATATCTGGCTCTGAGGTTTGCCATTAGGCTCAAAAGGGATTATACATGTGAAGTATCACATTAGTGTCAACTACTATTATTTCAAATCATGAGCAAAAAAATTGCCAACTTCAAATTAAAATGATCAACCTGTATGGTTTAATAGCCAATACTTTAATATCAGAAATATAGTATAAGGGATCACTAGTGATAATTGATGACTTTGTGATAGAAAACTTGGTATGGCAGGAGGAGGAATGAATATGGAGTCTCAGATCTATTATGCATATCCTCAGATACTCACTAATCATGTAATAATAATAATCTCTAGTATTTTACAGTGACTCATGAAAGGTAGTGGAAAATTCATCCTCTTTTATTCATTCATTTTTTAGAGGAAAAAAAGTCATCTGCCAAATGAATAAAACACTTTTCAAATGGAAGAAAGGAGACTTCTCCTGGCAGGGGATCAGTCTACTTGGCCAATGTTTGTGTCTGGCATTAGCTTTCACTACCTTCCAGTAGGTAATCCTTGGGACAATAAATTCCAATTACAGGATAATTATTAAAGATGTTTTTAGAGGATCAAGTGAACTTCCTTGACACCTTGGGACAAAGACTATTGTAATAGTATAATCCTGGGTATTGCACAATAGCCCACAAAAGACTGGAACAAAGTAAAGGAGATGTGGAAATGAGACTATGGGCAAAATAATGTTTTTGTTTGTTTTTAAAGAGAAAAGGATAGTCAAAAACTTACATATCCCAACCTATAATGCAGGTATGGAAATGTTTCTACCTTATCATAAGGTAAAATTTATACTGATTGGTGGCATAAAAATAGCTCTTTATTTACAGAAAGTAAAGCCCGGTTTAAGAGATGATTTTTGACACTAGTTGAATTTGTGTGAACAAATTACTGAGCCTCTTTAAAGGCCAGTTTCTTCATTAGAGAAGTGGGAATATAATATGAGTACTAGTCATCATCCATTTTTTTAAAAAAATGATTTATAAACTTCAAAATTGTGAGTGAGGGGTGTATGTGTGTGTGTGATTGTGTGTGTGTGCACGTGCATGGGCATGTTTAAGTGATTTTTATCAGGGTTTACAAGAAGGGTGGGTGTCTGAGGCAGGATTTGAATTCAAGATTTCCTGATTTCAAATCAAATTCCAATACCCTATCTACTATGCCAATTTAATAGATTGGTGAGTTATGTTAAACCCAGTAGTAATAACTACCCAAATTACTATATGAGACATAGAGAGATCCAATTCAATTCAATAGATTTTTATTAGGTGCCTACGTGCCAGATACTATGCTAAGCAGAGGGGATACAAAAAAGAAGCAAAAGACAAATTGTCTTTTGGGGGGAGACAATGTGCTAACAGATTTATACAATGGGATAAATGTTTTTATTGTTGCTTATTCTTTAAAAAAGAAAAGAAAGCAAAAACACCGTGGAGTGATGTCTCGATTTGTGTGAATTAGACTTAAGTGAAAGAGAGTTATGTGAAGTCATTGACTTCATTCTTTCTTCCAGAGTTATTGAAGTTCAGTGGTAAGACATGTCAGGATGAATAGTGATGATCTGGGATATAGATGACCTTGGCATTTTCAATGTCTGACCAAGCTTTAAGCATTCCTGTTATGCTTCCTGAAACAGATTGTTAGGATTCTTACAAGGTGCTAAGTCACTGGAATAGATATATTTATCTAATTTAGCATAGTACTTAACAATTCCCTAGTTCAGAGTTCACACCTTTAAAGAAGTTCAAATCTTTAAAAAGAGTTCACACCTTTAAAAGAGTTTGCTCATTGGTTCTTTAAGGAGATCCCAAAAGTCCAGGGAATACCCACAAGCCCATTCTCTGGGAGGATGTAAGGAGCCATCAGTAGGAAAAGTCAGTCTGGATTGAGTCAAGGAGAGGACTTCTTGGGAGAACTTCCGGGAAGCTCGAGGAGATTCAGAGCCAGGATTCAGTGGATTCGCAAGTCCAGCAGATTCACAAGTCTAAAGGAAAAGCCTGCTAATGGACTTCCAGGCACTTAAATCAGTGGGAGTGAAGAGACAACTGAAGCATTATGGAGGGAGAGAGAAGATGGCCTAAACAGAACCCCAAGGGATACCATATATAGAAGGAATGATCTGGAGGAGGATGCAGAAAAGGAAACAGAGAAGGACTGGATAGAGAGTGGGGGAGGCGGGGAGAAAGGGAATGAAACCAGCAGATAATGCTAGAGAGTAAAGAGTATCAAAGAGGAGAGACCTGATGGCAACTGAGACAGATTTGAACCTTGATCTTCACATTTTTTAAAAACTGGATAACTTTGGATTCAAATAATCCATAGAACTATTCTCCACTTTGGCTTTCAAAGTTCTCACTTGAATATTTGCTATTACCACCAAGATCTAAAGCCACATTGACTTCATCCAGGGCTAATACTTTAAGCCTTTATACACATCCACACATCAAGGTATAGAGACAACATAGGGTAATAAATAGAGAGATGACCTCAAAGTCAGGAAGAAGTGAATTCAAATCCTATTTCTTATATATATTGGCTATCTGACCCTAGACAATTTACTTAACTGCTTAGTGCTCCAAGAAAAATTTTCTAAGAATTTAAGTTGACTTGTCTTGATAGAGGAATTACTCTTATATGGGAATTCTCTATGTTAATGAAATTTTGGATCTAGCCTCTATTCTTATGATTCCTGAGTAAGTCCCAACTTCTCTGTGAATAGATTCCTTCATGTATAAAATGGAGATATAATGGTTGTACTACATGTCATATAGATCTGTGATGTGGAAAGTTTTATATTAGCATAGAATTACTATTGATAAGTTCAGGAAGACTTAGGTACAAATTTGAAATTTATTAATAATCATGTAACCAGGAAAAGGTCACAATCTTTCTGAGCTTCAAGCTTTACCCTCTGTAAAATGAAAATGATATTAGTTGTGCCATCTGCCACAAAGAGTTATTGAAAACAAACTTCTAAATTCATGTTGAGTACCATTTCTGCCACTGCCAATACTAAGTACTGTTTTATGTTGTTAGTAAGTTTTGAACTGCTTCTCAGTTGTGACATTTGGAAGCCAACTTAAGAGTACAATAACTGTTAGCAATTGGCTTTAAATTCAACTCAAAATATTTAATTTTAGTCTTGGCAGAGAGGTGGTAGCTTAAGATGCAGAATAAAGCCAACATTTTCTTTTTTTTTTTTTTTTCTTTTTTCTGAGGTGATTGGGGTTAAGTGACTTGCCCAGCGTCACACAGCTAGGAAGTGTTAGAAGCCAACATTTTCAAACACAAATACTATATAGATTGATTTTGCTTAACAACACTTTTGTTTGTTTGTTTACAAGGGAGGGTTGCTATTAAGGGGATGGAAAACAATTATGGGAGGCTGGTGAAGTGACAGAGATATAGTAAAAAAAAGAACAAAAAGAAAGAGTGAAAAAAAAATTAAACTACAGAAGAGGGTAGAAGGAAGTTCAGAAGGTTCAGGCAAAAAGTTAGTGTTGGAACTGCTGAGTAAAATTATATGTACATATACCCATCCAAATCTATTTATATGTATATACGTCTATAATGTATATGCATGTGCGTCTTTATAGATATCTGTATTTTTGTCTACATATAATATGTATACAAAGATGTATATACACATGTAAATATGCATATGTGTTTAGTGTATGAATACTTTGAAAAAGCTGCATGTACTAGAAATATATATATATATATATATATATATACATGTATATGTATATAAAATAGTGTCATAAACATTTTTCTGTTCTTTGTTTAAGAAAACATTAATATTTGTTAATATTTGCCAAATTTTAAAGGTTTTTTTTAAAAGAATATTTGAAAAGACATTTAATTTCTGGTCTTACTCCATTAAAAAAAATAAAGGAGACAATTTCTTATTCAACTAAGTTAAAGTATTCCATAATACTTCCTGCCTTCCTGTCTAAGGCAGTCAAATTTAACTCATAATCCTGATAAGCTGAGCCCATTTGAAATGAAAACGGCTTTTCTCATGTATGATAGGATTGCTTATGAAATTCCAATACCATGCTCACAGACATACTAAACATTTTATTGCCTTTATTTTTCATCAAATATGCAAATGTTTTCAGCAGATTTCATTTTTGATTTAAAGCCATTTTTCATGAAAAACTAAATCATTTAGGGCCATATGGTCTCATGACAATGAATAGCTAAGAAAAACACTGTGAATTTAGTACAGAAATGCTTTTCCAAGATAATTCCTAGAGAAGAAAAAAAAACAAATTTACAAATAGCAACCCATAAAGCAAAAAATCTTTTACATAGTACATTGTTATAGTTAGTCCTCTTAAATGTAGTAGATATGTTAAAAGAATTGAGGTCTGTTGTTTGTTGCTTTTAATTTAAAGAAAGTCAGAGTTATCTAGGCCATAAGTGGGAGGGGCCAAAACAAAGTATTAACATATGTTACTTTTCAGAAGGTGGCAAAAAACACTGAGTGAAGGATGTCAAATGCTCCTGGCACACTTATTTATAATCTGTTGCCAGTACATACTGATACGGTCCACATGTTTTTCTTCCTATGTGGGATGGCTACTACTTCTCAGGCACAATTCCAGGAATTGACAGTAGAAGAAATAAATCTATTTACTCTCCTCTGAGTTCTTCTCCTATTTTGACTCTCTAATCAATCAAAACAAATAAAAACAACTTAAAAGTAGTAAAGCTGGTAGATGTGACAACAAATTAAGTCAACAAGTACTTGTTAAGTAATTACAATATGTCAGGTACTGT
Source organism: Sminthopsis crassicaudata (assembly GCF_048593235.1). Classification (NCBI taxonomy): domain Eukaryota; kingdom Metazoa; phylum Chordata; class Mammalia; order Dasyuromorphia; family Dasyuridae; genus Sminthopsis; species Sminthopsis crassicaudata. The sequence continues at coordinate 115,340,474 of NC_133619.1, read as the reverse complement.
GCTAAGCACTGAGAAAACAAAAGATAAAAATAAATAAAATGGGAAAAATAGTCCCTGTCAAATTTTACAGGTTCTATCTTCAATGTGTTCCTAATCTAATGAAGAGATAGAACTATCTATCTATCTATCTATCTATCTATCTATCTATCTATAAATATATATATGAAGTTTTATATGTGTATAAGTAATTATATACAAATTACACACACACACACACTCTCACACACACACACACACACACATAAATATATATATACAAGGTAAATAAGAAATAATCTTAGAGTGAAAGACCTAAGATTAGGGGCTGGGAAAGATTCCTTAAAGAGAATAAGATTTTATGTGAGATTTGAAAGAAACCCCAAAATCAGGAGGCAGAGATGAGGAGTGAGAGAATTCAAAGCATGGAGGGCACTTACTGTAAATGCATAGAATTGGGATTTTGAGATTGAGGTGGATTGAGATTTAGCTAGAGAGAAATAGGCTTTATTCTCTAGGAATTGTCTACTTAGGAAATATTAATGTGGACAGATAGAAAGGATAAAAAGGAACAAATACCAAAAAGTAGAACTCATGATGAAAAATGTCCTAAACTCATGAAAAACAAAAGAAATAAATGAGTAAACACAAGAAATAAGAAGCAATGAGTAGGAATGGAATCATGAAACTTGTATGTTCAGCCAAAGCAAATATTACTCACTCTTCCTTCCTATTAGAATGGATGTAAAGGAAGACAGTAAAAGATCACAGGAAACTGAGGGAGCTGAATTCCAGAGTAGTAAAGTGCTTTGTCTGAAAATAAGAATCAATGTCAGCATCCAAACCCAGTCTCTCTCATGCCAAATTCTGAGCTCTTCTCATTGTATCACATTGTTTTCCTTCAGTGTAGGGAAGGAAGACAATGTGACCCTTCTTTCATCCTTTCTACATTTGTGTATGCTGTTCTTCATGTTCTGGAAAGACATTCCAATATATCCTTTTGAAAGATTATTTCTCCCATTGTAATACCATCTTAAGTGATATTTCCTGCCTACGATCCCCCTACCCTTAAATCTTTCATGCTTTTTTCTTTGACTTTTCCGATACACTTGTATTTTTGATCGATCTTAGATTATGATTTCTTCAGAATTCCTTAATGAAAAAATTTCCCTGTAATTTTGAAGATCAGTTAGTATTCTACAACTTAATAGTCTTAGAAAGTTCTTTGTGGAACTGATAGCTTTTGTGACTTTCCTTGCATTGTACAGACTATATTTGTCAAATGTAAAGCTTAATAAACTCAAGCTACCTTGCTACTACTATATTCACACAGTTGTATTATTTTGTAATGGTATGATCAGTCAATGAAAGAGCATGAATGGATATAACTTTTCTGGTGTGTAATTTGTAATATGTACAATATTCTCTTCTTGGTTTTGAGCCAAGCACATGGAGCTTGTTGAGCCTCCTTATGGATGTGAGTGAGGGGCTGATGTGTGGCAACGAAAAGGTTTCAGAATTAGAATTAGAAGGGTTAAAGTTTGAGTTCACTCTCTCCAAGTTCTGAGAGGCAAAAAAGTATACTTCCTGTTGTTTGGGAAAGAGTGTTTTTATACTTTGGTCCATATTTTCTCAGTAACTATTCTTTTGTAACATTTGGTGTTGGGGAGTACACTAAGTGTTACTTTGTAACAAATAGTATTAGAAACTCCTTGTCCTTCAGGGTTATCCCTAGAATCTTAAGGAAAAGTGGTTATCAGATGCCTTGGGAACCAATCTAACAGGGCAAGTAAGAGTGAGAGAATGAGCCCAAAGTGCTACAACTATTTTTTTAGTCTAATCATATAAATATATTATTCCTTCAAGTTATTGGTTGTCTCTTGAGTGCAACAACATTATTTCCTTCCTCCCTCCTTCCTTTCTTTTTTTCTTCCCTCCTTCCCTCCCACTTTTCCTCCATTCCTCCCTTCCTTCCTTCCCTCCTTCCCTCTTTTCCTTCTTTGATTTCTTTTTCTTTTTTCCTTATTCTCATTTGCTTCCTCCTCTTCCTTCCCCTTTCTTTTTTTACTGGTTCTTTCCATTTTTAGTTCATCTGGGGAATTCCTAATCCCAGGGCCATATCACTCTGATGCCAGATAGTGGAGTAATTAATTCTGCTTTAGACCCACAACTCAAACCTCCTAAGCTCAAGGTATCTACCATTCTCATCCTCAGTAACAGACATTATAAGTATATACTACTATGATAGATTTTAATATTTAGTTGGTTTTGTGACTATTGCAATAGGTATGATACTTACTGAATTTTATCACTTTTTACCTCCCTGAGAACATTTTTTTCCCTGAATGGGATTCCTAAATGTTTATAGGATTTGACTTGAGTGCAAGTAGCTGAAGTGAAGATCTCTCAGTACCATGGACTAAAGTAGATCAAACCTACAGGTCTAAATTTCGGTTTCTTAAAAATCATGTGGTGAGGAGGGAAAGGAAGATTTATAACCTGTCAACATTCCAGTTCCTAATCAGGGAACACAACCTATATAACCAGCCAGAATGTATATGAGGGGTACTAGGAGTGGGTCTGAGTTTTTTTCCTTGGGGTACTCTGTATAAAAGTTGCAAGTGGGCCTAGGCGGAGGCTCTCTCCTGGCTCTGAACACATCCCTTTTGCTTGGAGTTTGGATGAATGCCCAGCTCTCAGGAGGTCCTAATAAAGCTTTTGTTCTATACCTTTAGGTGCCCCTGAGAGTTTAATTTTGGATAAAATTTTTCCACACAGACTGAAATTTTCAATATAATTCACAAGCCATTCCAAAGGAGGAGCTTTTGTCCTAATGCAAGTTACAGCAAGTTGTGTATTTTATAAACAACTTTACTTTATTTTTCACATTTAAGTAATATGAAATCTTTAATATTTTCACAAACTCCCAAGGCTGCAGATATTAATTCAGCATGGGATTAATTTTACAACAAGGATGCACCAGAAACAAGAATTTATTTAATGACTCTCCAAAGCATTTTTTAAAAAGATAGTACATATCTTAAAATATTGAAGCCCTTTTGATTGCTCACTTTTTTTTTCTAGTACCTGTGGAAATCATTGTCATCTCTGAAAGGGAGATTACTGAGAAAGATACAGCAAAAATGTACCATGTTATTTTGTTAATGGGTGAGAAATAATTCAAATAGATGTGAGAACAGGACTTCATTGTTAAACTTTATACAACAATAATAGAAAATATGTTATTAGGTTCACTTCACATCTATGCAAAAAAATTTTCCTTTGAAAACATCTGATTAGACCTGAATTGTTTTTCTGTGTCACCACAAAGACAAAGCAAATGATGATTAAAGCAATTAAAACTTTCCTTTGTTTGCAGAAAGAGATGTACCCAGATATGGCTTTTTTGTTTGTAGACATCTTAATAAGCACTAGCAGACTGAAATGAAATCTGTCATCAGTTATATTTTTCCCTTAGACAAACTGTCTACTTCACATACATATTAAGCAAGATTTGTTACCAAAGCTTCCTTATATGTTTTCTATTTGTTGTTGTAAAATGGTAAATGTAGAAATAACACTAGATCTATCAATTTGATAATATAATGCAATACATCTGGCAACTGAACAGGAAAAAAATGTAATGACATATTTGGTATAGTGAATGGTTTTTTATTATGGTTTTCTTGAAAACACAATTGTGCCATTTGCTGTATTCTGCCATCAAGGAATATAAAGCATTATTGGGCATAGGGAATTCAGCTTTTGTAGAATATAAATTGACTGTCATGTAAATATAAACATCAATTAAGTTTTGTCAGTTGTTAAATATTTATACAAAGAAATGATTTAAACAGGAAAGCTTGCTGAGGGGAAACATCTATTTCTAGCTATATGCTGCTATAACATCTTAAAGGCTTGACTTCCACTTGTTTCTTCATTTATAATTTTACTTTAGATCAACGACTACATGGAATATCCTAAAATATTTGCTCATTTTCACTGATGTGTAGGATAATTAATGCTAATGGGGGTTAGGCAAATAAATATTTGTTTCCTTCAATAGCAGGATAAACTAGTATTGCTAATGAAAAGTTCTTTCTTCATAGCTCCCGAGTTTGCCAATGGGGAAAACAAACAAACAAACAAATGGGAAAAAAAAAAAACAAAAACCTTCACATTATAATGCAAATGTTGAGATGATACAGAATAAGATGACATAGAAAACTTAGTCTGCATTTTTCTTCTATCTCTATAATCATAATTTTAATTGGGCTGTCAGTGGTTTCCTGATACTCTGCCTTCACAGTAGAAAGGCTAGGAAAAAGACAATATTGATCTGATTTATTTTATCAGTGTAGATAACCAATTTGAATTATTCAATTAGCAAAAAAGATTTGTGGGGTTTTCCTGATGTCACTTAATAAAAATACTAGGATAGCCACTACTTTTTTGTCTCACATTATATTGTTTAAAGCAGAGGTTTAAATTCTCATGAGACCCCAATTTGAGAGGCTCCCCAAAATTCAAATGTTCTCAATTTAAATACATATCCTCTAAAAATGCAACTCCTTTCCTGAACATACAAGCTATGAAATACTCTCAATGTTAGGTATCTCTTGCTTTCACTTCAACTTACATCATGCCAAGAGAAAATGTCTCTATGTTCCATTTGATTTAAAGCAAACAAACAAACAAATAAACAAAAAACCTCCATGATTAATTAGACAGTGATATAAAGGTTTATAAATCAACATGATGCTTTTAATATATAAATAAGCCATGAAGTTATTATTTCAAAAGCCAAAGTAAGATTCTTTGGGATTGTTTGATTTTCAGAGCAATTGTTTCTAAACTGTTTCTGAAGATAGGTTGATATTTTTAATTACCAACTCAGTTACACAAAGCACAATGCTCTAGGCAAGGAATGGAAAATATGTGCATTAACTGCTTAGTAGTCTTGCCAGATAAAGAATAAAGGTCTTAAGAAGCTCCGCAATATATGTTTTTCCAATCATGGTCATCATTTGATAAAAGGGTCAGCACCTGGGATAGTTGAGCAAGAAGCAAAGGCAATAAATATATCAACATGATTATTGTTTTCATGAAGACAATAGGTGCATGGGTGTAAGCAGCAATGAGACAAATGGAAACAACTAATTAGAAAAATGAAGGGAAAAATATATATACAAACACACATACACCCATATATACATATATACATATGTAGACACGTAGACACTCCTACACTCACCTCTTAGGTTTTCTTTTTTATGCTATTGTTGTACCACAGTGGGATTTATGGTTCTAGAATTAGAACCTAAGAAGCCACACAGTCTAACTCATTAATTTAAAGAGGCGGCAAATGGGGCTCAGAGAGGTTAAATAGATTGCCTAAGTCACATAGATATTATATGCCAGAGGTGGGATTTGAAAGTCTCCAATCTCCAGGGCTATAACTTGTGACAAAGAAGATATATATAATTTTTCCTGTCCAAAACTCAAAGCAAATTTTTCTTTCTTAATTTCTCTGTAATATTCATTTATGCCTCAGATCCAGAAATGTAGCAATTAATGCTTCTTATATTAAATAATTTTATTTTCCTGAGGAAAAGTCCAAGTAAAATGTCAATAATATTTTTATTTCCATTGAAAATAGAATTAGAATCTTCTTTTTTCACACTTTTACTTTTTCTTGGTCTCTTTTTCCTCAATTGTGAAATAAGGTGATCAAACCAAATGACCTCCAAGATAGATTCCTTTTAGCTCTAAATTTATAATCTGATAGGCTCCTTACCAACAATTAATTGAACCCTTCTTAAACTATGCCATTTGAGGACAATTCCTGCAATTTGCAATAGTTTCCACCAGATGGTGTTATTGTTTTTTCACCCTTAGGTAAATGGTTATTTGTCCTTGTGGAAGAGGATCTTGACAAAGCAAGGCAAAGTCATTAGCCTCATTCTCTCCCTTTGAGCCATGTGGGTCCAATGGGAAGATATAGATCAGGATAACTGGAAATGGTTCCAGATCCAGTGGGAGACCTTGGCCTTTTTGAACTAAGATAATTTCCAAGGTATAGTTTGACTGATGCAACACCCATTCACTGATTAATACTAGTTAAGAAATGGAGCAAATAAATAAATTAATGAATTAATAAATAAACAGACAAATAAATATATAAATTCTGACCACTTTTACCTGGCCCCCCAAAAAAAATCCAATTTGGGAAGGAAAGACCTCCAGGGTTGCTGCCCAAAACAGAACCCAAACAATGACCCAATTAGACTTGGGCTGGGATCTTCTGTTAGTCAATCAGTGAGAGTCCAAGTGATTTAGGTTTAAGACTTGCTACTCAAAAAAAGAAATCTAGCCTGATTGAAATCATGAGAGATTTCAGCAATCAAAATTTATATTGCTTTGGGCAGAGTATCACAGGTAAGGGTATAATTTCCTTAGTGGACAGAAGGAGAGGAGGAAGGCAGAGGAAGGAAGGAAGGAAGATGGTAAAGAAGGAAGGAAGGAGTGTTTGCTTAAAGAAGGGATTCTTAATTGACTGCTAAGGCAAGGCTTCTTAAATTTTTCCCACTTATAACACCTTTTCATCAGAGAAATTTTTACATGATCTTTTCTTGAATCTGAGAGGAGACATTTCTGGCTGCATTAATGCAAGTGCAGTGCAAAGAATGTATGTTTTGTATTCAGAACCAAAGTTGCAGTGAAACTGTGATGCAGCATGGGCAAGCACTTCCAGAAACATCTTGGATTCATTAGGTATTTGATTTTGAATTAATTTTTGATCAATCTGTTCAGAAACCTTTTTTGTTTTGTTTGCCAAATTTTTTGTGACCCCCACATTCAGTTATGCTACCTACATGAGGTTGTGTCTTACAATTTAGGAAGCTTTGCAATAATGGAATCCCTGGAAACTTTGGCCATAAAAAAATCTGAGCTGCTTTGGCTCTCACCTTGGAAGTATACCTAACTATCTATAGTGTTGGTGGGGTCAGATTAAAACACCTTTGGATACCTTGACTGGTATGGTTCTGGAAACAAAACTCCATGGAACACAACCAAACTCTCTGAGAGAGCGTCCTCTGAACTTTATACCCTGTGACATCAGTTCTGTAGGCATTTTTGGCCTAAAAATAATACACCACCTATAATTTTAGACAAGGTTCTCCTCTGTGGCTATGTTGCTTTACTGAAGGATGGTACCATACCTATTTGTGCACACAGAATATCAAAAGCCTCAGGTCCCTCATCTCTATCTCTATTTCCTCAGATTCTTTGAAGACCAGCTCAAATACCACCCTCTGTCTCCTCTTCTTTGTCCCCTCCAGCTATTATTATCTTAAACTTTCAGATTAACTTCCACCTACCCTATATATTTTATATCAAGATATCTATATGTTGTCACTTACATTAGAATGGAGAAAACAGGGATTGTATTTTGTTTGTTTGTTTCTTTTTTTCTTTTTGCTTTGAATCCTTAGTACTTAGTTTATTTTTCTGGCTCACAGTAAATGATTGAAAATGCATGTTAACTGCCTTGTTGACTGACTAAAATGTAAAAGTAATCGAAACTTTCCACAGGTTGGTTTCTGAACCCAAATGCTAAATGTTTGTTATTAGAACTGAGTTTTCTTGGAGATTTTGGATGTAGGAGCTTTGACTTTATTATCATCTTTTAAGTGTATGTTTTGATCTTCCTTGTCACCATAATAACTTTCAATGTTCAGAAACATTTTTTGTTGTCTGCTTATTTTCCTAGACTACTACTAGGCTTTTACCCCTTTGTTAAAGTAGGGTTTTAGGGGTTTTGTGCAGCTTTTTTTTCATAGATCCTTCTAGGAATCTGACCACAAGCTCTCTTTTCTTTGGAGCTGTTAGAAGTGTCCCTGCCCCACTGTAGCTGTAAGACAGTGTGCTAAAACCACATTGTCTTGCTTTGCTGATGCTGGTCCACTGGGGTAGGGGCTGTGCTGGCCTGGCCAGTGCTGGGATTGCACACCAAACTCCCACCCCAATGCCACAGACCTTCTCTGCTGACCTTCAGAGTCCTCCCTGATGTCTGAGGGCTCAGAGATCCAGAAGCCTCCAGCACTGCTGCTGAATCAATGGTTCTACTTTGCTGGTGCTGGGATTCTGGCCAAGTCTGGGATGACACTATGCAGGCATAGCCTGTGATGGGATTGCACTAGGCTCCCACCCTGGTTTCACAGAGTTTTTCTATTGATCTCTCAAGTCCTCTTGGGTGTCTCATTGATGAGAGTTCTGGAAACCACCAGTATTACAGCTGATTCAGAGGTCAGGCTTGGTCTGAGTCAGCTCCAGGGGCTGTCCTGGCTCAGCCTATACCAAGATTGCTCAGGACTGCATCTTGGACTCCTCCCTGATGTCACAGACCTTTTCTGTTGACCTTCTAAGTCGCCTTCCACTGCATCCTTTTGGGTGTTCTGATGCTCTAAAATTTGTTTAGAGTCATTATTTCGAGGAATTTGGAGTGGTTTGGAGGAGAGGTTGGGTAAGCTTCTACCTTCATTTTGCATCATGGTATCTTTCAAAAACCATAATGCTTTCATATACATATAATCAATGGCATACTAATAAGTGTTTAACAATTGGCTTTCCAAAAAAAGTTCACAAGACACACATTTAAATTTAATAGCATTATTAACACTTTCTCCCAAAACTCATGTAAGCCTAAACCATTTTAATTCAATAAAACAAACCATAATTGCATTCATGTCCAAATCACTATAAAAGTGCAAATGATAATAATATTAAATATAATTCCCACCTTCAAGGTGCTTACAATTTAGTAGAGAAGACATGATAGGTAATCAAATAGCCAAAATACAAGTTGGGAAAAAAAGTATATATAAGAAGTCAAAACAAAATATGAGAAAAATTTGGAAGCTCACAATCACCTGGAGAGATTAGGACAGATTTAGCTGGAGAGATTAGGATAGACTTTATCGGCAGCACCTGAGCTAAATCTTAAAGGAAAAGCATTTTAATAGATGGACATAAGTGGAACAATTCATTTCAGAAATAGATAGCAAATTAAGTTAGGAGAAAGGAGAATGAGGTAAGAGAATAATGATTAGTATAGATTAGCTCGAATATAGATATTTAGAGTCAGAAAAGTAATTTAGAGATCATATAGCTCTACTCATATTAAAAATGAGATTACTGTAGAAAAGATTTCTCTGAATATGACTTGGATTAGATTGTCAGTGATTTCCTGAGTTGTGATGATATGAGATTATATAGGTAAATGAAGGCAAGATGGCAACTTGTTGGATATATGTCAGATGAGATTTATGACTTGCGTAGAGATTGTATTTGATCACTAGTATCAGACGCAAATAGAAATGAAGTCCACTAAAATGTACATAAGGATCCTTCTGGGACTCAATTTAGAAGTCCACATGTATTTCTTTCTTTCTTTTTTTTATTTCCCCCCAACTACACACTAAAACAATTTTAAACATTTTTTAAAAAGTTCTGAGTTTCAAATTGTTTTGCTCCTACTCCGGCCCTCCTTCCCCTCCCTTCTTTCTGAGAGAGTAATCAATAATGTATAATATTCCAATATTAGTCATTTTGTAGAACATTTGATTATAAGAAAAAGAAAAAAGTGAGATGCTTCAGTCTATTGTAAAACAGTATCAGTTTTTTTGTTTTGTTTTGTTTTGTTTTTTGTTTTTTTTCTGGAGGCAGATAATATGTTTCATCATTAGTCCTTTGAGATAATTTTGGATAATGGTATTGCTCAGAATAGCTAAGTCATTCAGAATTCTTCATTGTATAACATTGCTATCACTGTGTACAGCGTTTTCCTGATTCTATTTATCAGTTCATGTAAGTCTCTCCAAGTTTTTCTAAAATCATCCTGCTTATCATTTCTTGTAGCACAAAAATATTCTATCATAATCATATATGCTATATCTTATTTAGCCATTCCCTGATTGATGGAAATTCCTTCAATTTCTAATTCTTAGGTACCACAAAAAGAGCTGCTATGAAATTTTTGTACAAATAGTCCCTTCATTTTTGTGGATGTCTTTAGGATATAGATCTAGAGGTGGTTTTGCTGGATCAAAGAGTATGTTCAATTTTATACTCCTTTAGGCATAGTTCCAAATTGCTCTTCAGAATGGTTGAATCAGTTTTCATACTTCTCTTTTAATTTATATATCAATATAACTATCCCATACCAAAATAAGTTCAAAATGCATACATGATTTGGGCATAAACAAACTAGGAAAGAAAGGGTAATTTATCCATCAGATCTTTGGAGAAGGGAGGAATTTCTGACCAAAAAGAACTAGGGAACACTATGAAATACGAAATGGACAACTTTGATTACACTAAATTTAAATAGTTTTGCACAAACAAAATCAACAGAATCAAGATTAAAAGGGAAATCCAAAGCTGGGAAAATTTAGCCAGTGTTTCTGATAAAGGTCTTATTTCTAAAATATATAAAGAATAATGTCAAATTTATAAAAATGCAAGTCATTCCCCAATTGGTAAATGGTCAAAGGATATGAACACATAATTTTTGGATGACAAAATCAAAGCCTTAGAGTCTTATGAAAGCCTTAGAGTCATATGAAAAAAAAGCTCTAAATCACTATTAATTAAAGAAATGCAAATTAAAACAACACTGAGATACGACCTCACACCTCTTAGATTGGCTAAGAAGAGAAACAATAATGATAAATTTTGGAAGGGATGTGGGAAAAATGATTATTGGTAAAATTGTGAAATGGTTCAACCATTGTGTAGAGTAATCTGGAACCATGCCCAAAGGACTATAAAACTGTGCAAACCCTTTGACCCAGCAGTGCCATTACTGGGTCTGTATCCCAAAGAAATCCTAAAGGAGGGAAAAAGACCTATATGTGCAAAAAATGTTTGTAGCAGCTCTTTTTGAAGTAGCAAAGAATTGGAAAAGGAGTAGATGCCTATCAATTAGGAAATGGCTGAACAAACTGTGGTACATGAAAGTAATGGAATATTATTGTTCTATAAAAAAATCTAAAATAAAAGTACCTTTTATTGTTATGGGAAAAAATTAACAAAGACAAATGAGCCCCTAAAGAAGTTTAGGATTTGAAAAAGTACTAATTAAAGAAACCTAATGCCCAAGTATAGTAGAATGTTTGCTGAATTTGTTTAAAATGACTGATATTTTTTAAAGATTATCAATCTTGAACATTTCTTTGTATTAAAGGAAAATTCAGTTTATTCAAGTGAATTTCTTCTAGAAAAAAGATGCAAATAAAAGAGATCATTGTTGGCTTCATAAGTTGGATAACTTTTAGTTTATGATATATAGCAATTATATAAGGCTTGATCTAACAAGTTGATGAACAAGCTGATTTTAGAAAGTCCTGGAAAAATTTACATGAACTGATGCTGAGCGAAAAAAGCAGAACCAGAAATACATTGTACACAGTAATAGAAACATACAGTGATCAACTATGAAAGACTTGGTTCTTCCTACTGGTTCAGAGATTCAAGGCAATTCCACTAAATTTTGGGTAGAAAACACCATCCATCTATATCCAGAAAAAAGACCTATGGAGAATGAATATAAATCAACACATGCTATGTTTGATTCTTTTTTCTGTTTTTTTGTTTTTGTTTTTTGTTTTTTTTTTTTTTTGTTTTTTTTTTTTTTTGCTCTTCCATGGTTTTTCCATTTTGTTCTAATATTTTTCTGCCAACATGATTTATAAAAGAAATGTATTAAAAATAAAATAAATAGCACCTTATTTTTGAGATTTTATATATATATATATATATATCATTACAGCTAATAGGAACCACATTTGAATTTGATTCTACCTGCACTAGAGAGTATTATGGGATGTATGAAACTTTGCAGGCCATGTATTTGATATTTCAGGTTAGATGTCCTCTGAGAACTCCCTCTCAAAGATCCTATGATTCTAATGTTGCAGTGACACAAGTGGGATTAAAAGCACTTTATATCAACAATGAATTTCTACTACTATATCATGCTGACATCTTGCTGACATTTTTGAACTACATGGGAACAAGAAATTCATAGTTTATGATGAAGTTTCTAATTATCAACTACTAAATTTTTCTTCATTTATTTTCATCTAGCATTTTACTTTCAATAATCATAAGCTGCCCAGACTAATATTTTAATGCTTTTATTATTTCCATTGCTTTATGAGTATAATCTTAGATGATCTTAGAAGAATCCAAATGGCAAATGACCCAAAATGCAATGGAAAGATATATAATGAATGAAAATAGGTAAAAGCTAAAATTACTAATAATTTCATGCCAAGATTTACCATCCATAACATCCATGATATATATCATTGAACATGTAGATAGATAAGTCATGTAATAGTGGTGAAGGCTAATATATGGACAATCTGAGTGTCATACTGATATGCAGGAAATATTACAATAACCATAGGATGCATTCAGTATCTTCTTTATAGGGCAATGGTACTACACAGGTACTACACAGGATAAAAATATGGAGAATTAGTTGTGATCTGCTCTGGGAGAGAATGGGCTCATAAATCCATTAAATTTTACAAATAACTTTTTCTAAAAATATACTTTACTGTTCTTATTCAATGCAAATGTATTAAGCAACCAGAACACTGGATTTAAACCAGACAATATAAATGCTGTTTGTTGTACTTCTTCTAGATATCTATTAGACATACATTTTTTCATGTATATTAAGAGAGATGACAGTCTCATTACAAGAGAGTAAATCAGTGCCAAATTCCTGGTTAAAAATTAAAGTATATATTTTTTCTTTGATTATTCTCTATATTTTCCTCTTAAATCTCTTTCCATAACTAAATCCTCAAACTTTATTTAAACTAGAAAACTGAAAGCAACATGTACAATTTTTTTGGTTAGTCTTTAATTAATACCCTGTATGACACATCATTTTTTTTTTTTATTGTATAGTTTAAATTATCTCCAACTCTTTGTGATCCCCATTTGGGATTTTCTTGGCAAAGATATTGAAGTGGATTGCCATTTCCTATTTTAACTCATTTTACAGCTGAGGAAACAGACAAATATGGTAATATGACTTTTCTAGGTTCACATAGCGCACAGAGGTCATGTTTAAACTCAAGTCTTCCTGACTGCAAGCCCAACACACTATCTACTGTGCCACCTAACTGCATGCTATTGTATACTGGAAAGAGAACTGGCTCCAGGGTCTGAGATTTGGGATTCAAATCATGCCTTTGACTTATTATTTATATGAATGACTTGGGGCAAGTTTTTTTAAGTCTCTTTCAACCTCATTTTCCTTACCTGTATAATAAGGGGTTTGAACTAGATATCATCCGAGGTCCCTTTCAATTCTAGATCTATGATCCTACAACTTTCAGTTACCAGACCCAAAAGTAATTATTAACCATCTATTTGTAGCTGACATTCTGACAGATAAATGCAGGATAATTTTTAGTAGAATGAGTTTATTGCAAAGAAATGGCAGGAAGCATCATCTCAAATCTCTTCTTTAGGATCAAGCTTGGTCATTAAAATTTCAGAAAGATAAGGGAAGGTTATAGAACACTGCATATAATAGCAGATTTTTAAAATGTGTTGGTGACTTTCACCAAACTTTTTTTTTTCTTTTTGTTATAAAGGATGCTTTTCTGGGAAGGATAAGGGAAAACTATACATAAGGGAAGATGGGTGACATTAAAGACAAAAGATATCAATTAAAATTTATGTTTCAAAAATGACTTTTAAAACAATAGGTCTTGGTCAGGAAGAGGCTGTATTTTATGGAAGCATACAGAATTACTAAATGGTATAGCATTTTGTTTTAAGCTTAAAATTTAACTAACTTTTGGCTAAGGACAAAGGTGAGAACAACTATACTTATTGTGCTTCCCCTTATGAAATGATGATATGAATATGTGAATACTTCTCAATACACAGAGCTGTGGCTTCTACATAGTAATGGTAGGACAGTGTAATTGCAATAACCATCTATAGGCATTGGGAAATAAAAGTTGATGATAAGAAGAAATTCATTTCAGGGAAAAATAAAACACTACTTGTATTTAGTTCCTGTTTTTCTGTGAGGAAAGATGAAACACCTGTATTTATAAGTCTGAGTCAAGCTTTCCTGGCTTAGGTAAGAAAATATGCAAGTTAGAGCAGGAATGAAAATAACTTTTAAGATATAGTCTCTTTTATTTACAGCTTTCTAGCCATACAGAAATGGGGTAGGGGGGTTGTAGATAGAGGCATTTTTGAATTTTCAGATGAGTTGAATGCTTGTCCCTATCATATTTTAACATTATAAAAAGTCCTATCGAATATAGATAAAACTAGATTCTATTAACCAAAAAATGACAAATATATTTGAGTAAATTCTATACATATATATGTATACAAATATACTCTATACATCAAGAGAAGGAGGCTCACTGACACAAATGCTACAATCTGCCAATTTGAAAACAAACAGGACACGAAGAGAAGAAATTGTATCTTGTTTTTGTTCTTTTGATTGTAAGCTTCTCTTCTTGAAATTTGATCTTTGAGATAGATTGTATTTCTGTATGTGTGTATGAGAGAGAGAGAGAGAGACAGAGAGAGAGAGAGAGAGAGACAGAGAGACAGAGAGAGACAGAGAGAGACAGAGAGACAGAGAGAGAGAGACACAGAGAGAGAGAGAGACAGAGACAAAGAGAGAGCGAGAGAGAGAGACTAGAGAGAGAGAGAGACAGAGACAGAGAGAGAGAAAGAGAGAGAGAGAGAGAGAGAGAGAGAAAGAGAGAGAGAGAGAGAGACAGAGAGAGAGAGAGACACAGAGAGAGAGAGAGAGAGACAGAGACAGAGAGAGAGAGAGAGAGACTAGAGAGAGAGAGACAGAGACAGAGAGAGAGAAAGAGAGAGAGAGAGAGAGAGAGAAAGAGAGAGAGAGAGAGAGACAGAGACAGAGAGAGAAATAGAGTGAGAGAAACAGAGAGAGCTACACAGAGAGATAGAGGAAGGGAAGAAGGGAAGGAAGGAGGGAGGGAAGGAGAGACAGAGTCAGACAGAGAGTCAGAGGGAGATGAGAGAGAAAGAGAGAGGGAGGGAGGGGGAGAGGGAGAGGGAGAGGAAAAGGGAGAGGGAGAAAGGTGCTAGTGACTGAATGATTCATTACTACAATTCTCTGCCCAATATATATTCAAAGAATTCTCCACTCTAGGTTTTCTATTTGTTCCAATTTCCCCCCTGGCTAATCCACAAATCATTTTTTAAAAATCTGTACAAGAATTCCCACCATTATCATCTTACTATTTATTTTTCATTTTTTCTTCTATTCACTGGAGTGTATGGTCAAGCAAAAGGACTCTGTTCCAAATCACTACTGATCAGAGAAATGCAAATTAAGACAACTCTGAGATACCATTATAAGATTGTCTA
This sequence comes from Sminthopsis crassicaudata, assembly GCF_048593235.1. NCBI lineage: Eukaryota > Metazoa > Chordata > Mammalia > Dasyuromorphia > Dasyuridae > Sminthopsis > Sminthopsis crassicaudata. Next base: position 115,325,036 of record NC_133619.1, on the reverse strand, counting down.
AGATGACAGGAACAAATAATGATGAATGTTGGAGGGGATGTGGGAAAACTGGGACACTGATACATTGTTGGTGGACTTGTGAAAGAATCCAACCATTCTGGAGAGCAATCTGGAACTATGCCCAAAAAGTTATCAAACTGTGCATACCCTTTGATCCAGCAGTGCTACTACTGGGCTTATATCCCAAAGAAATACTAAAAAGGGGAAAGGGACCAAAATGTTTGTGGCAGCTCTTTTTGTAATGGCTAGAAACTGGAAGATGAATGGATGTCCATCAATTGGAGAATGGTTGGGTAAATTATGGTATATGAATGTTATGGAATATTATTGCTCTGTAAGGAATGACCAGCAGGATGAATACAGAGAGGTTTGGAGAGACTTACATGAACTGATGCTGAGTGAAATGAGCAGAACCAGAAGATCACTGTACACTTCAACAACAATGCTGTATGAAGATGTATTCTGATAGAAGTGGAAATCTTCAACATAAAGAAAAACCAACTCACTTCCAGTTGATCAATGATGGAGAGAAGCAACTACACCCAGAGAAAGAACACTGGGAATTGAATGTAAAATATTAGCACTACTGTCTTTCTACCCAGGTTACTTACACCTTCGGAATCCAATTCTTAACGTGTAACAAGAAAATTGGATTTACACACATATATTATATCTAGGTTATACTGTAACACATGTAATATGTTTGGGATTGTCTGTCATCTAGGGGAGGGAGTAGAGGGAGGGAGGGGAAAATTTGGAAAAATGAATACAAGGGATAATGTTATAAAAAATTACTCATGCATATGTACTGTCAAAATTTTTTTTATAATTATAAAATTAATTTTAAAAAAAGCAAAAGGACTCATTCAAACAAAAAAATTACTGACTTAAAAACATTCTTGACAATAATTCTATCTCTGATATCCACATATTTATCTGTGTACTTCTGAACCCAGAGGAAACTTCCTGGCAAAAGGATAGACATGAGGAATATGTTTGAGTATATTTGGGTGTACACATGGTGATTCAGAGTCAATGAATTAGTAAATAACTGTAGTTTATATTGTCTCAGCTGAGTCACATGCACTATTTTTTCCTTCTTGAGAATTATGACCTCAGGAAAGTGATACTATGATATGCAAGAGAATTGGATTTAAATGAGAGGAAGCTGTGCAAAGTCACCAACGTCATTTTTAGCCTCTGAAGCCATCTGGATCCAGTGGCAAGATATAGATGGCCCAGATACAGTGGAAGATCATAGCCTTTTAAAGCTAGGGTCTTTCATAAGTTTCAGTTTGACTGAAGAAATGGACTCTTTTGTCTAGCCAAAAAATAATAGTAATAATCTGAGAGAAAGATTTTTGATCAAAACATTTACTTTGAGCAATTAGGGGGCAAAGTAATTTGGGTTTAAGCAATGGAAGAGAAAATGAAAAGCAAGTTGGAAAAATTACCTAGTGTGAGTCCTACTGTTTTATTTTGTTTCTTAAACTCTATAGCTTGGCCAGAAAAAGGAAATAAATTTAGGTAGATAGGAATTTTCTATTTTTCAGAGTAATGTCTATAAAAATGACTTGTTGATCAATTCATCTATGTACACAAATGTAAAAATAGATTCACATAGGGATTTGACCCACTTCTTAATTCATTATTTTCTTTTTTCAGTTCATTTCTGTGTGACACTGTGGAATTAGGATGAATATTAGATTTGAAGTCTAACATACCTATTTATGAGATATTATGAAACATTACAAAAGTCGTTTAGTTTCTCTGAACCTCTATTTCCTTAATGATCAAAGGATACTAACAATCAGTTTTTAAGAGAAGAAACCAAAGCTATAAATAAAATACTCCAAATTACTAATAATTAGGGAAATGCAAATTAACTCTGAGGTACTACCTCACATCCATCAAATTGGCTAACATGACAGAAAAAGAAAATGACAAATGCTGTAGGAGAATGTCAGAAAGCAGGGACATTAATGAACTGCTGGTAGAGTTGTGAACTAGTCCAGTTATGCTGGAGAAAAATTTGGAACTGTGCCCAAAGGCCTAAGTTACAAAGGGTTATAAAACTGTGGATACCCTTTTTTCCAGAAATACCACTACTCAGTCTGTATCCCAAAGATATTTTAAGAAGAAACAGATCTATTTATACAAAAATATTTAGAGCCACTTTTTGTGTCTGTGTGTGTGGTGGCAAAGAAATGGAAATGAAGAGAATGCCTATCAATTGGGGGAATAGCTAAATTGTACTATGATTATGTAATACTGTTGAACTAACTTGGGAAAACTAAGATGATACAAAGTGAAGTGAGTAGAACTACAAGCTCTCTAAATAGTAATAATAATAATGTAATGATGATCAATTATGAAAGTCTTAGTTACTCTTATCAATACAATGATCTGTGACAGTTCCAAAAGATTCATGATGAAAAAATACTATCTACCTCCAGAATCAGAACTGATGAAATCTGAGTACAAATCAAAATATATTTTTTCACTGTGTTTTTCTTGCTTTTTTTGTGAACATGGAGAATGTGGAAATATATTTTTCATATGTGTAAGGGATATCACATTTCTTGCCCTCTCAATGAATAGAAAAGCAGTAGAGGAAGAGAGAAAATTTGGAACTGAAAATAAAAAAAAGAAGAAAGAAGAATCCCAATTTCCTTCCTGTGGAATAGGGATAATAAATTTATGCAATCAACTTCTCAGGGTAGTTATGAGGAAAGTACTATGTAAACTCTAGATCATTGTAGCAAGGCAAGCTGTTATGAAGCAACTTGTCATAGTAGTTAAGAGAGCTGAATTTGTACTTGGGTTCAAATTCTGCCTCAGGCATTTCCTAGCTGTGAGACCTTAGACAACTTTTCTCTTAAGCAAGTTCACTTGTTCCCAATAGTTTCATCTGTACAGTAGGGATAATCATAATCTACTTTACAGGATTGTTGTGAAGCTGGTGAGATAACATTTAAAGTACTTCTACAAATGTTAGTTATTATTATTATTATTATATTGTTAACCTTAGTATCATAGAATTACAAGACCAGAAGGAACTTTAGGCACTATCTGGTCTATGTACTCTAAAAAAAGATAAAGAAGTAATGTAAATGAAATGCAATGCATAAAGCACTACTTAAAAGTAAGCTACTATTATTACCGAGAAGATGGTACCTCTAGGTCTTAAGTAACTTTCTCAAGATCACCTATCAAGTTAACTGGAACTACCACTGGGACTAGACACAAACTTTCCTGACTGACTCCGTTGGGCTGTATGACCTCAACAGCATATTTTAAATCATGTTGTATGATTTTTAAAGTATAATTCAAAAAAGGGAAGAATAGAGTTTTGTATGTATTACACTGTATTACACTAAAGTACAAAAAAGATTGAATCTGGCTGGGTAATTACCACAGCAAATAGATGACCAGAATAAGACCCATCTCAACTATTGTTATTCTTCTGATTTCTTAATTCAGCTTCTGGCAGATATGACACCAAACTTCTATTGTTTATCTTTAACTGAACTATTATAACTGGCTTCCTTTCCATTCAGGAAAAATAATTCTTCCAAATCAACCACTTTTGGCTCTGTTCCCATTTGCCTTTCCTTGTTTCTTCCTTTGAAAAAACAGGTCTGGGCCTGGTAAAAAATAATTTTAAAATGAAACCAATGGGTCAGGTTACTATTGGCTAAGCCTCTGCTCAGTCTTTTCATGAAGGAAAAAAATAAGGTATTACCATCATACTAGTTTAGTCACATTCTTAAAGAGAGTAAAATATTACATAATATGTGAAAAATGTCAGGATAAAGGAACACCTTTCTCACAATTAGTTTGGATTTTGATGAATAATGTTTCCCCTGAATCATCAAGATTGTTCTTAGACTTAAATTGCCTTTTTGTTGTTATAATGAGCAAAATATTCCTATGAATAGACTCTTGTGACTTCCCTATGAGAAGATGTTTAGGGAAAAGTGCCCATGTTCCTTATTTACTGCATAACTCCTTTTCACTAAAATCTACACAAAGCAATTTCATTCTGAAACTGAAGAGGCAAGAGAATACTCTTGGAAGGAATTAAGATGAAATACAAAGATTGCTAGATGAACTAAGCTCAATGAGCCTCAGTTTCTCCATCTATAAAATGAATAAAATTGAATGATTTCTATGATCTTTCTTATTTCTGAACCCATGATTCTAAGATTTTATATGGATGGAATGACAGTATCCCCTTAACAATGGGATAGCATCCTAACATATGATCTATGAATTGGCCTTTATATTTGAAATAACATTCAAATACAACAATGTCAGTGCTTCCAAACCTCTTAATAAAGATATAACAAAATCAACAGCTTCCAAATTCACAGCTGAGAAAGGAAGTTCAAATTTGTTGAACCCAGTTATTATAGGCTTGAACGACTTCTTATATAGAAGCAAGTTATGCATGCTGTTACTGCCATGCACCAGTTGAGTAAGGTTGAATGCTATTCCCTGAAAGTCTAATTGACAATTTTTGTTGCCCTTCTATGACTGTTTAAGAAGAGTTGTGAGGTCAGTGGCAATGATACTTCTCATAGTCATAAATGCCTTCAAGTAGGTCTTTTTTTTTAAACCTACATTTTAAGAAGAACCTAGTGTCAAAATTCTTAAAATAAAATGTTTTACAGGAGAAAAAAGATTTTGACAACATCACTGACCCACATTTCAGAAGGAAAATGAGAAATATAAGGGTCAGATACCAGCCAGTAGAAACACAATGAGCACTTATGCTATAAATGAAGTAGTGAAATCGTCCACTGGAACAAGCAATTTTCATAACAGTAAAATGATTTTTATCATATCCAGTGACCTCTTTGAGTTTCAAAACCAAAAGTCTCAGGGCACATTAAGTTGGGAGTAAAGCTTTAATAGTATATAAGAATAAGGAATGTATAAATATGTACTCTCAAAAAATTAGCCCCACTAGTTGTAACCAATACTTACAGAAATTTCATATTTTTGAATTAGAAAAATGTTGCAATATACTTTTTTTAAAGATCTAGAAGAAAAATTTGGTCCAATATTAATTTTAATAAAACATTTAGATTTTTTAAATTGTTAAACTCTCCTTGATAGTGGAATGCAGTATTGTTTTTCTTAAAATATCAGATAAATATATATTATAAAAAAAACCCACTCATTTGCAAATATTTAGTGAGATTCTTTTGATTTTAAAAACTATAAAGAAAAATAGAAATTTGTTGTTCATTGTCATGGTCACATTTAAAATATGCTTCATTTACAATCTAGAGAAACCACATAGTATTTTTTATATAAATAAACATCTTTTGCCTTATATCTTTTAGATGTTTTTCAAATATGAATAAAATGCAGACTTTCTCTGAAGTTTGAAAGCCTTTATATGTTTTATTTTCTTATGTAAATAAGAGTATATTCTTTATTGTACATATTTATAGATCTGATTTCTTAAAAATCCTTTTATTTAATGAAACTAAAAGCAGGAAAAAAAAAGAATATTTTAGAATGAATAATATTTGTCAGCTCCTCTTTTCTGTAACGACTATTTATTGTATTTGACAAATGACAGAACATTTATAGAAGGGAACCAAATTTTCTAGATTGTGAGTACTGTGCCTTTTCATTTCACTTTTTGTGATCTCCATGAGTTGTGAGTAGAAATTTCATATATGCTTTTATATTAAGGTGGATGTGTTCTTTTCTAGTCTAATACAGAGATACTTTGTTCCACTCTTTAGACTGCTGTGATATTTTCAAGGATTATCCTTGTACAAGTCTTATTTAGTACTTTTAAAATGTGGCTCAAATCCCTTAAATGATAATAAGCCTGAGAGACATAAAAGAAGTGTTCAATAAGTTATATTCCCCCCAATCAATTCCATCTTGACAACATTTCCCCAAGTACAAGTCTGTGAGCACTAAAAGAAATATAAATTTGGTATGCCATCTTAATTTCTTAGAGGTAATTTGTGATTATAATTTTTATTCTGAGAACATGCAAATAATATGATTAACAGTATTCTAATAATTATTTTATTTTGAATTTCATCCTTACAATCTTATAGGACTCCAACTAACTTCAGAATTTATAACAAGGACATGTATTTGCTAAAACCAAAAAAAATATATAGTCTATACACATCATTTTATTGTTTAAATGGTCCTCATTCATGTTTCATTTCAATAATATTTCCCCAGCTTGTAAAGCTTATGTTACATTGAGCTCCTCTTTAAATTCACAATGCATAAAACTGCCAGGTGGCCTAATAACAGAGTGCATTAGCAGATTGAACTATAAATCAGATGGTTGTGTTCACATACTGTAAAAATACAAGCAATTTCTTTTAGATCAGAGTTTGTACACTGATCTCAAAGAGTTATCAAAATTATTTTTTAATGTAAAGAAAATAAAAAAGTAACAACTTAGAGACATGATCATGTTTATTTTTTTAAATAAAAATTACTTTATTTCACTATTAAAACAATCTTACAATAAAATTCTTTCCAATAATATTGGTTTTTAGTATTATAATAACACTGCAAAGCTACCCTGGTATTAGTACTGCAAAGCTATACAGTGTTCTGTTGTTACCCTTACAACAAAAGCATCAAAAAATTTTTTTTAAGTCATCAATTTACTTAAAGAGCTATCAAAATATCAAAATGTAGAAATCATTCCAAAGTCTTTCAACTGGGTATAGCTTGTTCCCAAATCATTAATTATACTGTAAAGATTATTATATTTCTCAAGCTGTAAGATCATCTGGTCCAGGGGTTCTTAACATTTTTTATGTCTTAATCTCAATTTTCAGTCTGGTTTCTCCTTTTTTCAGAATGATGTTTTAAAATAATTGAAAAGAAATCAAAATTTTAATCAGAAGATAGTACATAGAAAGAGGTAATTGTTTTTCTTCATCCAAGTTAACTGATTCCTTCCCACCTCAATATATATGCAGTTAAGAATTCCTGATCTAGTCCAGTTGTCTCCATACAAATAAAGAATTTGAGGTTTAAGTTATTGATTTGCCCTATATCACACATCAGTTTAGCAGTAGAGATAGATCCTTTGATTGAGAATGTCTCAGTCTTTCCATTAAGGTGTATCATCAATACATAAAAGTAACCCTATTGATCGAGGATATATTATAAATAAAGTTAGCTTCATTGTATCAAAATTAATATATGATTAATAGTGTATTAATAGGAATTTAAATAGGCCAGTATTTAATGAGTCTCTATGCCTAAGAAACATCAAAACTAATTCAGACATTACAATCTCTTCTAAGTTTGTGAAGACATCCTAGTAGACAGAGAAAACAAGAACAGAACAAGAGTAACTTAGACTAAGCTGTTGGAAACAGTATAAATCCAAAGGACAGATTCAAGATAGAAAAATGACTACTAGAAATAAAGAAAAAAGGCCAAGAAATAATAATGGAATATAACCAGAGAACCAAAAAAAAAAAACAAAAAAAAACCACAAAAACCCGGGAATCATAATAGAATACTGGCTGACATGAACCAGCATTATAGATGCATTCTCTAAAAATATCCATTGTGAAATTGTTGATTACTGGAAAAACAAATCTGATCCCAACTACCCTTCCTACAATGGGGAGTTTTGATATATTTGGGGATGAAGGTGATGGCAGCAGAATTGAAAGGGAAAAAAAAAAAAAAAAATATATATATATATATATATATATATATATATATATATATATATATATATATATATATATATATATATATATATATTCTATCTCTCATCTCTCTATATTTAATTAGAATTATATTTGTTATTAGGTACATTTCCTAGAGGAATGAAATATCAGCCATTCTCTACAGCAGTTTCCTTTTCTCTCTCCCTTAGCTTTTCCTTGAACCAAAGGAAGACTTATTTTCAGAATATTAAAATAAAATTTAAAAAATAGATATACTCCTACTATGCATAGCATGTAAATCTTTAATGTAGTTACTGTTTAGCTATGTGGCCTTAGAAGGCTTTTTAAGTCTCAGCTTTCTCTTCTGTAAAATAGGAATAATATTGGGATTTTTGTAATGTAACTATATATATAGTGCTCTAAAAATGTGTTTTTATTAATTCAGTTTAAACCTCCATTTTCAACCTACTGGCAAATGTTTTTTATTTTCATTTTTTTATAATCATAGCTTTTTGTTTTTCTAAATATATGCAAAAATAGTTTTCAACTTTTATCCCTAGGGGAAGCTAGGTGGCACAGTGGATAGTGCACCAGCCTTGAAGTTAGGAGGACCCGAGTTCAAATCTGGTCTCAGATACTTAACACTTCCTAGCTGTGTGACCCTGCACAGGTCACTTAACCCAAATTCCCTCAGGGGGAAGAAATTAAACATTTATCCTTGCAAAACTTTGTGTTCCAATTTTTTTTCTCTCTCCATCTCCCCTTTCTCCTTTCCCTAAACAGTAAGTAATCTAATACAGGGTTAAACATATGCAATTCTTCTAAACATATTTCCACATTTAGCAGGCTGCACAAGAAAAAATATGATGAAAAGGGGAAAACATGAGAAAAAAACAATCAAGTAAATAGCAAAAAGAACAACAAAGGTAAAAATACTATGTTATGATCTATACTCAGTTCCCATAGTTCTCTCATATATATATATGATATATATGATATATATAGATGATGTATTGATTTGCAAATGCATTAGATTCAAGAGAAGCAGAGTTGCATGAAACCAGCAGCAATCTCTCTTCCAGAGTCATTGCAATTCAGTGGCAAGACAAAAGTCAAGATGACTGGCAATGGGCCAGAATGCAGTGGATGATATTAGCTTCTTCAATGTCTAACCAAACTCTGAGTGCTCCAAGAAAGTGTCTGCTTTAGTTACTTTCATGGCCACTGGAACAATTTTTTTCTCATTCACCCCCTTCCACTGGGGGAAGTCTTCACATACATGACAAAAGCTGAATCTGATAATATTATATCAAATGTTATCTCTACCAACTATATTCTTATCTATGATGTTATTTGTTCTCTTCTTATTAATATGAATACTACTGAGTACCCAGATATGGCCATTCCTCAAAGCTCTGTCCTCAGCATTCTTTTCTTTTTTCTTTTCTCTTTTCCTTTTAGCAATTCTATCTATCTGGTGATTTCTATTATGGTTTTTATGCAAATTGTTTCAAAATTTGTGTATTCAGCCTTTACCTCTCCTCTTGGCTTCAAATCCACATTTCCAACTTCTCTACTTAAATATCCTGTCATCACCTCAACTTCAAGATATTTAAAAACAGCTCATCAATTTCTATCAAGCCATTTTCCCTCTCAAATTCTTTTGGATGATACCAGTATCTTTCCATAATTAAAACATGAGAGGTGACTTTGATACTTCCCTCTTTTCATGCTCTATGTCCAGCCAGTTGCCAGATTTATATTTTTATGTTCAAAACAGTTCTCTCATCTGTCTTTTCTTCATCTTAGCCTTATTAATCTCTTATTATCTCTCATATGGGCTATTTAATATTTTTCTTTCTGTTTTTCCTTCTGCCAGGCTTTCTTTTCCAATGTATTTATCACACAATTACCAAAGTAATCATCCCAATGCATATCTGACCAAATTGTTTCCCTATCAAAATCCATAGTTGTTATTTTCTTCCCTAAACTATAAAATCTAAACACTACAGTGTAGTATTTAAAACTCTCCACCACCTGACAATACACATTCTATCTTGCAGATTTTCAGATGCAAACCAATTTCTTGTTGCTCAGACATTTCATTCAGGTGCAACTCTTTCTGATCCTTTGTGGAGTTTTCTTGGAAAACATACGGGAGTGGTTTGCCATTACCTTCTCTATTGCATTTTTCAGATAAGATACTGAAGCAAAGTTGGGATCACAAAGCTAGTAAATGTTAGATAGGAGCTCAGAAAGATGAATCTTCTTGACTTTAGATTCAGCACTCTATTGACATTGTTACTTGGCTGTCCAGTGGAAACTAAGTAGAAATAAATAAATAAAGAAAATACATTTATAATGTATTTAGATGATTGTTGAATTTCTTATCAGTTGTGTGACATTCCTATTTATGTTTATCTCAATGTATCCAGAGCTTAATCAAGAAAAGAGGTCCTAGCCTCCACCCCCAAAAGGGATTAATCCTCAAGTAAAACATCACTTCTGTCCCCATTAAACTTTTTGCTATCTGTAATAAGGGGAAATTTTATATCTTTAGAGGCTTATTTGAAGAAAATAGAGAAAGAGAAGGTTAACGAATTGGGCTTACAACTTAAAAGGCTAGAAAAAGACCAAATTATAAACCCCCAACCAAAAATTAAACTTGAAATACAAAAATTAAAAGGAGAAATCAATAATATTGAAAGTAAAAAAAACTATTGAATTAATAAATAAAACCAAGAGTTGGTTTTATGAAAAAGCCAATAAAATAGATAAACCTTTGGTAAATTTGATCAAAAAAAAGAAAGAGGAAAATCAAATTGATAGTCTTACAAATGAAAAGGGGGATCTTTCCACCAATGAAGAGGAAATTAGAGAAATAATAAGGAGTTACTTTACCCAACTTTATGCCAATAAATTTGATAACTTAAGTGAAATGGATGACTTCCTCCAAAAATATAGGCTCCCTAGATTAACAGAGGAGGAGATAAATTGCTTAAATAGTCCCATTTCAGAAAAAGAAATAGAACAAGCTATTAATCAACTCCCCAGGAAAAAATCCCCAGGGCCAGATGGATTCACATGTGAATTCTACCAAACATTTAAAGAGCAATTAGCCCCAATGTTATATAAATTATTTGAAAAAATAGGGGATGAAGGAGTCCTACCAAACTCCTTTTATGACACAGACATGGTACTGATACCTAAACCAGGTAGATCGAAAACTGAGAAAGAAAATTATAGACCAATCTCCTTAATGAATATTGATGCTAAAATCTTAAATAAGATATTAGCAAAAAGACTTCAGAAAATCATCTCCAGGATAATACACTATGATCAAGTAGGATTTATTCCAGGAATGCAGGGCTGGTTTAATATTAGGAAAACTATTAATATAATTGACCATATTAATAATCAAATTAATAAGAACCATATGATCATCTCAATAGATGCAGAAAAAGCATTTGACAAAATCCAACATCCATTCCTACTAAAAACTCTTGAGAGTATAGGAATAAATGGACTATTCCTTAGAATAATCAGGAGCATATATTTAAGACCTTCAGTAAGCATAATATGCAATAGAAATAAACTGCAACCTTTCCCAGTAAGATCAGGAGTGAAACAAGGTTGCCCACTATCACCACTACTATTCAATATAGTACTAGAAACGCTAGCCTCGGCAATAAGAGCCGAGAAAGAGATTCAAGGAATTAGAGTAGGAAATGAGGAAATTAAATTATCACTTTTTGCAGATGACATGATGGTATACTTAGAGAACCCTAAAGACTCTGCTAAAAAGCTACTAGAAATAATTCAAAATTTCAGCAAAGTGGCAGGATACAAAATAAATCCACATAAATCCTCGGCATTTTTATATATCACTAACAAAATGCAACAGCAAGAGATACAAAGAGAAATTCCATTCCAAACAAATGTTGAGAGTATAAAGTATTTGGGAATCCATCTACCAAAGAAAAGTCAGGAATTATATGAGAAAAATTACAAAACACTTGCCACAAAAATAAAATCAGATTTAAATAATTGGAAAGACATTCAGTGCTCTTGGATAGGCCGAGCGACAACAAAATTCATATGGAAGAATAAAAGGTCGAGAATTGCAAGGGAACTAATGAAAAAAAACTCAGAGGAAGGTGGTCTAAGTGTACCTGATCTAAAGCTATATTATATAGCAGCAGTCACCAAAACCATTTGGTATTGGCTAAGAAATAGACCGGTAGATCAGTGGAACAGATTAGATACAAAGGACAAAAAAGGGTACATATATAGCAACCTAATCTTTGACAAACCCAAAGATACCAACATTAGGGATAAAAATTCATTATTCGGAAAAAACTGTTGGGAAAACTGGAAATTAGTATGGCAGACATTAGATATGGATCCACACTTAACACCATATACCAAGATAAGATCAAAATGGATCCATGATTTAGGCATAAAGAGGGAGATAATAAATAGATTAGAGGAACAGAGGATAATCTACCTCTCAGATTTGTGGAGGAGGAAGGAATTTATGACCAGAGGAGAACTAGAGATCATTATTGATCACAAAATAGAAGATTTTGATTACATCAAACTAAAAAGTTTCTGTACAAATAATACTAATGCAAACAAGATTAGAAGGGAAGTAACAAATTGGGAAAATATTTTTAAAAACAAAGGTTCTGACAAAGGTCTCATTTCCAAAATATATAGAGAACTGACCCTAATTTATAAGAAACCGAACCATTCTCCAATTGATAAATGGTCAAAGGATATGAACAGACAATTCTCAGAGGAAGAAATTGAAACTATATCCACTCACATGAAAGAGTGTTCCAAATCACTACTGATCAGAGAAATGCAAATTAAGACCACTCTGAGATACCACTACACACCTGTCAGATTGGCTAAGATGACAGGAACAAATAACGATGAATGTTGGAGGGGCTGTGGGAAAACTGGGACACTGATACATTGCTGGTGGAGTTGCGAAAGAATCCAGCCATTCTGGAGAGCAATCTGGAATTATGCCCAAAAAGTTATCAAACTGTGCATACCCTTTGACCCAGCAGCGCTACTACTGGGATTATATCCCAAAGAAATACTAAAGAGCGGAAAGAGACATATATCTGCCAAAATGTTTGTGGCAGCTCTTTTTGTTGTAGCTAGAAACTGGAAGATGAATGGATGTCCATCAGTTGGAGAATGGTTGGGTAAATTGTGGTATATGAAGGTTATGGAATATTATTGCTCTGTAAGAAATGACCAGCAGGAGGAATACAGAGAGGCCTGGAGAGACTTAAATCAACTGATGCTGAGTGAAATGAGCAGAACCAGAAGATCACTGTACACTTCAACAACAATACTGTATGAGGATGTATTCTGATGGAAGTGGAAATCTTCAACATAAAGAAAAACCAACTCACTTCCAGTTGATCAATGATGGACAGAGGTAGCTACACCCAGAGAAGAAACACTGGGAAGTGAATGTAAATTGTTAGCACTAATATCTGTCTGCCCAGGTTACATGTACCTTCGGAATCTAAAGTTTATTGTGCAACAAGAAAATGGTATTTACACACATGTATTGTACCTAGACTATATTGTAACACATGTAAAATGTATGGGATTGCCTGTCATTGGGGGGAGGGAATAGAGGGAGGGGGGGATAATTTGGAATACAAGGGATAATATTATAAGAAAATATATATATATATATAATAAAAAATTAAAAAAAACTTTTTGCTATCTTATTATGCAAAGAAATAAGTTTATATTATAGTTTTTATAAAGAGCATATACAGTCACCATTAGCTTAAGTCACCCATTTGCTAGTGATCACAAGTTTTTATTAATTAATCACAGGAATCCATTTCAACTTGTATATATAATACTATAAATTTTACTTATTATCATTGATGATAAGAATTCTTTGGACTTTTTTGCCTTAGCAATTTCATAATTGGTAATTGTTTTTCTTCTCCTTATCTTTTTCTTTTCCATAGCCTATTCTAGTTCACTATTCTCTGGAACCCACTAGTCTTTTTTATTAATCTTTCCTTCTTTTTTTTCAGGAATAGCACAGGGATAGGTACAAAGAAGATACTCTTATAAACATTTTTTGATTGTTTAATTGATTAGTTAATTTTTTTTTGTTATGGTGAGTGGGGTCCTTAATTGACTATCTCCTATTTAAGTATTTTATCTTTGATGCGCATTTCTTTTTTAAAAAGTATTATTGTAGCTTCTGAATGATTCTCCTCCCAATGATCCCAAAGAGAAATCTCCTTTGCAATAAAACAGGAAAAAAGTCAATACATTGAACTCCATTCTATAACTATCTCTATTATCTTGTTTCTGATAAAGTGGAAAACATGCTTCAGTATCAGCTCCCTGAAATTGTGACTGATTTTAGTTCAGAAGCATTTCTCTGAATACTTCAAATTTGTCTTATACCATGGGATAAGAGCAGAAGTTAAATGAATTTGCTTTCATAAACCACAATTCATTTAGCCATTCTACAAGCAGTGGGCACCTGCTTTTCTTCCTGTTCTCTATTATAAAAATTCTGCAATAAATATTTTTGTATATATAGGGCCTTTTGCTCTGTGTTTGATCTCAGAATACATGCCTATTAATGGTATCTTCCTCCTGTTTTCTCATTACTAACAACTCCCATCTTTGCCCTCTTCTCTTTCTTCTTCTTCCCAACATTGAAACATTGTCTGGGAAACAAAACCAGATCAGCCATGTTCACCACCATATCACTTTGGACCTATAGCAAGGTCCAATAGATGTCTAAGTAGTAATATGATAAGGTATATAAAAGCCAGGAAATAACCCTTTAGTTGCATACATTGAAAAAGATTGGAAGATAAATTCTCCTTCATATTTAATATAATCAGAGAAGACAATTATCACGTTCAATAGGATTCAGATCTTGAGGATCAGGAAATACAACACCCTCATTTCATCAATGTGGAAACTGAGGCAGTAAGTGGCAGAAACAGAATTTGAATCCAGGTCCTTTGATTTTAAATATACCTCTGTTACTATTTTATTCTGCTAAAAAATAAGAATGATTTTTTTTAACTCAAGGGAAATTCTGTGATACCCTTGTCTTACATAAAATTTGCATCTCCTCTAGTATCTAACACAGTATTATACACTCTAGGGCCAGGGGTTCTCAAATTATGGTCTGCGGGCCAGATGTGGCCTTCTGAAGAGGTTTATGCGGCCTGCCGGGTTATGGCAAATGGGTGGAGGGGCGGAGACAGAGTGTGAGCTTTTGTTTTTACTATAGTCTGGCCTTCCAACTGTCTGAGGGACAGTGAACTGGCCCCCTATTTAAAAAGTTTGAGGACCACTGCGTCTAGGCTCTTACTTAATGAATTTGGAATTGAATGCATTTGAAAGGCTAAACTTTTATCTTGCTTCTTTCTTCTTTCCTTTTTCTCACTCATACCAAATCTGAAGTCTCTTTTTTTCTAGAGTTCTAAAATACATTTTGTTTGTACTGCTTATTTGGTCCTCATTTGTTTGTCCTTAGAAACTGGGAATCCTAGACCTGAGGATTTGGAACTTTGCTCAGGATTTTGCCCACTTCAATGCTTAATAAATATTACCCATCTGAAGCAGCTGTATTGTGAAAGAATAATGGACCTAGATATTGATCCTACTTCTTTTGCGTACTAACAATATGACTTTAAGCAAGTCAGTTAACATCTCTATGCATTAGTTTCCTCATTTACTTAAAGAGATTGATTTGCATCCTTCCTAAGGTCCTCTTCAATCTTATATCCTCTAATTAGTCAATTATTTTGACATTTGATTGTGCGAATTACATCTTTTTACATTTTTTTCCTTCTCTTGTTCCTAAGGCCATCTAATATACCACAACTAATAGCAACAAGCAGAACAAGTTACTAAGAGTGAAATTTGGAGATTAAACCTCATTCCCATGGAGACTACAAGTCAGCTCAGATAAAGTTTCTATATGAAGCTTATTTGTTCTCTGAGCTATTAGTAATTTACCTTAGAGGAAGAGTTTTTGCCTTGTTTTTGTTTTTGTTTGTTTCAGAGCCAGGTATATGGGTTACCTTGAGCCCATTTTTTATTAGTATGGTTCCCTCTGCCAGTGTAGACTGGGCCAGGGCTGGGAGTATGGAGGGAGATAGTAAGGTAGGTCAATTAAAGAAGTGGAGGTCTGATAAAAATGAATTCTATATTAGTGCCCACCAAACTGAGCAGAAACTAGGAAAGGAAGAAAAGGACCCAAGATGAAGAACAATGTGGCTACTGTATGATGCCTTCTATCTTCTGATGTATCACAGAATAATTAGAATTCCCTGCCAGCAAACAAAACAATTGCATTGGGCCAAACCACTGCCTTTGCTGCTTCCAAACAAAGGAGTTTTCAGAAGCTAAAAGATATTTGTCCACCCACCATTGGCAGGAGAGTTAGAAGAAGAGAAGAGTTAGAACTTGTAAAGGGAATCAATCTATTTACAATGTCAGTATCCTAAGTATTCTTATGCCTTCAAGGTTCACATAGGTTAATTCCTGCTATTCAGGGAACTGCCCTGATTTGTACTGACTTTTAGTGACCTACCTGTGGGTAAACACCTGGAGATAATTACCTGCAAGTACAAGTATGATTTAAGACAACAGTAGAGGAATTATTAATCCTATTGTATCTTCCTGCTCAGAGTGGACTCTGGATCAAATTAGAGAATAAAAGTCTATTGCATTGTTAGCTCTAATATTTTCTTCTCTCTATTCAAGAATTCTTTTCTAGTTTTCTGGATTATGGAGGAACTGTTTGTTTTGTGTGTCTTCTAGAATGCTGTTGTGATATGTTTATTCCCTTGTTCATTAAGAACATGAACCAATGCTAAGAGTATAATGAATGCCAGAATACCTCAAAGGCTTTAGGTAATCAACAAATTATCAGAAAAGGAAACTGTATAGAAAAGCATAAACAAAATTTGCTATCCATGAAATAAAGTTTGAGGGCTTTGAAAATTTGTGCATCCAAAATTTGAGATTTTACCTTTGAAATACAAATGACATTCTTTTCTAAAATGGATAAATGAAGAAAAATTATTAAGTACTTATTAAACAAAGCACTGTGCTAACTTCTGGGATGCCAGTGAGAGAGAAAATACAATCAAACAATCCTTTCTTCCAAGGAGCTCACATTCTAATATTAGAAATTTCAACAGCAAATCAGCTGGAAAGGCCCAATGAACCTTAGGGTTCAATGACAAAGTAAATGGTAATGTATCTTCTTTAATATCATTCTCAAATGATAAAATCATATCTGTTTCTGATGTTGAACCATTTGACAATGCCAAGGAAAATAGTGATAAATTTTTTTAAAATTCTGTTACAACTCTGAATCTGGTCTTATTTTACTTTAGTCTCTATAAGCTATATATGTGCTTATATTGCACTATACATGTGCTTATATTGCATAAACTCTTCCCCTTATATTTTTCAGTCAACTTTTTTTATTATAATACCATAGTATATCATATTATACTATATTATTTACTATAATAAAAGCCCTTATGAATCACACTTATCTTTATATTCTTTATATATAAATATATATACATATGTATGTAATCGTTTCCAGAAAATTATTTTGACTAAATCTTTGAATAATTTATGAGATTATTTGGATGTGGTAGAATATACATGACTTTCCTATTGGGGAGTTTGAGTCTGGTGGATCAGTTGACAGTTCTGAGCTACCTAGCATTAAAACTGATCAGGGTATCTCAAGTAAGTCTGGCATCAACACAGTGGGTCCTTCTGTGTAATAGGAGGCCAAAGCAGACTGCCTAAGGAGGGACAATGTAACCCATGATGGAAAAGAAGCAAATCAAAGTTTCTCTGTTGACCTGTGAGTGACCACTTTACTTGTAGTTTTAGACAAGAAGATCTGTTTTTTTAGGATTAGTACAGAGTTTGTGAAGAAGGTGGAACTGGAGCTGAACTTAAGAGAATGAATAATATTTCAATAAGTAGAAGGAGAATATTCTAGAGATGAAGTATTTTGAAACAAGGCTTAGAGGTAGGAAAGCTCAATGAATGTGATAGTGATTATGTGTGTCAGATATTCCAATGAACTATGTTGAAGGGAGTTGTATAAAATAAAGCTAGAAAGGTTAGCCAGCTAGCTTGTGAAGAACTTTGAATATCAGGCTAAAGAGTTTAAACTTTGTCCATCAATTTTTAGATAGTTAGTGATAAAAGGAACCTAAAAGATTCCAGTACCATGAATCAGAACTGAGTTCAAGAAAACATTAGATGATTTTCCCAAAGTAATACAGGTGCCTCAGTAACTGAACCAGATTTCAAATGCACATCCTCCAACTACCAATTCATTGTTTTCAAATACTTGTGTTTATCTCAGAGAGCTAAATTTATGGGAAAACATAAAACACTCCTTCTCTTTCTCTCTATCTTTCCCTGACTCTGTATGTCTCTCTCTCTCTGCCTCTCTGTCTCTCTCTTAGTCTCTCTGTCTCTTTCAAGCAAAACTTTAAAAAAAATAAAAGTTTCATGGTTTCTTTTTTTGGAGGTTCTATGTGTGATGGTGTATGAGAGAGGATTTTGGGGGAGAGACAAAGTATTTTTCATTGTGAAATTGAAAATTCTCTCACAGTTTCCTTTTTTCCCATTTTTCTTCCTTTTGTTCTTTTTTTTTTTTTTTTTTTTTTTTTTGGCAATCTTAAAAGCTAAATGAAGTATTACAATTGCCAAATCATTATTATCATTGGGAAAATGGACAAGTGTTGCCTTGTTTTTCAGATTTACCTATTAGCCAGAAGGTCTGAACTGGAACCAGTGAAATTTCCAGAGCAATCAAGGTCAATAAACAAGGAATAGTCATGTGGCTGAACATTATATGTTTATAAGTATGGCACACTGATTTGTTTTATTTATTGTTTTAATCACTATTTGCTTTTGCAGAGGGCTGAGGAAAATTGTTTGAATGAAGGCTTCTCAGATAAAGATCAAGTTTCTGAGTCAAAAATTTGCCTAAGCAAAATTACCTGAGCTTATATACTTTTATTAAAACCAACAATATAAATAACTTTTATTTCACTGTCATGGTTAAGGGGATGAGGAAAAGGAAGGGAAGTAGTAGAAAGACAGAACTTTACAAATGTAAAAACAGAAAGAAAACAATTTATTCAATCAAGCATAATAGGAAAAATGTATCTGACTTTATAGTGACTCAAATGATTTCATGTTTTAATTTGGAAGACATGGGCTGCAAAAATAGCAATATTTCTTAGGATGACCTAGTGAACTATATTGTCATTTCTTTTGCTACTTGACCATCAAATGCAGTTATGCTGTCTTGCCTGCAGTGTGGGCATTTATTCAGCTTCATTGAATTTCTTATTATGTCCAGCTCTTTTGTCAATAGTGTATTTGGAGAGCGTATTTTCAAGATTTTGCACAATAACCTTCCTCTGGCTGATGTCTTGACAGAAATTGGGATATTGGTGTCAAATTGTTGCTATTGATCCATATTTGTTTCTTTTCTGAACCAACCCTCACAAATATCAGCATTGGGCTACTATTATTAACTCTGTCTTTTCAATAGAAATGGCATAGCACAAAAGCAGAGATACCAAAACTGATCACCAGATCCTAAGACCTTGTAACCCATCAAAGATTTTCTTAAAATCATATAAGTTACTGGGAGAAGTTTGCAAAATTTCAATTGGCAGAAGGATCAACTATCACAGCTTCTGCCTATGTTTATGTAACCTTCAGTAGCTTCTGTGTTTTTGACCTTAGTGAACAGCTGTTAAAGGAATTACTCTTTCATGCTTGGCAGTTTTGTTTTGTGACTATCTTAAAATCCCCCGTAAACAGAGATATAGTGATCTGCATGAGCCCATTTCGGGAGGGTGAAGTCTGACTTTTTATTGCAGGCATAGTCTTTTATTGTATTGTCCTAGCTTCTGTTATCATCCACCTTTCTGAAAGGCTATAAATGGAAAGCTATGCTTCTGCCTCTCATAAAATTATAGCTTGCTATACTTTCAAAAAATATGCAGGTGTCTCCTTGCATAGTTTCCCATGAAAGAAAGTTCAATTCAACTGATAGATTAAATCTCATAGTTTTCATTCCCAAGTGAGAATAAGATTCACAGCCATATCTTTTAAAAATTAGTTTCTATTGGTATTTTCTATTTCTTACATCATCATAGTTATTCCAAGTATCTCTCCCCTATCCAATAAATCTATAAAATATTACTTTTGAAATGATAAAAAATTCAGCACTACCTGATTAATTAATACATGAAAAAGTCTGAAAATATGTACAATATACAGCACTTGAATCACTAAAGGGACCAATTGATGGTATCATTTCATATTTTTTCAACTGAATCTTTTTTTGGTTGTTCTATCATTTCCATTGAGTATAAATATTTGGGACTCCATTTGGGGTTTTCTTGACAAAAATATTATAGTGGTTTGCCATTGCTTTTTCCAGAAAGATAAGAAATTGAGACAAACAAAATTAAGTATTTGCCATAGTCACACTGCTAGTAAGTATCTGAGGTCAGATTTAAAGTGACTCTAAAGCTAGCACTCCATCCACTTTTCCATTTAGCTTCCATTCTTGAACTTAATAATTTTGTTACATTTATTTTTGATTTTTTTGGTGTGTCCTTTCCATTAACATTGTGGCAATCATTATGTGCCTGCTTCTCCTTACTTCACTCTGCATCAGTTCATATAGTTCTTTTCATGCTTCTTTATGTTCATCACATATGTAATTTCTCACAACATAGTTATGTTATGTTCACAACATGTACTACAATTTGTTTAGGCATTTCTCAATTTATGGGCATTTATTTCCTTTTCCCCTCAATAGTGTTTTATTTCTCCAAATGCATATAAAAGAGTTTTTGACATTCATTTTTTAGTGACTCCCTTCCCTCAGTAATTTGCTATAGATTAAACATGTATAATCCTTTTAAACATATTTCCATATTTATCATATTGAGGAAGAAAAAATTAGGCCCAAAGGAAAAAAAAAAACATGAGAAAGAAAAAAGCAAACAAACAAATGGTAAAAATACTATTCTTTGATCCATATTCAGTTTCCATAATTATCTCTCTGGAGGTAGATGGCATTTTTCATTCCAAGTCTATTGGAATTGATTTGAATCCTTGCATTTCTGAGAAGAGGCAAATTCATCACAGCTGATCATCACATAATCTTGCTGTTATTAGGTACAATATTCTCCTGGTTCTGCTCACTTTGCTCAGTATTAGTTCATATATGTCTTGCCAGGCTTTTCTGAAACTAGCCTGCTCAACTTTTCTTATAGAACAATATTTCATTATATTCACATATCATAACTTATTCAGCCATTCCCCAACTGATGGGAACCCACTCAACTTCCATTTCCTTGTTATTAGAAAAATAGCCACTACATTTATTTTTGTACATGGGAGTGCTTTCCCTTCTTTTATGATCTTTTTGTGAGATAGACCCAGTTGTGACACTGCTAGATCAAAGGGTATTAGTTATTTCCTTCTGAATCTTAGCTATCCCCAAAAGTGTGGTTATTAATAGTTTGGTATAAAAAAAGAACTTTCCTCTTATTGATAGCTTCTTTGAGGAATTAGCCCAGTAATGTGTCCAGTTTGTGTCTAGTTGAACGATTATGGAGTTTTTAGTAATTTTATTTGCATAATACCATATTATTTTCTAAAATGTTTGTTCCATTTCACAGCTCCACCCACAATGAATTAGTATGGTAATTATTCAACAACTTCTCCAACATTATTTCCATTTTTAGTTACTTTTGCAAATTTTCAGGGTATAAGGTGAAATCTCAGAGCTGTCTTGAAGTGCATTTCTCTAATTGTTAAGGACCATGCTTAAGTGAAGGGGCAGGTCAATTGTCCAAGAGCCTCCACAGCTGTAAATCATAAACTTGAAGGAGTTGCAAAGCAGCCTTTGCTGATGCAGGTGTTCCTTGTGGATTGGGAATGAAATAAATTGGAGGCATGAGGAAAGAGGAGAGAGGTCAGACAATGCAACTGCCTCTCAGTCTCCTTGTATCATGATCATTCTCTCACATTAAGAGATCCATTCTACAGGTCTGAGTTAGATCTCCAGCAGCTACTGACAGGTGGCTCCTGTATCACAACATCTAATTATTCATAATTTTGAATTTTCTTTTATGTGACTATGAATGCTTTGTAATTCTTCCTTTAAAAACTCTATGTTCATATCCTTTGCCTACTAATCAATTGAAAAATGGCCACTTAACACACATACACACAAAATCTTAGATACTAGCCCTTATTTGAGCAATTTTATAAAACATTTTTCTTTTCTATTTTACCACTTCCTTTCTGTTCCTAGATACATTAATTTTACTTGTGCTGAAGTTTTCCATTTCAATACTTGAAGTTATCTATTTTGTCTTTTAGAATTATCTTTATTCTTTATATGATTAAGAATATATCTCCTATCAAAATCTTTGAGAGGTATATGCTTTTTTCTAATATTTTTATTTGATCTTTAATAATATGACTATGTATCCATTAGAATGTATAGTGGAATATAGTTTAAGGTGTTAATTTGAGTCTAATTTCTATCATACTGCTCTCTAGTATTCTTAGCAATTTCTATCAAATAAGGATTTTTTAATTTTTACCTAGGTAATTTATATTATCTACTCCAATAAATACTTAATTGAGCTCTGTTATTCCAAATCTTCCTTCACCAATTTGTTCCAATGATCTGTCTCTATATTCTTTAACAAATACCAGTTGGTTTTAAAGACTATTGTATGATAATATAGAATGAGGTCAATAAGCCTATTTTACTTATATTTCCATATCTTTTTATAATTTTCCTTGATATTATACATCTTTTTGTTTTTTCAAATAATCTTTTGTCAATTTCTATAAAGTATCCTTAAGTTTTATTTTTCAAAGATGTGGTAGATCAATCCTTAGACATTTTATATAGTTTGAAGTTATTTGGAAGGGGATTTCCCTTTCTATTACTTCTTGTGTTTCTTTTCTTTTCTTTTTCAAATTCATTATTAATTTGTTTTTTATGTTTAAAAAATGACCTTTCTCTCTCTTAAACCCTTACCTACCCACTGAGAAGACATATTCATATTAATTCATATTAAATCATGCAAAGCATATTTCTATATTAATCACTTGCATCCAAAAAAAGCAAGAAAAAATAAAATGAGAAAAAATACTTTTATTTGCACTCTGAATTTATCAATTCTTTCTTTGGAAATGGATGGCATTTTTCACCACTCTTTTGAGTTTTTTTGGATCATTGTATTGTGGACAGTAGCTAAATCTTTCATAGTTGATTATCAATGCAGATTGCTGGTCTTGTGTATAATAATCTGCTTCTGCTCACTTCATTTTGCATTAGTTGGCCTATGTCTTCCCATGTTTTTTTTTTTTCCTGAACTTGTCCCCCTCCTAATTTCTTTTGGCACAGAGTACTCTATAACAATACTATGACTTGTTCAGTCATCTGCTAAATGATGGGGATCCCCTCAATTTCTAATTTGCCAATATAAAAAAGCTAATATAAATATTTGTGTACTTCTAAGTTTTTTTTTTTTCTTTTTCTTTGAGCTCTTTGTGATACAGATGTAGAAATGGTGCTGGATGAAAGAATATATGCAGTTTTATAAACCTTTAAGCATAATTTCAAATTTTTCTCTAGAATTGTTGGACTAGTTCACAATTACATCAAAAATTCATTAGTGTACCTATTTTCCCTCACCCCTTCTAGCATTTGTCATTTGTGATATCTCAGAGTTATTTTAATTTGCATTTCTTCAATTAATTGTGATTAGAGCATTTTTTTTTTGAGAGGGTTGGTTTTTGTTTTACATATAATTAAAGAGAACTTTGATGTCTTTTTCTGAAAATCATGTGTTCATATACTTTGACAATTAAGCAATTGGGGAATGTTTCTTATTTAAATTTGATTCAGTTCTCTATATATTTTAGAAAAGAAGTCTTTATCAGTGACACTTTCTATAAAGTTATTTTTTTTATATTACTTCATTCCCTCTAGTTCTAGAATATTAGAGCAGTTTTCTCTTGATAATTTCTTGATAGATGATGTCTAGGGTCTATTTTTTTATTATGGTTTTCATGTAGTCCAAAATTTGTAAATTATATCTCAATCTATTTTCCTGGTGAATTGTTTTTTTTTTTTTTTTTTTTTTTCTGAGGAGATACTTCATATGTACTTCAAATTTTTTCCTTATTTTGATTTTGTTATTTCTTGATGTCTCATTAAGTTATAAACTTAATATCCTCCAATTGTCCAATTCTAATTTTAAAAAATTATTTTTTCAGTGAACTTTGGACCTCTTCTTTCTCCCATTTGACTAATTCTGTTTTTTTAAGAAGTTCTTTTATTTTTGTTCCCCCTTTTATTTTTATTTTTTTTAAGAAGTTCTTTTCTTCAGTGAATTTTTATATCTTATTTTTCATTTGGACTATTCTGATTTTTAAGATGTTATTTTATTCAGTGAAATTTTGTGCCTCTTTTATCATTAGGCTAACTTTGTTATTAAAATGTTCCTTAATTCTGAATTTTTGTGTCTCTTTTAACCATTTTAAAAGTGATAATAGCTTTTCATTTTTCCAAATATGTGGAAAGAGCTTTCAACATTCATCTTTGCAAAACCTTGTGTTCCAAATTTTTCTCCCTCCCTTTCCCTTTGCCTCTCTCCTAGACAGCATGTAATCTGATATAGGTTAAACCTATTTCCACATTTATCATGTTATGCAAGAAAAATCATATCAAAAGGGAAAAAATGATAAAGAAAAAAGCAAGCAAACAAACAAAATCAACAACAAAAAGGGTCAAAATATTATGCTACAATCCACATTCAATCTCCATAGTCTTTTCACTGGATGCAGATGACTTTTTCCACCACAGGTCTATTGGAATTGCCTTGAATCACCTCATTTTGAAAACTCCATCACAGTTCATGATCACATAATCTTGTTGTTGCTGTATAAAATATTCTCTTTGTTCTACTCACTTCACTTAGCATTAGTTCATGTAGATCTTTCTAGGCATTTCTGACATTATCCTGCCGATCATTTCTTATAGAACAACAATATTACATTACATTCATATTCTACAGCTTATTCAATCATTTCTAACCAATGGGCATCCATTAGGTTTCCAGTTCCTTGTCACTACTGAAAGGGCTGCTACAAACATTTTTGCACATATTGGTGCTTTTCTCTTTTTTATGATCTCTTTGAGATACAGACCCAGTAGAGACACTGCTGGATCAAAGGGTATGCACAATTTTTATACTCCTTTGGACATAGTTCCAAATTGCTCTCCCGAGTGGTTGGTTCAGTTCACAAATCCCCCAACAATGTATTAATGTTCCAGTTTTCCCACATCTCCTCCAGTATTCATTATTTTTAACTTCTGTAATCTTAGCCAATCTGAGAAGTATGAAGATTTTTATCATGTTTTAAATGACCTTTTCATATCTTTCATGCATCACTCTCATTTCTCTTCCTGATTTTGCCTTTACTACTTTAATCTCTTTCTTTAATGCTTCCAGGTAGTCTTGTTGGACTTATGTCCAGTTAGAATTTTTCTCTGAGGTTCCTTGCAATTGTAGTAGCTTTTTTATGGTGAAGTTTTGTTGTTGTTGTTTGCTCTTTTTTCCCCCAATATATTTCTTGATTTTGAATTTTACATAATTTGATCTTTATATTAAAAGTAGACTCTGCTCATTTGGGGTTGGGGAGGCACTGACCCAAGCTAAAGGCTTTAGTGTGCTGTTGTATTAAAAGCAAATTCTAGAGTTCTATAAGTTTTTGGTACTTCCAAGGTACGTATAATCCTAGGAGATGCATAGTTCCTGTTCTTTTGCTCTTATTTATTTTCAATTTTAAATATTTATTCATTAATTTTAAAATAATATATTTATTCCACTTGAAAATAAATTTTTAAAATTTAAAATAACTTTCTTTTCAAAAAATATTGTAAGAAAATAACACTTTTACATTTCTGCAAATCTCTATTGTCTAATTTCATAAAGACAGTTGAATTTTCATATGGATTTTTGCATTTAGTCTGCTATAAAATGTTGTTTTAGTTAGTATATATGAAGAAGGGGCAGCTAGGTAGTGCAGTGGATAAAGCACCAGCCCTAAAGTTGGGAGGACCTGAGTTCAAATCTGGTCTCAGACACTTAACACTTCCTAGTTGTGTGACCCTGGGCAAGTCACTTAACTCCAAATGCCTCAGCAATATATACATGTATATGTATATATATACACACATATATGTGTATATATATATAAAGAAAATTTGACCTTATGCAGCTATTTAGTTGAAGAAGGGAGTGACATTTTAATAAGCAAATCATATTTTGAGCTCAACAAACTCCCTGAAAGGAATTTGGGAACCCAAAGTCCCAAAGTGGACCATACTTCTGAATATTGCTGCTCTTAATGACTATCCAATGGAAAAATTCGAGACTTATGAGCAGCACAATAAAGTTATAAAAGTTAAACAGTTTTCAATTAGGGACAAGAATTTAAAGCATATTGAAAATTTTTCCTTATATGTAGTTTGGGGATTTTAAGTATTTGGTGTCAGAAAATTTACTGAAAATGTTGTTTTGAAATTTTTGTGTATCATCATTATATTTGGGCAACTAGAAACAACAGATCTATTAGTTTTTTGATTGGTCTCAAAAGGACTTTGAGGTTATCACCATCAGCATCATCATCATCATTATATCTTAGATTATTAGTGTCATTATCATGGTAATCCCATTTATCTCTTTTCTTTCTTCTAAAATAGTCCAAAGAGTACTTTATCCTGCTGCTATTATTGTTTTACATTTAATATTTTGTAAATTGTTGTGAAGATTGAGAAAACTACTTTTGGGATAGCTAAGTAAGATAGTACTCATTTTCTATAGGCTTACTAAGAGAACCTACAAGACAGCTCCAGGAGCAGGCAGGAGAATAAAGATTTAGGGGATTTAGACTTAATCCTCTTCCCACATGGTTGTAATTTCTTCTGCCAGGTCTCAATGTTTTTAAAGCCCTTCATTTCCATGGTTTGGAAATAATGACTTTTCTTTGAGGCAACATTTATTACAATAGTAATCTTTAACTTTTTTATGGCTCAATATTATACATAAACTGTTATGGCTAATATTTTTGGCTATAATGGACACTCCATATCCAGTGCTGGACCAGAAAGGCTCATCTTTGTTAAGTCACATCTAGTCTTAGACACTTGCTAGCTGTGTGACCCTGAGCACAAATTTGCCTTCATTTCTTCATCTGTAAAATGAACAATGGAAGAAAATGGTAAACCACTCCAGTATCTTTGTCAAGAAAATCCTAAGTAAGGTTAGGAAGAATTGGACAACTCTACGAGTAAAAGAATTGGGTATTTTTTTAGTCCTAGCCCCCAAGATTTTTGCTGTACTGGATCAAGTACTCCTCAAAAGCCAGTAGAAACCCCAGGCTTAAATTTTCTGTCCTTTGAACTTTCCTCCTGAATCTCCAAGTCTAAATTCTTATCCAAGTTGTGATTGTCATTAGTTCAGCTAGAATGTCCTGGAGTGTTAGCCTGGGTCCCCTTCAAATCATTCCAGAAATTTTACTTAATAAAATGGCAAAGGAGCTGTCTAAGACTCCATTGGTCCAAAGTGAGAGAATTATTTTCAATCCTTACAATGCCTCTGGCTGCTGCACAAATCAATGCAAGAACTAGACAGAAAAGGGCCAGTAGGGGCTGATGAAGCTGGCAAGCTTTGCTATGCACTACTTCCTATTAACAGCTCAAACTTCTGTGATCTCTTTATTAGAAGTATTTTGCAAATGTTTTCTTTTATAACCTATTTCCTTGACAAGACTGTTAAGCCTTATGTTATATAAAATTGTTAGTTATATAAAATTGTTTTGTCCTCTGGCCTTCTTAAAAGCATTTTTTTCTCTTTTGCATTTCTGAATCTTCCCAAAATATTTTGGGATTTACTGGCTAGATTCCTTTCTTAAGGATCAGCTTTAAACCAAAACCAATCTGATTCTAACTGGCCACCAATAAGTCCTAGGCCAAGCCCCCTTTGGTAATACTTTAGGTTTGATTGGTTCATATTGAATATAAATAGCAGTAATTTCTGCTTTGGGCAGAAATCTTGATTTTCTGCCCCTCTCAGTTCATTCATTCATTTATTTTCTGATTTAAGGGGTTTTTTTTTTTTTTTTTTTTTGGTTTATGTAAAAGGGAAGATTTTTTTTTTTTGCCTCAATTGCAACCTAGTCTAAATGGGCATGGCCTCCATCAGGCTGAGATCTGTTAAGATCTCAACTCAAAAAGGCCAAGGATTCCCATTTCATCCAAGGCCATCTCCAGTCTTCCTGAGCTATATCTGGCCACTGGTTTCAGATGGCTCTGGAGGGGAAAGTAAGCTAAGTCATCTTGCACAGCCCTCCCTCAATTAAATCCAATTCACTTGTCTGTCATTCCACTTGCTGATGTCATAGTCCTCTTCAAGAATGAAGGATGAACAATAACTACATATTCTTGTAATTGCCAAGCTCTTAACCCTCATTTCAATGCTTCACATACTAATTTGTATGCATACAGACATATATATGTACCCACACACATGTCTCTTAACTTAGAATATTCCTTATAAGCTATTAGGAACTCTTTATCTTCCCAATAAACCAGGACATAGAGAAGTTTTTCAGGTTCCTATATCTTCTCCTAAAGCAAAGTGAACAGTTTATATACAACATACTCATTGCCTCTGGGAAAAATAAGGTAGCATAATCCTTAAGACTTACTAGACCAGTTCCTCCTGTTTTATAGTTCCTAAATGTAACTTCATGTTTGTGATATTTCTCCAAATAATGTTTTCTGCTAACTGCATCAGCACTTCTATATTCAGAGTTATCTGTTAGATTCTTTAAAAAAAAAAAAAAAAAAAAAGTCTTCTGCTATCACTTTACTATCTCCTATCTCCTGATAGGTTTACTTCCCTTGTGAATGAGTCACCAGGAATCAGTGACTGGCAGTAGGATATGAGCTATTCAGTTGCAAATTCTGGACTTGGAATTAGGGAGACCTGAGTTGCAATGTTGCCCTAGTTATTTAGTAGCTTTGTGATCCTGAACAAGTTACTGAATGTCACTCAGCCTTAGTTCCTCCTTCATTTGTAGAAAAAAAAAAAAAAAACATAATAATATCTCTTACCACATTGGATTTCTGTGAAGTTAAAAATTAGTAATATAAGTGAAGTCCTTTGAAAACTTTATAATATTATATACCTGATAGCTGTTATTATTAGTGAGCAACTACCTGCGTACCCTAAATGATAAAAAATCAGTGACTAAACATCTTCCATATAGAGACACTTAGCTAGGGGAAAAGCTATACAATTTTTGGTTCAAAATCTTATCTAAATTTTTGGTTTCATGCTCATCACTACTCAGCACAGTACAAAGTAACACTTATTTTCAGTTCAATTATATTATTTTCTTTAAAACATATTAAATGTGCATGCATGGTTATAGTCATTTTGAATTGATCTGTGTGAGTGAGTGGAACTCTAAACCTACAGTTTTATAGTTCTATTGTGTGCAGATGAAATTGCAGAATTGATCTTAAGCACTTAGAAATACTATTTTGACAGTGAGGTCAAAGTGATACAAAGTTTAGATTTCCCCTTCATTAACTTCTTAAAATAAAATTCTAACTAAAAATCTATGAAGATAAGGATGTTTTTTTTCTAAATGGAACATGGAAATTTGAGTCTGATGATGACCAAAAGCATTACTTTTAACTTTCCAGTGTTAGTGTCTGAAGAATCTGGATATGTAATAAGAGAATGTGTGCCTGAGTACCAGCTCAACCACACTTAATTACTGTTCTTGATCTTCGTATAAAACTACTTGTAGTCTATGATTAGTGAGGGTAAAAAAAAAAATCATCATGGCTCCTTATATTATAAAAATCGTATTCTCCTCAAATGTCAATAATCTGAGGACTCTATGAATATATTATAAATATTAAACCTTGGATGATGTAGGATAAGTATACCTAATGGGATTCTCTCTGGACTTTCTCTCACAGTATATTAAAATTACCAATGATCCCCTGGTGTAACTTCAAGAGAGGAGAAAAGAGGTACCATGTGTTTGACCTTACAGTGATGATATCATAAAATAACAATGTTGATCTGTTTTCTTATATGAGATATTGTTGCCTCTCAGTGTTCCTTTATCCTATGATTTTTTTGCTGAACTTGTTCTAGGTGAGTTCACTGCCTTCCTTTCATCCCCAATAAATTTATTTTTTAATCCTTGGGTCCTCTGAATTTTTGCCTAGTTCTCTTGACTCCATCAACTACTGACCTTCCTATTGAAATACTTTACAAATCAATCTCTTGAATTAATAACACCCTTTTCAGAAAGTCCTGAGCTCAAATCCAGACTCAGAAGTTTTCTTGCTGTGTGACCTTGAGAAAACCATTTGTCCTCTATTTGCTTCAGTTATATATAAAATAGGGCCAATAGTAGCCCAATAATAGCACTGACATACTATCATTATCTTGAGGTTAAAATAAAGCACTTTATAAATCTTAAAGCAATACACAATTACAAGATATTATTAATGTTGTTGGTGTTCAAACTACCTGAAATGTTTTCTTTCATTACATTAAATCCCATCAATTTATTGTAGATTCATTCATAAGAAACTTATTTTAAACACTCATGCATACCTGTTGGAATGCCCTCTGTCCAATAACCTTCAATATCTCTATTGCTTCCAGGGTCAAATAAAATATTTTCTGTTTGGCATTCAAAGCTCTTCCTACCTAGATATGCCTGCACTTCAAGTCATCTGTCTTATTTCCTACCTCATTTTCTTTGATCCAGAGTCATTGTCCCACTTGTTAGTGTATGGAATAGAGAGATAAGGTGAAGAACTTACAGGAATGTATGAATTCTTTTTCTGTATTTTATTTTCATTATTTCTGTGTTTCCCCTATGACCTGTATAATATGTGCAGGTCCATATTTACTTGAGCCTTGGCCAGCTATAAATATATGTACTTAACCTGAGCTGATGACATTTATCCATATTTAGTCTATTAGCTTCACCACTATCTGCTTTATTAAGCCTGAAGGGCTGATTTTCTGTTTCCTAGAAATCAGGTGATTTCAGGGAAACAGAAACCTTCTATTCCAATCTCTCTGAATAGCAACAACCAATTAGATGCCTCCCCCTTCCCTTCTCAATGCTCTCTTACATCTTGTGATGTAATCTCTTGTATAAAAGCTATGTATCTTTACTACTTCTTTAGCTCTCTTACCAAGAGCTTTCTCTTTCTTATCTCATGATGGGATGGCTCATCTTTCTAAGGTTTTTAATAAACAACTTTTCTGCTTTCTACTGAATGATCTTTGAGTAGTTATTTCAAGTAAGGGTCTTCTACATCTCTCACACTAGTACTTAAACAAGATAATTTCTTAATTCTAGGCTTTTTCTCCAGCTATCACCTGGAATGCTTTCCTCTTCACTTCTACCTATAGGCTTCTCTAGCTTCCTTTTAACTCCCAATTAAAATCTCACCTTCTCCTGGAAGTCCTTCCCAAAACCTCTTAATTCTAATTCTTAATTCTAATATCTCTAAATTATTTTCTCTTTATTTTTTATATAGCTTCTTTGTAAATATTTGTAGCCTTATTCCCTTCTTTCAATCTCTGTAGGCAGTGAAATCCTTGAGAACAGGGACTTCTTTTTCTTTTTTTGATATCCCAATTCCTTAGCACAATGCCTACACTGAGTAGGTACTTAAAATAGACAAAAGCAAACTTCAGGCTTGTATAACTTATGATTTTCTTTTTCACTTGTACCACAATATCATACTGATGAAAGTGGGATTGGAGATAATTACAGAGGTTACTTCTTTTAACTATAGTATACTTCCTCCTGAAATAAAAAAATGTAGTGACCTTCCCCACTCTGACCCTCCCATAAGTGGGACTAATAATCAGTAGCAGTCAATGAGGACCTTATCTTAAGTGGAAAATTGGTCTCATTCTATTAAGGGATAGCATAAAGAGATTTTCCTGGTTTTTCTAGGTGAGAGCATAGAAGGTACAAGCTGGAAGAAAACTTCAGAGAGAGAAAAATATCTTAACCCTGCCAGTCATCAGAATTTCTTACTCAATATTTACTCTCATTTATTCCCTTTAGGCTGTTTACTGCTAATTCTTTAAATTCACTCTTTTCTCAAATTTGGATAGGGACACAAGAACAGCAACACAAACTCCTGGCCTGGAAGTGCTTGAGGACACAACATGTAATATCCAAGATAATTTAAGAGGAAAATATCATTAACCATCAAAAGAATGGAAATCATTCCCATAGGAAATAACTCCTGAGTTGAACCTTGAACACATTCCAAGCATGAGGAAAAGACTCTCTTAGAATTAGGTTAAAGAGATCATTTGAATGAAGAAAGCCAGTTAATCTTGTAACATAGTGGAATAGGATGAAATAGGTTAAATAAATTTGGAAAACGTAGAGTCAAATCATGAAAAAAAATTGATAAGATTTAATGAGTTTGCATTTTATTTTATAAATAGTACAGAGTTGTGAAGATTCTTGAACATAGGAGTAACATGGTCTGATTGCATTTTAAAAGTTGTAGAAAATAATGCATGTAGTATCTAAGTAGTAAGTTCTTCTACCAACTGGGAAAATACACATGTTGAAGGCCAGCTCTGAAGAGCCATTGGCTTCAGGACAAAGGAAAACCTGGGCTGATCTGAATCCTCTGACTCCTCAGAACTGGCCCTCAACACACACACACACACATGAACACATGCACGCACACACTCACATTTATCAGTCTTTAGCATCTTTACAAGAAATTATTTTTTAAAAAAAATGTTTCATTTTGAGAAGTTAGATAATGCATGTTTGTATCAGTAAGCCATACTCTTTTAGCTTAGAAGCTAAATTTCAAGTATAATATAGTGCTAGCTTATTTATATTTTCCATTACTTGGTAATAGTGTGAGGTTTTGTTATGTTTTTAAAATAATTTTTGCATGTGAGATTATCCAAAACTGATGGATTTGACCACCATTGGAAATAAAATTCATCATCAATGTTATTGTGATAGTAAATGCCTCATTACATACTATTGTAGTATAATATATTTATATTCCATTTTAAGTGAGAAAGAACATTTCTATATTTTATTTTTCTTTTAAAACAGCACTTTCAAAAATAAACGGTATACTATTTTATAGGAAGTAAATACTCTCTAAACCATACTAGAGAAAAAACTTATAAGCTGGTTAATTTAAAATTGGATGTTATCATGGCATGTAGAATTTGTATCATAATGTAATATTGTCCTTATTTCCATTGTTTGTGAAACCCTTTTAAAAATATGATATCTAGCTGCCATCATAAGAAGAATGATTTCAAGTTGCTTTGGCTATATGTGTTCCCTATATATGTGATTCTTCATTTATGAATATTTTGAATATTCTTTACAGACACTGTTATAAGGACACTATGTCCTAGATTTGTTGAATTGTTGCTATTCTTGTTATGACATAATTAAATTTCTTGAGTTAATTGTGTCTTCAAAATTAGCATTATCAAAGTAGAGATAGTGAATAGTTTTAGGAGTGTACCAACTGAGGGAACCTTCTCCAATGGATTTGCCTTTAATAATCTTCCATAGTATAATGCCCCCTTAGGGCTATCTTCTCTACAATATTTTCTTTAGAAAACTGTAGATTCAAATTATTCTGTGGATCTGAATTTCTAAAGCTCTAGCTCCTGAGTCCCCACTGATATAGTTACTTTAACTCCTGTCACTGATAGGATATTATTTTAACTAAAAGAAAAGGCATTTATTGAATTGGTATAATGCAAATAGTAATAAATAAATAAATTCCCTCAAAAAGCTGGTGCAAACTTTCCCCCCAAAAATTACACAGTGTTAATGTAGGCCTTCCAGTAGTGGAGGACTCTTTCCCTACTGCCCCAATTCCTGGCTGCCCCTATCATTTTTGTTTTCCCAATAGACATGAAGTCAGTCTTTGCTTGGAAAACTCATGATTTTCTAAAGAATCTGCAAAATTTATGAGGATACTACATAGAACCAAAGAAACATCAAATGATTGAGGATTACCTAATGTAGTAAAACCATAAAGGAATTTTACTCACATAAGAGGATACTAAGTAACTACTTCTCTTATTTTGAAAATAATGTCACAAAATTTTGGAGGAATATTTAGGATCTTGCCAGGTTTTTCTGAGAGGAAGTTAGTGTTTTTATTCCTATCCTCAAATACCAGCCTATTATGTAGTAATATTATGTCCAAGTATAGGGCAAATATTCTCAAAAGAAGGTGTATATAGAATAATATCAAGATAGTTCTTGCTACTAAATTTCACTGAGCTCCCCAGAATAGCAGCCTTACACATCAATGGAATTAGTTAAAGTTGCTAATTGAAGGATATAGAGAATCCTTACTTCCTGAAAAAATAAACCCACCAAAATCTCCACCCTCAAGTGCCTTAGGGTTGAAATTCTATCATTAGTGATTTATAATTTCACATTAAGGTACTAGAGACATTTCAAAATACCTCTATTAAAATGCAAATGATCATGGGAGGAGTAATAAAGTAAACCAGTTATCAGTTATTAGCAACTTAAGAGGTATTAGTTCATGAAGTTACTTTCTAAGGATAGCTAGTGAGAAATAGGAAGAAATAGGATGGGCACAGGGAAAACAATATGTGTGTGTGTATATATATTTATACTTATATAGTGCATATCTACATATATCATTATATATACTTATAAATACATATATGCATATATATGAGCACATATATAAACACATGCATATATAGCCACACATATGCATATAGATAGATATATACATACTTACACACAGATATGAAACAGCTAATACTGCAGCAAATAGAATTCTTGGCCTGGAGTCATAAAGATTTGAGTTTTAAATATAATCTCAGGTATTTACTAGCTTTGTGACTGTAGATAAGTCACAACCTTAGTTTGACTCAATTGGAAATTGGAGATAATATTTGTAAAATTATAATATTTATTAGAATCAATTATTAATATTTGTGAAGTAATAATTATGAAAATAATAGCACCTATCTTATAGGGCTGTCGTCAGGATCAAAGGAGATAATTTTTTCCTCTTTTTCTCTGTGACATTCTAAACATTTTTTAAAAATTTAAGTTCCAAGTCTCTATCTCTCTCAAGCTCCTCCCTGCCCAGTAATAAAGTAATATATTATACATATGAAATCATATAAAACATATTCCCATATTAGCAGTATTACAAAAAACAACAAAAACAAACCAAAAAAAAAACACCAAAAAAATAAAGTGGGAAAAATCATACTTCAATTTTCAATGATTCTACCAGTTCTCTCTCTAGGAGTGCATAATGATTTTTGTCATGAGTCTTAAATTATCTTGGATTATTGTATTCATCATAGTAGCTTAGTTTTTCAGTCAATCAGCATTATAATATTGTTCTTACTATGTACAATGATCTCCTGGTTCTGCTTATCTTACTTTGTTTTGTATAATATAGGTCTCCCCAGTTTTTTCTGAAGCCACCCTCCTCATCCTTACTTATATGTAAGTTCCGGGCTAACTTCCTGGAGGCCTCAGAATCAGCTGGAGTCAGTATAAGCAAAAGTACTTGGTCTTTAGGGGGAGAAGTGAAAGAGATAGTCAAAACTGTCACAAGCTCTCCACCAACCTCCCTTCTCCTAGTCCTTCTGCAAAGTGAGTTTGGCTTGTCTCACTCCACCCTCTAATTCCTCCTAGGATTATCTGTATATACCAAAAGCTGGAGCCAGCACAGAATAGTGAAAAGGGCCATTTTTCCAAACATATGTTAATAGAGTTATTGTCCATTAGATAATCAGCCTTAAGTGCTTAGTTTTCAGATTCAAGCATACCTTTTAACTGTTTCAGCCCTCTACACTTACATCACAATAGTGTCCTCATAATAATATGCCACAACTTGTTTATTCATAGGACAGTTGATGGTCATCACCTCAATTTCCAATTTTTTACTACCACAAAAAGAATTGCCATTAATATTTTTTTCAAATAAAGCTCCTTTTCCTTTTATCTCTTTGGGATATAGACATAGTAGTGATATTGATGATATTACTGGGTCAAATCTTATAGCCCTTTGGGAGTAGTTTCAAATTGTCCTCCAGAATGGTTAGACTAGTTCACAACTATATCAAAAGATCATTAGTGCACCTATTTTCCCACATCCCTTCCAGCATTTGTCATTTCTAATAGGATGAGATGGTACCCCAGTGTTGTTTAATACATTTCTCTAATCATTAATAATTTAGAGCATTTTGTCATGTGACAGAAGATAGCTTTGATTTCTTTTTATGAAAGTTGCCTGTTCATATCCCATGACATTTATCAATAGGGGAATGGCTCTTAGTTTTATAAATTTGACAGTGATAACTACATATTTGAGAAATAAAGCTTTTCACAAAAACTTGGGATAAAAATTTTTGATATTATTTCATTATATGTGGTGCCTTTAAGCAAAAATATCTCTTTTGAATAGGTCTATTTCTATTTTGCTTTGCCTGAGATTATGATCATTACCCTTGTTATTTTTTTTTTTAACTTCAGCTGAATCATAAGAGATTCTGCTCCATCCCATTATTTAAACTTCGTGTGTATATCTTTCTTAAGTGGGCTCCTGTGAACAATTTATTGCTGGATATTGATTTCTAATCTATTTTGCTAGTCACTTTTGTTTTATATTTTATTGAAGGTATGAAACCAAAGACTCTATGACTACCTTTCTGGTATAGGATCAATTCATTTTAAGGAATAGGGTCAATTCATTTTAAGGATATTCCTTCCAATTCTGAGCTTCTGTGATTCTTCTTTCCACCATCAACTATTCCTCCACATTCCTCCAGTTCACATTCCCAGTTATGATTACTTTAACTGTATATTACCATCTATCCTATTTTCTTCTGTTTATCCTTCCCTCTTTCTTTTACCATGTGCCTCCTCCTCAAGAGTCAGTTTTGCTTTTGACCATTGTCTCTCTTAATCCACTCTCCCTTTTATCACTCCTTTCTCTTATCTCTTTCTCTGCCTACTTGGTTGAATAAGATAGATTTTCTGTATCCAACTGAATGTGTGTGTGTATGTGTGTATTGAATCAATCTGATGAAAGTGAGGTTCAAACATTGCCTGCCTCCTCCATTTTCCCTATACACTTCCATGTGTGCCTCTTTCATATGAGATAATTTTCCTCACTCCTTCTCTCCTTCCAGTGTAGTCCTCTTTTTCAACCCTTTCTTTTTAAAGATCATCTCAATATAATTGATTCACACCTAGGCCCTTATTTAGACTCCTTCTAACTACCCTAAAATTATGAGGTTTTTAGGAGTTACACGTATCATCTTCCCACATAGAAATGGAAACAATTTAACTTTTTGACTTCTTTTTTTCTCTTTCATATTTACCTTTTTAATGCTTCTCTTGATTCTTGTGTTTGAATGTAAAATTTCTCATTCATCTCCTGATCTTCTCACTTAACTTTGGAACTACAATCAGAGCTTTGATTCCCTTGTGACACAGTGTGACCACTGTGATTCTATAGTCAGTAGAACTACCACTTAGCACCAAGTCTCATCCAGATCCAGCAAAAAGTCACCTGTAATCTCTTTCTGGCCAGTTGTCTGATTTCCTTACTATCTCTTGGATGTGAGCTCAAGAAGTTGCTGTTGGAGATAATATGGGTTAAAAAAACAAACAAGGCAAACAACAATAAAACAAACAAAAAATCTCTTAGCAAAATGTCTGACATATAAAAGGCATTATATAAATGTTTATGTCTTTCCATTCTTTCCCTTTCTCATTTAGATAGATATATAATGAGCAGAATCCAAGGCATAGCTGCTAGGGGAAAAATATGGAGATCAATGTGATTTTGGGTTACATTAGAAAAAGCATAACTTCTAGGAATAGAGAAATAATAGTGCAGCTCTATTTTTGTTTATTGGACCACATGTAGAATATTATGTTCAATAATGGCTATCATATTTTAGAAAAAATCTTGACAAATTGAAAAGTTTTTAAAGTAGGGTAATTATATATATTGGTTGAAGAAATTGGAGGTATTAAGATTGGAGAAGAGAATGCTGGGATGAAGCAAGAAGTTATAGCTATCTTCCAGTATTTGAAAGTTTGTCATTTTGAAGAAAAGTTACATTTCTTTTTTTCTAGAGCAATAGGGAAGAACCAGAAGCAATGAAAATTATAAAAAGGCAAATTGAGGCTTGATCCAGTAAAAGCAAAAGCAAAAACAAAAACAAAAACTGACCTGTTTCACTGAAGATATGAAAGCAAAGACATGACTATCTTCCTGATATAGAGTCAATTCATTTTAAGGAATAGGTTGAACTAAATGGTTGCTGTTGTCCCTTCCAGTTCTGAGATTCTGTGATTCTTCTTTCTACCATCAACTGTACCCTCCATAGATATCCAGTAGATAACATAAGAACACTGAATTATTAGAAGAGCCCAAGAGCAAGGAAAGTAGGAAAGAGAAACATTGAAAGGATTGAAGGACACCAGAGGGAGACTTCTTACATCACAGTTCTTTACCTACATAGTAGGTCCTTTTTTTTGTCCCTACATAGAATCTTGCTGGACTTTTGAATATTCTAGAAGCCAGGAGCAGGAGACATATTCAATTGCAATAGGGAAAAAGCCTAGCTATGTACATCACAGCTCCAAGAGAAGATTGGAGGGGGAAGGGGAGATTCTTAAAGAGGAAAAAAGGGAGAAAGGCAGCAAGGCATAGTTGATAGAGGTACTCCCAGAACCAGGCAGACCTAAATTCAAGTCTTTCTTCTGATACATTGTGACTATATGACCCTTGGAAAGCCATTTAATCTGTCAGTACTTTAGATAATTTTGTAAGACAATAAATTTCAGAGAAATTGGATTTCCAGTTCATATCCTTATATAAGGGTGATAATATGTCTGAGGGTGACTGGGTATGTGTTAATCATACTAGACATTCTATAACCATATGTAAAATTGAATTGTAGAAATGAATAAACAAGAGAATGAAATGATATTTAGAAAATATTCCATGTATAAAGTATTTTGTAAGTATGAACCTCTCCTTTTCTTTTCAGTTACATCCTTGTTAGATTAACTTATGAAAAATAATTTATAGATGGAGAGAGTCATTAGACAAGGTAGATGGGCTTTGGAGGTCATTAAGTAAGGGTAGAATTTCATCTGACTGCAATGATTCAGGTGTGGTCTTGCCTACAGACAAGGAAGAGACCAGAACACTTATCAACGACCATTCCAGTGCTATTATTCTATGATTCTGTGATTAAATTGGCTGTTTGTAAATGGGCCACCCTGTACCTTCTGGGTAAGTCTGGCTCAGTTACTGCCTGTTGCCTTTGATTAGAAGCTTGTCTTAATTAATTCCCCCAGGTTACCACTTGAGATGAGGATGTAAGCTTCTTCTCTTTTTCTTCTTTTCCTCCCTATAACCAAGGGGGGAAAGTTTCACCAGGTTGTAGTGGAAAATTAGCAAATGGATCTGTTCTTTGGATAGTTTCAGCAGATAGCGAATGTGACTTCACATTTATTAAAGAAGAGTAGTCTTGGTTTCTTAGTGGAATTCCTTTTTTATTTCCTTACTGTCTATATAATCACTATAAATAAATTGGCATTCACTCAGATCTCTTTAAGGTGTTTCTGAGTGCATTCTGCCAGCCATTATGGCTCCCCTATGATCACATCTGTCTCTTCCTTTCCAAAGCAGTCTTAGATTGTAACAAAAGGCCCCTCTTTCTCAGTGAGGTTACTGCGGTGGAAAGTCATGGGAGTTAGAGTAGAATAACTGCACAGAACAACCTGGCTGAACTTGTTTTGTTTAAGAGCTAATCAAATCTGTATCATCATACAAACTTTTCTGCTTGCTTGGCCTTGTTTTAAAAACAATACCTTCTAGCTCTTGGGACCAAATCCAATATTACACAACACAAGAGATGAACCTTATAAAAAATATTGCTCAGTATAAACATGAAAAGTGGAATTAAGCTTCCAACACTAAGCATTTTTATTCTGAAAAATTGCTCAATAATTTAAGTGTACTAGTCATAATTTTAATTAAAACATTTTCATCAGCATATGGTTAGAAAAATAGTAAAGAGAAATTTCTGTGCAAATCTACATGACGAAGGAGATGAAAAAGTATTCTTAGCAGTTATCATTCAAAGGTTTCTGTAATGTAAATATTCTTTTTTTTAAGTGATTCTTTTTTATTTTTAATAATATTTTATTTTTCCAAATACATGCAAAGATAGTTTTCAAAACTTTGTGTTCCAAATTTTTCTTTCTTCTTTCTCCCTTTCACTTCCCCAAGACAACAAGAAATCCAATATAGGTTAATCATGTGCAATTCTTCTAAATATATTTCCCTATCAGTCATGATGTGCTAGAAAAAAATCAGATCAAAAGGGGAAAAAAAAAAAAAAAGCAAAAACATGCAAACAAACAACAAAATACTTTCACCTTTCAGTTTTCATAGTTCTCTCTCTGGTTGTGGATGGCACTTTCCATCACAAGTCTATTGGAAATGCTTTGAATCACTTCATTGTTGAAAAGAGCCATGTCCATATGATGTAAATTTTAATGGTTTGTTTTGATTAAAGAGAGAGATGGGAAACTTTAAATATTCTTATGAAGAATATCTGACAATATGGATGTTTTAGTAGGATCATAGGCACATATGGTCATAGATTAAGAACTAGAAGGAATCATAGATTAAGAACTAGAAGGAATCTTGGGATCATCTTTCATATCCCCTAAGTAGGTGCACTATAATCAAACTCTGTGGTAGGTCCTCTTTTATTTTCTCTCAATACCTTTTTCCTTGTTGATCTTAATTTTTATGGATTTAATCATCATCTCTATGTAAATATCTCCTAAAATTAAATAATAATATTTGTATCTCTCTGAACTCCACTGTGACTATATCAATTGTCTATTGGTTCTTTCCAACTGTATGTCTCACAAACACCTCAAAATTGAAATATCCAAAGAATGACATTAAATTTCCCTGTCCAAAATCCACTTCACTTCTAAATGTCTTTATTTTGTTCATCACCATCTTTCAAACTGTCAATATTTAAAACCGCAGTTATTTTTTATTCTTCTTCTTTTTGTCTTTGTCCCTGTCCCTTTCATTTTCTCTGTTATTGTGTCTTTCTGTGTCTGTTTCTCTTTCATCCTCCCATCTCCCAACCATGGTAAATCAATTGCCAAACCTTGCTATTTTCACTTGTACACCTCTTACAACTATCCCCTTTCCCCAATAGCTAAAATCAAGCTGTGAAATCATATTTCAGTAGGCTCCTAATTTGTTTGTCTCAATTCTTTTCCCTCTCCAATTCTACCTCCATGTGGCTGCCAATATAAAGTTTCTAAAGTATAAATCTAACCCTATAACTGCCACCTCCTAAAGTCCAGTTTTATCCTATATTTGCTTTGATAAAATATAAAGTCTACTTTTTGGCATTTAAAATCTTTTGCAATCTTGCTGTAGTCTACTTTTCAGACTTATTGAACATTATGCCCCTTCATAAACATATATTTTAGCTAAATTGACTTATTTTGCTCCTGGTATCTAATGCTCTACTAGGCACAAATGATCCTCCTCATGCCAGAATGCACTCTTCTCTCATCTCTGTCTCATGAAATTTTGTACTTCTTTCAAGGGTAAGTTCCAAATCCACCCTCCATATGACACTTTTCTGATGCCCTTAGTTGCTTTTATGCACTATCCCCATAACATAATTAATAAGTAGTTTTATTAAGTGCCTACTCAGCATTTATACATTGTATTTTCTGATAGAATACAAGCTCCTTGAGGGCAGGGACTCTTTGATTTTTGTTTTTTAAATTCACAATGTCTATTGAATGCCTAGAACATATTAGGTGCTTGATAAATGCTTTTTGATTAATTGATTAGAGATCATCTATTTTCACAGATAAAGGAATGAGTTCAGAAAGGTGAAGGCAGTAAGCAGCAGAATTGGGATTTGAACTCAGGCCTTTAACCCCAATTCTAGCACTATTTGTTATATCTTAAAATATTAGCTTATATCAAAATAACGAATAATGAATGACTCTTGAGGAAGTAGCATGCAATTTCTTCTCAAGGCATCGTTAAGAACTGTACTTGTTGGTAATCTGAACATGAATAGCAATTTCTAAAAAGAATGTTAGCACTCAAGTAAATATTATTTTTTCACCATACAGTTTAAAGATTTTATATCATTATAAATTTCTTTGAGACTTGAAAAAATGACCTTTTTTGATATTCACAATATTTAATACAGAAGATGATAGAGATAGTTTGGTGGGGATTTTGCTTTTTATATTTGAAAAAGCACATTTAGTAGTAACTTAAATAAATTTAAGCACTGTTCTAGTTAGGTTTTATTTGCTTTCAAAGACATGTTATGTCAATAAAATATTTTTATTCTTTCATATCCTACATAAATGTTGGTCACATTCATCATAACCAGAAGTTCCAAAAGAAATCAGAAAACTGACTTCCTTGAAGTTTTAATAATTAGAAAATAGAAGTAAGCAGCATAGCAGTGAAATAAAAACTGATTAAATTAAATAGAAATGGAATGCACAGGGAAATACACAGTACTGATTATATAGTGGGTGTTCAAATATACTTATGGATTGATCCATTAAAAGAAGAAAAGGCAGACCCCAAATAATGCTTATTCAGGCATTCAACCTTAGAAATTTGATAGACTTTCAGTGTGCTTCAGGCCTGGCCTTAGGCAAGTGGGAAGAAGGCTGTGTTTTTTCCCCAATATTTCTTGTGATGATCCCTTTGATTTTTGGTACTTCCCATCCAATTTAAACCTTCTGAACTCTTTCTTTAAAGCTCTTTTATGTCCCATCCCAAATCATGACCCTTCTTGCCTCTATATCCTAGGTGCCTGAGGTCCCATTTTGTGTTGAATGTCCAAACACTTTATCTCTTTATGGTATTCAGTGCTGTCCCCAGGGCATCTCAGTGGTTCTGTTGCCATGATCTTTGACATCCCTTTTAAAATCCTGCATACCAAATATTATCCTTTTGTTGGGGGTGAATATTTCATATTCAAGTTTATAATCAGTTTATGTAATTAACTAAATCACTTTCTAAAGTTTTACTTACTGCCTGTCTGATACTGAATTATTGGCTGACTCTTGTTTTTTAGGCACCAGATTCCTGCTCTATAAAATGAGAAAGTTAGAATCGATGGTCTCTCTCAGTTCTAAATCTATAATCCTAATACTCAGAGAACTCCACAATATCATCCCTCCTTTTAAAGCAGCACACATGTATTTAATCAGTGAGCTTCTGGATAATACCCTGACCTTTATTATCTGACTTGAAGTTGTTAGAACAAGCAAAATAATTTCAGGCCAAATTGAACATAAGCTTCTTGAAGTTAGGAACAATTTTTATTTGTGTTTTTGTATCTGCAGAATCTTGCACAATGCTTGGCACTTTTTATGACTTTAAAATGTTTTATTAAATTGAATTGAAAGTAATTGAAAAAAGGAGCACAACTTTAAATCACAGGAAAATATTTGAGAAATGTAGGTTCTTATAATAATTCTCAAATAGCATTGCATATAAAGATACCTACTCTGCCTATGCATAGAACTGGTCCTAAAATAAAATAACATTTTGCAAAAGAAACTTCTAACTTGACCCATATGCCTCTTATATTGCAGAAAGCATTTGATACATAAGTAAAATCTTTCTCTGAGTAAGCACCACTGTACTACTATTCCATTAAAACATTAGATTGTAAACTTGTAGAGAGCAGTCATTCTTTTTTTGAGGAACTTTTATTTTATTAAAAAAAATTAAATAGTATTTTATTTTCTTCCCAATTATGTCAAGATGATTTTTAGCATTCATTTTTTGTTTTTAACTTAAAGTTTTTATTTTCAAAAATAATGCATAGTTTTCAATATTCAGCCTTGCAAAACCTTGTGTTCCAAATTTTTTCTTCTTCCCTGCCACCTCCATCCCTAGACAAAAAGTAATCCAATATATGTACAACATGTGTGATTCTTCTATAATTCCCGCAATCATCATTTGCATCTATTTATTTATTTATTTTTGCTGAGGCAATTGGGGTTAAGTCACTTGCCCAGGGTAACACGGATAGAAAATGTTAAGTGTCTGAGATCAGATTTGACCTCAGGTCAGGTCCTGACTTCAGGGCTGGTGCCCTATCCACTAAGCCACCTAGCTACTCCTTACATTAGCATTTATTTTTACAAGATTTTGAATTCCAAATT
Source organism: Sminthopsis crassicaudata (assembly GCF_048593235.1). NCBI lineage: Eukaryota > Metazoa > Chordata > Mammalia > Dasyuromorphia > Dasyuridae > Sminthopsis > Sminthopsis crassicaudata. The sequence goes on along the minus strand of NC_133619.1, from coordinate 115,280,793 downwards.
TTTCTCCCTCTCTCCTTTTTTCCCCTCCTCTTTTCTTCTTTTCCAAACATGGTAGGCCCTTTGATATAGTTTATACGTGTATTATTATGTAAAACATATTTCAATATTAGTCACAGTTATGAAAGGAGAAACAGATTAAAAGGAAAAAAAAAACAAAACAAGAAAGAATTAAATAAATAAATAAAGGAACAGAACAAGTGAAAAAAAAAATGCTCCATACTTGCTTTCTGAGTCAAACATTTCTTTATCAGGTAGGTTCTAGATAACATTTTCCTTTGTGAGTCCTTTGCTATCTACAACCAGATAAAGAAATGATGGACTCCGAAAGCAAGATCTTCTTTCTTTTTTGAGTGATCCAAGACTTGTCTTTTATTACACATAAGTGTTTTGTTGGTCATATAAAGAAATTCTGATGATTTATGTGCGCTTATCCTATATCAAGAAATTTTTCTAGGGTTGCTAATTATTTCAAATAATTTTTTTTAGTTGATGCTCTAGAGTCCTCTGAATATATCAGCCTATCTACAAATAGTGATAGTTTTATTTCCTCATTGCCTATTCTAATTCCTTTAATTACTTTTTCTTCTCTTATTGTTAAAGATCACATTTCTAGTTTAGGGATTTTGGTTTTTTGCCTTCCTTTGGAATTTAGCAGTCTCCAACCCAAACTAAATGCATAATATTTGATAACAATAGTTGACGAATTGACTGACTGATCCTAGACTGATACTAGGCTAGGGCAGCCTCAGAAAATATAAATAATAAAGAAATAATGAATAGTCTTGAATAATTTGTAATGCCTAAAGGGGTAGTAATAATAATAATATTTAAAAAAATAATAACCTTCCTAAAACCAAACCCATGTCATAGAGAAAAAGGACTGCAACACAGTAAGAGTGCATCAAAAAGCCTGATTTTTCCCCTTGTGCTATGGAAGCAATCAAAGCCTCTCAGAAACATTGAAACCCTTATCAAGTAATCCCTTGCAATATCAATGACTGGATTAGTATCCTGACTAGTGGGAAGAAACTGTTCATATGAATCTCAAATAGGGCTACACAGGGGTACAGGCTATTGATACCTGAAACTATCATTATGACTAGACACAGGACAATAGAGAAAGTGATAGAGAAAGTACTGCCACAAAAGAGTGAAGATACATCAAAACCAATCAAAATATTTTTTATGTTTTTTTATTCTTATAGCTTTTTATTTGCAAGATATATGAATAGGTAATTTTTCAACATTGGCAATTGCAAAACCTTTTGTTCTAACTTTTCCCCTCTTTCCCCCAACCCCTTCCCTCAGATGGCAGGTTGACCAATACATGTTAAATATGTTATAGTATAAGTTAAATAGAATATATGTATACGTGTCCATACAGTTATTTTTCTGTACAAAAAGAATCGGACTTTGAAATAGTGTACAATTAGCCTGTGAAGGAAATAAAAAATGTAGGTGGACAAAAATAGCGGGATTGGGAATTCTATGTAGTCATCTCCTAGAGTTCTTTTGCTGGCTATACTGGTTCAATTAATTACTGTTCTATTGGAACTGATTTGGTTCATCTCATTGTTGAAGAGGGCCACATTCATCAGAATTGATCATTATATAATACTGTTTTTGAAGTATATAATGATCTCCTGGTCCTGATCATTTCACTCAACATCAGTTCATGTAAGTTTCTCCAGTCCTTTCTGAAATCATCCTATTGGTCATTTCTTACAGAACAATAATATTCCATAATATTTATATACCACAATTTATTCAGCCCTTCTCTAATTGATGGGCATCCACTCAGTTTCTAGCTTCTGGCCACTACAAAGAGGGCTGCCACAAACATTCTTGCACATAGAGGTCTCTTTCCCTTTAAAATCTCTTTGGGATATAAGCCCCAAAGTAATACTGTTGGATCAAAGGGTATGCACAGTTTGATAACTTTTTGAGAACCAATCAAAATATTAATATTCTACTTAGTGGAAATGTTCATTGAACATAGAAAGAATCAATTAAAATCAGCAAACCACAAGTTTTGGAGTATTTGTTATAAATATGATCAAGAGTTCAAGACCTTCTACAACAAAAAAATCTCCAGAGTGAGTTATGGAGCATGTATTACATTCCTGCAGGAAGCGGGTTTGTCTTTATGATGGCAGAGCACTACAGTACAGAAGTGAAAGCGTACTTAGTAATCAAACCCCTTCCATGTGTTACTCAGTCTTCTACCAGTCATTCCTGATTGGTCAATAATCTGTTGATTAGAAGTATTTCCTTTTCTGCCTTCTTCATGCCCTCCCAGATTTGTTCCCCTTTCCTTGTCATGCATTCTTTTTTCAAAGATGGTGGAAAATTCCTCCCATAGGGTTAAGATACGATTAGTCTAATTAGCATACTCATTCTCCATTTGCCTTTGCCTGTTATTGACCCTGACTAGTTTGAACTTCATCAGAATTTATAGCTGAAAAAGGATACAATAACCTATTTTTGATTGGTTGGATCCACCTGTTAAGCAATTTTATTTATTATTATCATAATTCCACAATTCTAACTCTCTGTGGAAAACAAATTGTTTTGTTACCCAATCCTGGGACCCATCTATCACAAGTAATGAAAAAAGGCATCTTTATTTCACATTATATGAAAGGAATTATAATAACTAATATTATCAGTAATTAAATAAACTAAAAGATTAAGTTAAAAAGTTGCTAAAATATGTGGAAGGAGAAAAGGCACTTAGGTCAATAAAAATCTTTAGTTACTAAAAATTCCAAAATAGTTATAACTAATAACTAAAATGACAAAATGTCAGCAACATCTCAAATGGTTTTGAAAAAGAACTGGTGTGTTTAGATTATAATTCTGATTTGCCATTTTTACTTGGATGCCATAAATTCAACTAGTAATCAATCAATCAACAACTTCATTAAGTTCTGTACTATATTCTGGTGATACAAATGAAAAGAAAAGAGAAATAGTATACACAAGAGATGAAGAAGGTCTGAATTAGAATGCTATTGCATTTATGGGTGAGGAGAAGAATGTAGATGAGAGATATTATTGAGAAAGAATCATAAGATTTGGCAATTTATTGGATAAGTAGGGTGAACAAAAGAGAAGAGTGGAAAATAACAGATATTAGAAATCTGGGTAATTAAAATAATAGTGTTCACTTGGACAGTAATAACGAAATTTAGAAAAGGGTGTTTTTGGGGAAAGAAAGTAAAGTCTGTGTTGGCCACATTGAATTCAAGGTGTCTATGAGACAATGAATTTAAAATTACTAGCACGTAACTGGTATTATAGGACTGGCATTCATGCCAATTATACCCAAACAAGATAATCCCAAGGAAGAACAAAAACAAGGATTTGATATTACTATCACAAAGGAATACCTTCTCACAAAGTATTTGACAAAAAGAATGAAAACTTTTTACAACTTCCAAAAAACATGTGGCTGCTGATTCCACAGCAGGAAATACTGGAGAAAAGAGAGAAGTAGCAAAAAAATAACCCCTAAAGTCACACATCAAACATCACTAATAAAGAATAGATTTGATAGAGCAAACAAAGAGAGTAGAAGGGCACTGGAAAATGATAATAGACAGATGGGATATATAGTAAGAAATTTTAATGTTGTATCACCCAATTAAATAACACAATAGCAATCAATAGAAATATGGAAAAGTAATCCTAAAGTATGTCAAAAATTCTAAATTTCCTAATCAGTTATTGAAAGCTGAAGTCAAGTCAAAAGGTCAGGGTAATGTAGGGAGTCCAAGCAGTGCAAAAAACAACATGAACAATTCAATATCTATCAAAAAACTTTATTTCTGAGGCTTGAAATGAGAAGAAATTGTGTGTGTGTGTGTGTGTGTGTGTGTGTGTGTATATATATATATATATGGAGAGAGAGAGAGAGAGAGAGAGAGAGAGAGAGAGAGAGAGAGAGAGAGGAGGGAATGTCTAGAAGTTTATGTTGCTATAAGAAGATCAAAAATAATAAACTAGAAATACAATTTAAATGAGAAACAAACTTCTGGCATCACTAAAAATGATAAATGACAGAATAATTATATTCAAGACAGTTAGTCCAGCTTATCAGCAAAATTAGAAAGCATCCGGGCTATATAAAATCCATAATTATAAGCAGTTGTGCATGAATCATTAATAAAGCATCTCACTTTCTTGCAGATTACCAAAAGAAGAACACTGATGACGCCTATTCTAATATAGGCCAATTACATGTTTTTATAACTTTATATAAAACATTCACAGCTAGCATCGCTAGATAAATGAATAACAATTTATAATAAAGTAACATATTATAATTAGAGGAAAAGAACATGTTTAAGAAGTAACAAGGAACATAAATAACAACATATATATATATATATATATTTTTATATATATATATATATATATACATATATATTTGTTTATAAAACATATGCAGAGGTAAATTTTCCAACATTGACCCTTGCAAAACCTTTTGTTCCAAATTTTCCCCTCCTTCCTTCCACTCCCTTCCTTAGCTGTCAAGTAGTCCAATACATGTTAAATATGTTGAAATACATGCTAAATCCCATATATATGCATATTTATACAGTTATCTTCCTTCACAAGAAAAATCAGATCAAGAAGGAAGAAAAAGAAAAACTGAGAAAGAAAAGAAAATGCAAGCAAATAACAATAGAGAAAATGTCATGTTGTGTTTCACACTCAGCTCCTACTATACTCTCTTTGGGTACAGTTGGCTCTCTTCATCTCTGAACAAATGGAACTGGTTTGAATTATCTCATTGTTGAAGAGAGCCATGTCCATCAGAATTGATCATCGTATAATCTTGTTGTTGCTGTGTATAATGATCTCCTGGTTCTGCTCATTTCACACAGCATCAGTTCCTGTACATCACTCCAAGCTTCTCTGAAATCATCCTGCTGGTCATTTCTAACAGAACAATAATATTCCATAGCATTCACATACCATAATTTGCTCAGCCATTCTCCAATTGATGAGCATCCATTCAATTGCCAGGTTCTTGCCACTACAAAGAGGGCTGCCACATACATTTTTGCACATGTGGGTCCCTTTCCCTTGTTTAAGATCTCTTTGGGATATAATCCCATTAGAAACATTGCTGGGTCAAAGAGTATGCACAGTTTAATAATTTTTTGAGCATAGTTGCAAACTGCTCTCCAGAATGGTTGGATCCATTCACAGTTCCATCAACAATGTATCAATATCCCAGTTTCCCCACATCCCATCCAATATTTGTCATTATCTTTTCCTGTCATCCTAGCCAATCTGACAGATGTGTAGTATTATCTCAGAGTAGTCTTAATTTAAATTTCTCTGATCAATAGTGATTTGGAGCACCTTTTCATGTGACTACAAATAGTTTCAATGTCTTCATCTGAAAATTGTTTGTTCATATCCTTTGACCATTTATTAATTGGAGAATGGCTTGAACTATTATAAATTTTAGTTGGTTCTCTATATATTGTGGAAATGAGTCCTGTATCAGATCCTTTGGATGTAAAAATGTTTTCCCATTTTATTGCTTTCCTTATAATCTTAGCTACATTACTTTTGTTTGTACAAAAACAAAAACAAAGCTTAAATATAATAAATAAATAAAATAAAAAACTTAATATAATCAAAATTATTTATTTTGTGATCAGTAATAATCTCTAGTTCTTTGGGCATAAATTCCTTCATCCTCCACAAATCTGAGAAGTAAATGATCCTATATTCTTCTAATTTATTTATAATATCATTCTTTATGCCTAGATCATGAACCCATTTTGACCTTATCTTTTTATACAGTGTTAGGTGTAGGTTTATACTTACTTTCTGCCATACTAGTTTCCAATTTTCCTAACAGTCTTTGTCAAATAGTGAATTCTTATCCAAAAGCTGAGGCCTTTAGATTTGTCAAATATTAGATTGCTATAGTCATTGACTGTGAAACTAATCTATTCCATTAATCATCTTCTTTGTTTCTTAGCCAGTACAAATGGTTTTGATGACCACTGCTTTATGATATAGTTTTAGATCTGTTATAGCTAATCTACCTTCCTTTGCTTTTCTCTTCATTAATCCCTTTGAAATTCTTGACCTTTTGTTCTTCCAGATGAGTTATGTTGTTATTTTTTCTAGGTCAATAAAATAGTTTCTTAGGAGTTTGATTGGGATAACACTAAATAAATAGATTAGTTTAGGGAATATTGTCATCTTTATTATATTTACTCAACCTATTTTTCCAATTATTTAATTTAGTTCAGACTTTATTTGTGTGGAAAGTGTTTTGTAGTTTTGCTTATATAGTTCCTGACTTAACTTTGACAGATAGATTCCCAAATATTTTATACTATTGGTAGTTATCTTAAATAGAATTTTTCTTTGTATCTCTTTCTGATGGATTTTGTTAGTGATGTATAATGCTGATAATTTATGTGGATTTATTTTGTATCCTGTAACATTACTAAAGTTGTGGATTGCTTCTAATAGTTTTTTAGTTAATTTTCTAGGGTTCTCTAAGTATACCATCATATCATCTGTAAAGAGTGATAATTTGGTTTTCTCATTATTTACTATAATTCATTTAATCTCTTTTCCTTCTCTTATTGCCAAAGTTAGCATTTCTAATGCAATATTGAATAGTAATGGTTATAGTGGGCAATCTTGTTTCACTCCTGATTTTTTTTGGAATGGTTCCAGTTTATCCCCATTATATATGATGTTTGCTGATGGTTTTAAATAGATGCTGCTGACTATTTTAAGGAAAAATTCATTTATTCCTGTACTCTAGTGTTTTTAATAGGAATGGGGATTGGATTTTATCAAATGCCTTTTCTGCATCTGTTGAGATGATCATATGGTTTTTGTTAATTTGGCTATTGATATAGTCATTTATGCTAATAGTTTTCTTAATATTGAACCAGCCCTGCATTCCTGGCATAAATCCTACTTGGTTGTGGTGTATTATCCTGGGGATGATTTTTTGTAATCTCTTTGCTAATATTTTATTTAAGATTTTTGCATCAATATTCATTAGGGAGATTGGTCTATAATTTTCTTTCTCTGTTTTTATTCTATCTGGTTTAGGTATCAGTACCATGTCTGTGTCGCAAAAGAAATTTGGTAGGAGTCCTTTATTCCCTATTTTTTCAAATACTTTACATAGTATTGGAGTTAATTATTCTTTAAATGTTTGGTAGAAATCACCTGTAAATCCATCTGGGGACTTTTTTCTTTGGGAGCTGATTAATAGCTTGTTCTATTTCTTTTTCTAAAATGGGACTATTAAAGTAATTTATTTTCTCTTCTGTTAATCTGGACAATCTACATTTTTGTAGGTATTTCTCCATTTTACTTAGGTTGTCAATTTTATTAGCATAAAGTTAGGCAAAGTAACTCCTAATAATTGCTCTAATTTCTTCTTCATTGGTGGATAGTTCTCCCTTTTCATTTTTGAGACTAACTATTTGATTTTCCTCTTTCCTTTTTCTAATCAAATTAACTAAAGGTTTATCTATTTTGTTGTGTTTTTTTTTTTTTTTTAAATAAAACCAACTCTTAGTTTTATTTACTAATTCAATGGTTTCTTTTAGTTTCAATTTTATTGATCTCTCCTTTTATTTTTAGAATTTCAAGTTTGGTATTTGATTGTGAGTTTTTAATTTGTTCTTTTTCTAGCTTTTTTAGTTGCAGGCCCAATTCATTGATATTCTCTTTTTCTATTTTATGCAAGTAAGCATCTAGAGATATAAAATTTCCCCTTATTACAGATTTGGCTGCATCCCACACATTTTGGTATGTTGTCTCATTATTGATATTCTCTTGGATGAAATTAGTGATTGTGTCTATGATTTGCTGTTTCACTCATTCATTCTTTAGGATGAGATTATTTAGTTTCAAATTACATTTTGGTCTATTTTCCCCTGGCCTCATATTGAATGTAATTTTTATTGCATTGTGATCTGAAAAAAAAGTATTTTCTTGTAAAGGTTAAAAAGACTCTAGAAGCAAGGAATGCAGTTCAAGGCATGTGGGAGGACCTGAGGGATGAGAGGTTCTGAGGTGCAGGTGATTCCTACATGGAGGTGGGGCATAGCCCCAAGAGGTGATGTCTGATTCCAGGTACCATACTTCCTTCCTTAATGCTCTCAGAGTCTAGCACACCTCCTTCCTTCTTCTCAGGTCAATCCCATTATGCCAGGTTCCTAGAGGATCCCCTCCCTTCCCCCATATCATCAGTGGGGTATAAATATATGCTATCTCAAAATAAAATTCTCTTTCACTTCACCCTTACCTTTTGGTGGTCTGTCTTTGTGGGATCTGGGTTGGTGCCCAAAGACGGGTAAGTGTGGCCTAGCTGTGCCATCGATGGATGGGCATTAAGAGTAGCTCTAAGGGGAACTACCAGGTTAGAGTAGTCCATAGGGGTGTAACATTTTATCTTTCTATTTTTCTGCATTTGATTTTGAAATCTTTATGAAGGTCAATTTTTGTATAGGTTCCATGAACTGCCAAGAAGAAAGTGTACTCCTTTCTGTCTCCATTCAATTTTCTCCAAAGATCTATCCTATACAGCTTTTCCAGTATTCTATTTACCTCTTTAACTTCTTTCTTATTTATTTTGTGGATTGATTTATCTATTTCTGAGAGAGCAAGGTTGAGATCTCCCACTATTATAGTTTTACTGTCTATTTCTTCTTGTAACTCTCTTAACTTCTCCTTTAGAAATTTAGATGCTACACTACTTAGCGCATATATCAATATTAATATTGCTTCATTATCTATGATATCCTTTATCAAGATATAGTTTCCTTCCTTTTCTCTTTTGATTAGATCAAATTTTTCTTTTGCTTGATCTGAGATCAGGATGGCTACCCCTCTTTTTTTTTTTTTTTTTTTTTTTTTTTTACTTCATGTGAAGCATAATAGATTATGCTTTAGTCTTTTACCTTTACTCTGTATGTATCACTCTGCTTTAAATGTGTTTCTTGTAAACAACATATTGTAGGATTCTGGTTTTTAATCCAGTCTGCTATCTGCTTACATTTTATAGGAGAGTTTACCCCCATTCACATTTACAGTTAAAACTATTAATTCTGTATTTCCTGCCATCTTATTAACCCCAAATTATATTTTTCTCTTTCCTTTTCCCCTTTCCCTCCTCCCTAGTATTTTACTTATGAGCACTAGATGCCTCAAGAAATCCTCCCTCTTTAGAGGACTTTCTTATACCTTTCCCCTACTATTTCTGTTTTCCCTTCTATTTAGCCTACCCCTTCCCTTTTCATGTTTCCTTTCCTACTTTTATATAAGGTGAGAGAAGTTTCTTGGTGAAACCAAATATATCTAATATTCTTTCTTTGGGCCAAATCTGATAAGAGTGAATTCACACAATATTCATCATCCTCTCTTCTTTCCCTAATTATAATAGGTTTTCTTTGCCTCTTCCTGAGGTGTAATTTCCCTCATGTTACCTCTACTTTCCTCCTTTTTTTCTGTTACAATCCCCTTTCCACCTCTAGTTTATTTTTTCGTTTTATAACAGTAAAATCAGATTATACACATATTCTTTATGTATACCCGTAATAGAAATAGTTCTCAAGAGTTTTTTTATTTTTTTTAAATTCTCTTTACTTTTTTTTATGCTTCTCTTGAGTTCTATATTTGTAGGTCAAATTTTTTGTTTAGCTCTGATCTTTTCATCAAAAATAAATGGAGTTCACCATTGAATGTCCACCTTCTTCTCTGAAAAAAAAAATGCTCAGTTTAGCAGGGAAATTTATTCTTGGCTGCTTCTAAGTTCCTTTGCCTTTTGGAATTCCAGGATCTTTGATCCTTTGAAGTGGAAGCTGTAGGTCCTGAGTAATCCTTGTTATGGCTCCTCAGTATTTGAATTGTTTCTTCTTAGCCACTTGTAATATTTTTCCCTTGGTCTGATATTTCTGAAATTTAGCCACAATATTCCTTGGGGTTTTAATTCTGGGGTCTCTTTCAAGAAATGTTTGGTGAATTCAATCAATGGTCATTTTACCTTTTGATTCTATGACATCTAAGCAGTTCTCTTTGATGATTTCCTGAAAAATAGTGTCTAGGCTCTTTTTTTCATCATGTTTTTCAGGGAGTCCAATAATCATTAGATTGTCTTTCCTAGATCTATTTTCCAGGTCAGTTTTCCCAATTAGGCACTTTATATTTTTTTCTATTTTTTCTTTATTTTTGGTTTTGCTTAACTGATTCTTGTTGTCTCATTGAGTCATTCATTTCCATTTGTTCAGTTCTGAATTTTAGTAAATTATTTTCTTCCTTTACTTTTTTTTTTTTTTTTACTTCTTTTTGTATTTGTCCAAATGAATTTTTAAATGAGTTGCTTTGTTCTATGGAATTTTTTCCCCATTTTACAAATTCTGATTTTTAAGGAGTTATTTTCTTTTTCTGTTTCACAAATTCTGTTTTTCTGGGAGTTGTTTTTCTTTTTCCATTTTATTAAATCGATCTTTTAATGAGTTATATGCCTTTTCCAAACCCTTTTGGAAAATTTTCATTTCCTTTTCAGATTTTTCTTCTAGCTCTCTTTCAAGATCCTTTTTAATTTCTTCTAGAAGAGCCTTGTGTGGGGACCAGGCTATATCACCTTTTAGGGCTTCATCTGGAGACACTCTGTCTTTAGTCTCTTCTGGGTTTTATATCTGTTCTTCTCTTTCACCATAAAAGCTGTCTATCATCAGAGTTTGCTTTACTTTTTTTACTTATTTTTTAAAAATGTTAAGGTCTGCTTTTATGGCAGGGGAGGTTTTCCAAGCTTCTTCTAAAAACAGCAGCTTCCTCTATAAGTGCAGGAGACTGCCTTGGGGCAGTGCTGACTCACTCCCAGTGCTGGGTGGCTGTGGCTAGGTCCCATGAAATTCTGGTGTTTCAGGGTTCACTCTTTACCTTTTGTGCTTGTGTTGGATGTTTTATAACTTCTTTGCTGATCTACTGGCTTGCAACTAGAGCAGAATAGCCACACTGCTGTAGATTCCTGTGGATTCTGCCACCCAGAATCTGCACTGCCCTCTGGAGTCCACAAGGCCCCAGGACTCTATGCTGTCTGCGCTGGCATTTGTGCTCAGCTGCTTGTGCTTGGCTGCCTCCTTTGTGTTTCCAGTTGAAACAGACCTTTTCTGGCAATCTTAGAAGTTATCTTCTGCTGGTAATTTGTCCCAATATCTGTGGGTTCTGCAGGTCCAGAGCTAATTCAGAGTCTGGATTTGTTAATTAGCCTCAGAGTTATAGGAGAAGGTCAGAAAGAAACATATGTTGTTTCAGTCATCTTGACTCTGCACCCCCCCAAAGAAAAACTTATTAACCACTTGGTAATTATTGAACAAGCTATATGAAAATGGTATAGATTATATTTTGTTGTTTACTATAAAACTTTTAACTCATTTCTGTACTCGTGGATTATTGCTATACTCCAAATACATATAAAAATACCCACACATGTTGAGAATATTGAATACTTAATGTTCACATATATAAATATTCTCTACTTAAAACATGCTATTTGACAATAATGTTTAGAACAATTGCTACAAACATGTCACTTTGAAAGTGAGTTTACTTTAATTATGGCATATTTTCTAAGTAGAGATAAATTAGGATTTTAAGTTTAAGAAATTACACTAATACATCTTATTAAGCCTTCCAAATGTACTTTGTAAAACTTTTTCTCTATTATCTCCAGTTTACACTATAGTTATTTTGTTTATGCATAGGTGTTTGCATGTTGTCTCCCCAATTCGTCTTCTTGAGAGAAATGATTGAATATTGCCTCTTTCTAACCTCAGTATTTAACAGTGTTATACACAGTAGGTAGTTAATAAATGCTTGTATATCGTCCAATTTAATTAATGCACTTGAATGGCATGAATTTATATAGTTTGATAAAAAGTCTGAATTAAAGAACTCTTTCATATCATGAAAGAGTTTCCAATGATATAAAAATGTTATTTGTACTCTAGAAGTATAAAATTCTTCATATATTCTAGGAAAGACAGAGATTGATGGACAAGAAATTGTATCCAGAGTTCACATTAAACCAATGGATGAAGGCCATACCTACAAATACCTTGGTTTCTTTCAGGAAAGGCACATTGAACAAAAATGTAAGACAAAGGATGTGGCTTTATTTGTTAAATCTTACTGGAATTCTCAAATGGTAAGCATTTGTTTAAAGTAATAAATAGCTACACAAGACTTACCTTGTTGCATATTTTCAGAATTTTAAACTCTACTATAACAGACTTGGAAAAAATCATCACAAAATTCCATACAATATTAATGAAACACAGGGCCTAATATCCTGAGGCAGTTAAAAAATATTTATAATTACTTCCCAAAAAAGGAAGAAAATAATTAGCAGACATTCTTAGAGCCCATAATAAAATGGATCAAAACTTAAAAAATATCTTGGGAATTAGCAAAATATTTTGCTAACAGTTTAGCAAATGTTGGTAGAAGGGACATACCATTAGATTTGTCAAATTAATGAAAATTGATTTATCTAACAATAGAACTTATGAAACTGCTAAGATAAAAAAAAAAAAAAAGATTCCATGACATTGATGTCATCTGCATGAACTCAACTAACAATTTGTCAACAAAGAAGTGCCAAACAAATGGTTGGCTTATGGAAGGAGAGTGGTTTGTGATGGTAATTCAGGGTCATGTCTTTGATATACACATATATGTATAACACACACATATAAACACACATGAATATGTGTGTACTTATACACATATACATTCATACACACATATACATACAGATATACACACATAAATGCTTATATACATATATACCACACATAATTATACATACATATACATTCATACACATATGTACATAAAAATATGTGTATATAAATATATATATAGCTATCTATATCTGTACCTATGTCTATCTAAATCTATGACTTATGTTTAAGGACCTGATGGGTGATCAGTGGAGACGATGCAAAGAAATGGTCAAAATTATGCAACACATTTTGTGAAAATTTAGCATCTACAAAATACCTAACAAGACATATCCTAGTGGCTAAAATAATACATTAGAAGCTCCATCTCATGGACAGATACACAACAAAATTCAGATCCTAAAGTATTTTAAAGGAGCTAACTAGCATACTGTACTCAAATGAAATTACTATCACAGTCTAAAACATGGTTTATAATCAGTTGGATATATTTTAACAGTGATATTTTAATAGGTACTAATAATTTCTAATCTACATGTAACAAAAAGTTTCCAAAAAGTTTCTTTAATTACTTACCTGGTTGCATTACTTTGTGACTTATCTAAGTATCTCTCCATCATGCTTTAGGAATCTCATTTTCAGATAATATCATCATCTTATAAGCTTTGATATTCAATCTCAAAACTACTCTCTAATCCTCTGAGTGGAGCCATGAACTTCAAATCTCCATTTAAGGAGAGACCTCAGGTCAGACATCTCATTTCTCCATATCACCAATTGTATTTTTCAAGTTGTTTTCTTTCTTTTTCCATTTTGCCAAATCTATTTTTAAGAAATAGTTTTCTTTATTTTTTCCATTTCACCATTTTCCTTTTTAAGGAGTTGTTTTCTTAAGTCAATTTCCTGTTTCAAATTCTCCTACAAAGGTCTCATGTCCTTTCCCCATTTTTCTTCTAATTCTCTTTTAAGATCCTTTTTTAATTCTTGCAAGAGCTTTTTGAGTTGGAGACTAGTTTATACTCTCTGTAAGGTTTCATTTGGAGGTGCTTTACCTTTAGTGTCCTCAGCATTTGAGGTTGGTTCTTCCCTGTCTCTATAATAATTATTTATGGTCAGAGCTCTTTTTTATTTTTTGCTCATTTTTAAAGGTTGAGATCTGCTCCTAGAGCAAAGAAGAGATTGCCCCAAGCTTTCTTTACAGGATAACAGGGATTTTATGCTTCCTTGACATTGGTGCTACTGGCTTCTTTCCTCCCCTCTGGTTCCCCCTTCCCCTCACCCAGGAGGGTGGGCCTGGCCAACTCCCATTTGTTATGCTGGGGTTCAGGAGCTCACTATTTGCCTTCTGTAGTTGCATAGTAGATCTCACAGTTTGTCTGCTGATCCATTGGCTTCTGAACCAGAACAGAATAGCCCAGGCTGCTACACTGTTGTATTGAGCTAAAAGCCTCCCATTAGCTTCCCCAGGCAGGGCTTCTCCAAACCATTCTCCTTGTGTTGTGCCAGGACTACATCATAACAAAATTGGAAACAAGGTTTACAAGTTGTTAGATTCAAGAACTTCATATTGCTTATTGTCAGTATAATCTTAATTCCAAGTAGTGTTACATATCTTGTATTGCATATCAGTGTAAGACAATAGCAAAAGTAGATTAATTCGTAATCTCATATTAAATGAAATAAGAGTACAAATTGGGAATTACTTGAACTTGAAGAATAAGAAGCTGAAGATTAAAAATATACCTGACACTAATTCCAGAAATGCTACCTAATAATGAAACAGACATCCAAAAATGGTTTTAATTATTTTCAAAAGGTTTATTAAGACAGAAATTTCAAAAGAAAAATTAATTTTTTTTTATCATATTAGTTCAATTGATAGAAAAACTGTATCACAACAGAATAATTTAAAAAGCTGGCTATCTGCTTTTACCATCATGAATAATGCCCACAAAATTGGACAGAAATAATAAAACATTTACAAATCTGTGCTCAACAGTACATTCTGCAGCCTTTGCTATGGTAAAGACAATAGGAAGAAATATGGCTCTATCTAGAAATGCTTTTAAAGATAGTCATCTTATCTGCTTTGATAGATACATTACAAGAAAACTCTCCAAAGAGTATATTTATATATAGGCAGTGCATGATATAAAAAACACACTGTCAATGAATGGAATCCAAAATGGCATCTAGAAAGAAATTTATTGGAATTTTTAATATTCTAAATCAATAAGCAAAAATGAAATCCAAAAGTTTAAGGCAATCCTAAGAATCAAAGCAATGAGGTAAAGAATAATAATTTAATTCAACATCAAATATACATGTGTGTATGAATGTATGTATATAGGTACCTAGATACATAAGTGTATATAACTTAACTGTTTATATATATCTATGTCTTTATATCTATGCCAATTTTTATATCTTTTTTTTTCTCTGTCTCTATCTTTCTTTACTGATAGATAATAAAAAGAGACTCAGCTGAATTCTCCCAAATTCTCCTTCAAAAAATTAAAGTAACACCTTAAAATGAATTCTGGAGTGTTAAAGCCAACCAAAGGATGGGGTGGGTGAAGCAGTTTTCCAACTCAAGACAGCTTAGTAAGTCAGCAAGAAAGATCTTTTTTACTGTGTTGAAAGCATAGCTCTGTCTAGCTCAGGAAAAGAAAAAAAAAAAAAAAAAAAAGGTTTAACACAAAAAAGGTTTAAGTAACTGCAGAGATACCAAGACTTTGATCATAATATCAGTGGAGATATGTGCTTGTGTTTGCTCACAAAACAGAACACAGGCTAGGAGAAAAGTGATCATAGTTCACTTAAATCATATTATGTTGAAAGAACTGAAAACTTATAGACTACCAGAATTAGCTATAAACATAGCAGCACCAAAAATCTGAAATTTGGGACAGTGTTTCCTCCATGTCAGGAACAGAGACAAACTTTAATATAAGGTTAAATAAAAGTCAAGAAATAGTCTGGGAAAATGAACAAACAATGAAAACAGAAAGAATTTCAACACCAAAAATTACTATTGTGACAGGGAAGGTCAAAATGCAAATTCACAAAAAGATAACAAATTCAAAAAAGCTACACACGAAGCCTGAAAAATATCTGGCTTGGTCCCAGACTTAAAAAGAATTCCTGAAAGAGCTGAAACTCTCTATTAAAAATAAAATAAGAAATATAGGAGAAAAATTTTGGGAACGAAATGAGAGTGATGAAAGAAAATCATGAAAAAAAAGAGATAAGAGCTTGGTTAAATGGGACACAAAAGTATTGAAGAAAACAACAGACTAATGTAAAAAAGAGACAGAAAAATCCACTAAAGAGAACACCTTCAAAAGCAGAATTCGACAAGTAGAAAAGAAAATTCACTGAAAAAAAATCCTTAAAAAATTAAAAATGGACAAGAGAAAGCTAATGACTCCATAAAACATTAAGAAATAATAAAGCAAAACCAAATGATAAGGAGAAAATGAATAAAATGTGGAATATCTTATTTGAAAAGCAACTAACCTAAAATAGATAAAAGAGAAGTAATTTGAAAATTATTTGAGTAATCTAGAAATTATCAGGGAAAACTGCTCTGATATCCTAGAACCAGTCAGTAAAATAAAAATTGAAAGAATCCACCAATTACTACTGAAAGGGATCCCAGGATGAAAACTTCCACCAAGATTGTAGTCAAATTCCAAAACTCTCAGATCAAGAAGAAAATATTGCAAGCAGCCAGAAAGAAAAAAAAAAGGCAATTAATATGAAACTATAATCAGAATAACACAAGATTTAGCAACTTTTATTTTAAAGAACTTTTACTATGGGAGAATAAATAAATTAGGATTAAAATCAAGAAACATCTATCCAGAAAAACTGAGTTAAATCTTTCAGGGGGAAAAAGTTAATTTAGTAAAAGAGAAGACTCAATCATTCTTGATGAAAAAACCAAAGCTGAATAGAAAATTTGACTTTCAAATACAAGACTCAAAAGAAATACAAAAAGGTAAACAAGAAAAAGAAATCATAACAGATTCAAAAAGGCTAAACTATTTACATTTCTAAATGGGAAAATAATACTTGTAGCTCCTAAAATATTCTCATTATTAGGACAATGTGGAGAAGTTTACATAAACAAAAAGCATAGCTATAGTTGAATATGATGAGGTGATTATCTAAAAACATACAATTAAAATGTAGGAAATAAGAACACAATGAAAGAAAGGGAAAGGGGAAGATAAAATATTATAAATTATTTGCCATAAATGGAGGGCAACATCTCTATTTGGTATATTATGAATTTTATACTTGTTGAATACAAACCACATTTTGACATTACTAAATAAAGATCAAGCAAAATAAAAAAAATATATATTAAAAAAAATAAATGGAGGGCAAAAGAGCTTTTACAGTGATGGGCAAAATGGGGCAGTAAAGGAGAAGAAAGTGAAACTCACTCACTATAATCGCCTCAAAAAGGAAATTATACATATACTTGCACAATACATGATTATATATTATCATAAATATAAATCTATCTTGCCCTACAGAGAAGTAGAAGGGAAAGGGGAAAGGGGAAAGGAAGCCTGATAGAAAGGAAGGTGGATTGGTTAAAGTTTTGGTCAGAAGCAACTCACTTTTGAGGAAGGAGAGAGTGAAAGAGGAAAGAGAGAATAATACCCAGGAGGAAAATAAGGTAAAGGGAACTACACAATGAGCATAACTGTGGGGAAAAAAAATTACTATAAGTTTTTCTGACAAAGGTCTCCTTTCTCAAATATATAGAAAACTAATTTAAATTTATGAAAATATAAGTCATTTCCAATTGATAAATGGGACAACTCTGAGGTACCATCTCATACCTATCAGGATGGCTAATATGACAGACCAAAATTACACATTTTGAAAGGAATGTTGGAAAATTGAGACACTGAAGCATTACTAGTCAAGTTGTAAATGATTCCATTACTCTGGAAAGCACTTTGGAACTAAAACTACACACCTTTGACTTAGTAATACCACTATTAGGTCTATTCTCAAACAGATTTTTGTAAGTGAAAGGACCTATATGTAAAAAAATAAAATTATTGCAGCTCTTTTCATTATGGCAAAAAAATTAAAATTAGAATTTGAGGGAATGTCCATCATTTGGAGGATGGCTGAACAATTTGGATATATGATGATGGACACTATTGTGGTATAAGAAATGATGAGTAGGATGTTTTCAGAAAAAAAATCTAGAAATATTTATAGGAACTGTTGCAACATGAAATGAGAAGAACCAGAAGAGCATATACAGTGTCAGCAATAATATACCATGATTCACTATGAATGAGTTAGTTATTCTCAGTATTATAATGATTTATAATGATAAATGGTATACATCTCCAAAGAAAGAACTGATTAAGAATGAATACATATCAAAGTATACTTTAAAAATAAACTTTTCTTCTTATCTTTTTTATGTTTTTGTTTTCTTTTACAATGTAACTAATATGGAAATACGTTGTACATGACTCCACATGTATAACCTAGATCAAATTGCTCACTATCTCAGGGAGAGGGGAGAAGAAAGAGGAAAAAATTTAAATTTCTTTTATGTATTATTGGTAAATATATATGTACATTTATGTAGATATGTGTATACACACTCCTGAGAGGCACAAAAATTATAGGAAAGAGAAAAAGTTGAAAGAAAAATATGGAATATTTATGGTTATATAAATGATTGAAGGATGTGCAATACAACAAAAGTACAAGTTTGATTAAAAGTGAAACAAAAAGCTTGCATGTTGTTACTCTAATGAATTGCAGAGCATCAGCAGGGACAGATAAGATCCATCATTATTGGCTGAAGTGCTTTACAATGATACATAAATTACAAACAAGCCCCATTACCAGATTCCTCTTTGATGCAAACTTAATCTCATCTTAATATTCCCTCAATGAAAAGGAGAAAGAGAATTCATAAATGTTCTCAGAGTACCCGTGAAATAAGTTACACATTTTTTGGGAAACAAGCCCCATTTCCCAAAACAATGAAGGAAACTGACAATAGATATGCATCAGGAAATTTGTCACATTATCAAAAGTTGTTTGTCTCTGAATGGAGTCTATAAAGTGGTTAAGATCCAAGAGTAAAATCAAAAGTTCTCCATGGGCAACATCCATAGTAACTCAGTCAACAATATGTCAACAAAGATGAGCTAAACAAATGTCTGAGACATATTGATTTGTTTATGAAGATGGAAATGTTTATCACAGTGATTCATGATCAGGAGCCCAGGCTTATGGATTTGATTGAGTCTACATTAAGATGAGCTTATATCTTGATACTTTTATTCACCTACAAAAAAGCAGTTATCTTGTTCATCTATGAATAATCTGTAGAACATTAAATATAAATGAATAATAGTAGGAGAGTGAGTTGTTCCAAGATTGCTTCTATCTGAAATTGCTGTCATTCAATGGACCTATCCAGAGGAGACGCTAACATAGCTAAAAATGAGTCCTTAAAATTATAGGTTTAGGTAGTCTGAGTACACAAAATTCCCAGTATGCCTACAATGGTTAACATCATTTATCTTCTATGGCAAGAAACATTGGTATCAGTGAGTCAATAAATATTTACTATGTGTCTAGTATGTGCCAGGCACTGTGTTAAGTGATGGGAATACAAAAAGAGGCAAAAGATAGTCTAGCCCTCAAAGAGTTTAAAATCTAATGGGAGAGACAACAAGCAAACAAATATGTACAGATGATATATAAACAATAAAATTTTTAAAAAAGACAATTAAAGGAAGAAAGGTACTAGAACTAAGAAAGATTAGGAAATACTTTCTGTGGAAGAACATGTTTAAACTGGAATACGAAGGAAGCCAGGGAAACCTCTGGGTGAAAATGAAGGGGGAGAGCATTAGAGGATCTGCCCCGCCTAGGGATAGCCAGAGAAAACATTAGGAACTGAGAGATGGACACTAGATGAAAGAATATGTGATAGAGTAATGTGTAAGAAGACTTACACATTTAAAAAAAAAAAGTTGGAGGATGGGGCTAAACTATTAAAATCTTTGAATGTCAAGTAGAAAATTTTGTATTTGATCCTGGAGACAATAGGGAGTCACTGAAATTTATTGAGTAGATGACATAGTTGGATCTATGCTTTAGGAAAATCATTTTGGCAAAAGAATTGCAGATGCTTGAAGATGGTCAACCCACTAGGAGGCCATTTTACCAGGTGGATTGCAGGAGTATTAAAAGAAAGAAGGGCCATATTTGAGATGCTGCACAGGTGAAATTGACAAACTTTGAGGTCAGATTGGATTTGTGTGTGTGTTTGTGTGTGTGTGTGTGTGTGTGTGTGTGTGTGTGTGTGTGTGTGTGTGTGAAAGAGAGATGGGTGGGGAAAGAAGAAAGAGAGAGGGGGGAAACAGAGAGAGGGGACAGAGATGAGACAGTGATATATAGAGACAGAAATGTGAAAGAGAGAGAGAGAAAGAGAGAGACAGAGACAGAGACAGGGACAGAGGGAGAAAGGGAGGGAGAGGAGGAGGAAGAGGGAGAGGGGAAGGAGGAGGAGGAGAGGGAGGGAGAGAAAGACGGGGCTAAACAGAGAGCAGGGACAAAGACAGAGACAGACATAGAGAGAGAGAGACAGAGAGTCAGAGAGAGAGACAGAGAAACAGAGACAGTGATGAGGAGGAGGAGGAAGAGGAAGAGGAGGAGGAATTCAGAATGGCTTTTAGGTTGGGATTCAGAGGAACTGAGAGGATGGTAGTTTCTTAGTGAGTTTTATAGAGTTCTGTTTTGGATATGTTAACTTTCAGACATCCAGCTAAAAATGTCTGAAAAGCAATTGGAGCTGTGAGATTGGAGGGCAACAGAGAATAAGGAGAGGATAGGTAAGTTTATGAATCATCAGCATAGAAATCATAATTAAATCCATGGGAACTGATGAGATCATCAAGTGAAATTAGTTAGAAGGAGAAAAGAAGAGGACCTAAGACAACACCCTGTGGTACACTTATGGTTAGAGGGTATGACCTGGATGAGGATCCAGCAAGAGTTGGAAAAGGAGCAGATAGGAGAATCAGAAGAAACAAAAGAGAGGAGTCCTAAAACTGAGAGAGAAGACAGTATCAAGAAATGAGAGTGATTAACTGTGTCAAAGGCTGCATAGAGGTCAAGAAGAATGAGGATTAAGGACATATGGTATGAAAACTGCAAAGACATCTAACTAAGACTTTCCTTTAAAAACCACCTTTCTGTACTAGGGCTTTGGTGCACCCTTGTAAAAGATAGCAAAGGCCTGCTATTTCTTTGACTCATATCATTTTTTTTTTCTGTCTTTATCTCTCTCTCTCTCTGTGTCTCTCTCTCTGCTCTCCATTTGTCTGTCTGTCCTTCTGTCTATCTCTCTCCCCAGTGGCATCAAAATGGAGTGGGTGAAATTCCTGTTCATTTAAAATATAGGTGCTTTGCACTAAACTGGACTTAGTTAAGGGATACTTTCTTCCTTTCCATTTTATGCCTTGTTGCCTAGGAATTTGGAGTTTGGTTCAGTTCCTCTTTTTGGGTTTGCAGTCCCCAGCCTCTGAGCTTAAGCCATAATAACTTTGGAGAAAGATTCTAAGGTGGAATAAATATTAATGACAGGAAAGCCCTTATGGAGACAGGCTGTTGGGATACAAACCCAGGAGAGCTTTCAACTTGGAACTTGGTTACCATACTATATGGGAACCTAATTCTCTTCTTCACAGTAAAGACTGAGGTAATCATTATGCCTTCTAGTGTTTGGGGGGAATGTTTGTATGTTTGTTTTTACTTTACCTTTGACTTAACCATTCATCCTTAAAAGCAAATGGAACTGAGTTGTAGAGAACTCTTAATATTGCAAGAACACAATAGCTGGGGTATGAGCCAATGACAAAAAGACTAGACACTCTTCAAAACCCTTGAGGGGTGTTTATGATTTAAGACAAGTGAGATGTAACATACCTGACAGTGGGATCAGAATAGTCATGTTATACTTTCAATACATTTACTGACAATTGAAGAATAGTTGTACAATTTTATAAACATTGTTGAATCTTCCTTGAAGGCTCAGCTAAGATGCCAAATTTTACTTATTGTCTGCTCTCTCTCTCTTAATAATTTTGTATTTACTTAGCTGAGACATTGTTGTATATACCAATTGGAATATAAAGTCCTTGAGGGTGAGGACTTTTTTGATTTTTTTTGTCACTGTATTTAGCATAGTTTCTCCCACATTGAGCTATTGCATTATTATTTCTTGAGTTGAAATATAGAGGCCTCAGTATGGTCCCATGTTAAGTTGTCTTCATAGCTGCCACATACCATCTACAACTAAATAATGTTTTAAAAATTTTATTGTTGTGTTCCTTCTGTATAGCAATAACTTTATCAATAATAACCATACAAGACTCAGCTCAAAAGTTACTTTCTTTAGGAAATCCTTCTACCTTAACCCTACTCCCTCCTCTTTATGTATATTCCTCTAGCACATGATCATCAGATTTCAGTAGATGTGGCCCTCAAGAATCTGAAAGAGAACCTGGAGTTCTGCTTTCACCTTCAATAAATGAAATTAAGGTAATTGCAAGCAGTTCCCCAGGAAATGTAGATTTTTATTTTTTAATTTGTTCAATAAACTATTTAAGGTATTCTTAGTTCTCCCATAATTCTATCATAAGTAATTTGATGACAAGAACTATACTTAATTAAATATAGATAGATATACATACAAATATATATACATACATACATACATACATATATATATATATTTATATATAATTTATAATTCCTCCCTAGCCTACCTAATCCTACCCTGATGATTTCTGATAATGCCTATTAACTGCATATCTTGCTTTAGTTTTAAATTAGATGTCCTATTGCTTCTGGAATTCTTCTCTGGAGTTCTTTATATTTCTAATTCTAATGTTTTATTTAAATAATGGCTAGATTTTCTGCTAAATTATACTCTATTGTACCAAATATCTATAATATAAAAATCATAATTGTGATCAGTTTCCATAACCAATGTAATAGAGTATATAATTTGATTAGCTGAGAAGTAATTCCTCAAGAGTACAATATACATTTTTAGGAATTAAGCTTCATCCACCTTCTTATATAATCTACATAAGGTTCTTCTCACTCAAATTCTCATTTTGTCATTAACATCATGATGGCATGTTATATATATATATAAATATTTTGACCTATTAAGAAATAGACTCCAAATGGATTTATTTCATCAATGTGTATTTTTCCAAAGATGTAGACTATAATCCATCTACAGATAGATTCCTATCCCTGTTCCACCTTTACTCCCATAAATTCTCACAGGAGATCTACTCAATTTTTTGCATCATTTTTATGCCATATGAATACCAATGGACACATAAGAGATACACCAGTTCTCTCTTATTCTTGCTATGATTCAGGATCATCTTTCTTTTCTTCTGCTACTTTTTGTATAAACATTCTTCATCCCACTGCTTTTTATAATATGTTGCTGCCTACTCATATCTATCATACATCTCCCTATAGCTCACTATGAGAACTTGAAAATTAATACTTTTGGAGGAAGATAGTAATATTCCATGCATAGCAATTAAATAACATTAGCTGAATAATACTGGTGTTTAATAAATAGGCCTTTGTTTCAGGCAAAAAAGCCTGAAGGCACTAAAAATGAACTATTCAAATTTCCTAAAGGCAATTAAGCTTACTCTCCTCCTCCAGTTCAGTTATAGAGCCAGTAGAACCTCAAAAAGGGGAACCTCAAAGACGTTTATTACCTTCACTGAGGTAAAGTTTTTCCATATTTCTTCCACTTGAGAACTGAATTTTTTTTTACAAAATGCATTCAGAGTGTTTCTAAATACATACATACATAGATATATGCATACACACATATGTATATATACATATACACACATAAATATGCATATATATATATATATATATATATATATATATATATATATATATATATATAGGCAGTCAGGGACTTAAAGAAATAAGTTGAAAAAGCACAAGATATAGAAATTTTGTAAAAGTTGACTTTCTTCAGCAGAAAAGACTCCATCCATAAAAGTTTCCAAATATCTTCCTGTTGCAGGCTTCCTGACTTCCTATTTCTTATTTCTATTTTTTTCCTTTTTATTTTTTGTTTCTCCTCTGGCATTTAGGAATTTTGTAATAGAGACAGAAAAAAAATGGAGGAAGTGGAGAATTCAAGTTCAGCAATATAAGTAGAAGAGTAAAAATTTATAGGTAATTTTCTGCTTGTGATTTCATTTTTTATTTGATTAGACTTGAGGAAATACATGAATGGTCAGCTCTTCTAAACAAGCAATTGAGTTGCCAGTTTTAAAATCCTTTATTTTTAATGCACTGTAAAAATAGTATGAAATCTGGGAAATTAGAAAAAGAAAAACCTGGGGAAACTAGATATATTCACAAAAATAAACTTAATTTTGATTCTTTCAACCTACTCTTCCTGTATTAGCTTTTACTTCCACTTCTATTAAATTTTACTTTCAGTGCATTGAATTGATTGTAGATATTTAATGCTCCCCATCAGCTTGGAAACATGTATTTTAGTGAACTCCTGACTCCTTGTGTACTACCCTAGTCACTGAGGTCTAGTGATGTGTAGCTTCCCATAATTCCTAGAAATAAACTAAAGAGCAAGCTGTTAGTGATGGTGCCCCTGGGTCTAGAACATTCTCTCCTTCTTTTAATTTAAGAGAGAGATTCTATCTCTGTTTTTATAGCTTGAATTAAGACATACCCTTTTACACCATATCCATTTGTTTTATGCTGTGTTTTAGAGCCTTAAAATATGTGAAATACAGGATTATATGAGAACTGCTTGCATTGCAACATAATTAAAATCCAATTCATTTTTAAATATTAAAAATAATATTGTTAATATTTGTTTTATTATTTATTATTTATTTATTTTTTGTTTATTATTTATTATTATGTATTAATAATTGTAGTTTGGGATGTTCTCAGTATATATATATTTACATATGCATTATATATGTACATATATATTAATATACACACACATATATATATATATACACTGTACATATATACACGGTGTGTGTATGTATAATATGTATAATGGAAGCCCATTAGGGTTTGGCAGCAAGAAGAAGGAAGAAAAAAAGTATAAAAAAGAAATTTACATCATATTTGTACATATTTTAAAGGAATAACAAGTTAAACATAATAGATTTGCAATTTCATCTTTTTTATTTTACTGTTTTATTTCATAAATTAAAATAAAATCAATATTAAAAATTAGTGGTCATTTTATTATTCACATTTATATTACATATATATGTATATATATCCATTTGACATTAAATTCATCAGGAAATATAGCTTGATATAGTGACTACAGAGCTGCTTCTAGATTAAGGAATCCTGGTTTCAAATATAATTCCTGCTGCATACTAGCTGTGTGGTCCTGAGAAGTCAATTACCCTCCTAATATATTAGACATTTAGACTTAAGAGTAATTCTTAATCTGAAGAGAGTGTTTCCTTAAGTGGAGTTCCCTGCATCAACAAATTCATGGATCTTATACTCAAAAATATATCATGAGAGATGCTGTAACAAGTTCAAATTGTGATTTTTTTATAGAATAAAAAATATCATATATTTATTCTCATTCCTTCCCTTTTTCTTTTCCTTCATTGTCTTTATTTTTTAAAATAGGATTTAATTTTCCCCTCAACTACATGTCAAGAAAAATTTTAGCCTTCGTTTCTATAAGATTTTAAGTTCCAAATTTTTCTCCCTTCCCTCCCTCATCTCCTCTCTTTGGAAAACAATAGACAATTAGATTTAAGTTATTCACGTGCTGTCACACATCAGGTCCTTGTGTTGCTGGCTTTCTGGTACTGTGGCTCAAGATCCCCAGCTAATTTGCTGAGTTGGGCCTTGCTGCTGCTTCCTAATATACTTCCTGTCCTAGACGGTGCTCCCCTTTCACTGTAGTGAGATTGAACTTTCCTGCAATCAAGATTCCAAGATTTTGGGGCTCAAAGACTGTTTCACTCCATCTTTTTCTTATTAGTTTTGCTGTTCCAGGATTCATTTGAGGTGTTTGGAGATGTTTGTTGCTTACTGTTTGGAGATAAATATGGAGAAATTACAGCAATTAACTGTTTATTCCACCAGTTTTTGCACTTCTAGAATTGGACTCTCTATCTTCATTTAAAAAAAGGTTTTATTTGCATAACTGTAAGTTTAATGATTTGAGTTCTTAATATATTTTAATAATAGTAGATCTTATTTCTAGATATTTTGTGATTTACAAATTACATTGAAAGAGCATTTGATTTGAAATGAAAAAACTTTTTATCTGTATGATAAAAAGGGCAGGACTTCTTAAACTTTTTTCCACTTGTGACCCCTTTTCTCCCAAGACATTTTTATGCAATTCCAGGTATACAAGTATATAAAACAGATATACAAATCAAACATTTACTGATAATAAATCATAATTTGCACCATTCACATTCAGTTATATGACCCCATATGGGGCTGTAACCTATAGTGTAATTAGCTTTTTCATTTTTTAAATGAAGATAATTATTGCAAACCCTAACTGATCATGTTATTGTGAGAGATTAAATAAAAAGATACTGAAAAATCTTTGAAAACTTTGAAACATTATGAAAATGATATATGACATTATCTTAAGATTAAACTGTTTCTCCCAAACCTAAAGACTATGAATAAATATAATTAGTAGGTATGAGGCTTGGACTGCAATTTGATATGACTTTCTTTTATATCTTGGCTTCTCAAAGAAAATTCTGTCTTTCTCAATCCACTTTCATTAGTCTATCAGTTCATGGCTTGAGAATATACTGCTGAGGGAGCAGAACCTGGTAGAAACTTTTAACTCTGAATCATCAATGAAGACCTTTGACTGAGTACAGGAGTTCCCTGGTGAAAGTAAATATATCTTCAGGTTAATTTCTAAGTCCTCCACATTGTGCTGACTCTTCAACATGGTACACAATTTACATGCCTTTTGTGTTTTTGTGTTTGTTTCCCTAGCAAAGTCATCAGCAGGCAAAAGTTCCTAAATGACTGTCTCTTGAAATTTTATGACTCTCACAACCTCTTGAGGTGAACAAGTTTCTTGGGAAACTGAAACCACAAGCCAAGAAGCAGCTTCTTGTTTTCCCCATCCCCTCAAAGCGGGGCTATGGGGAATAATCTGAGGGCAACTGAACCAGCATATGACCTTGATTTTGTCATATTACTGTGTCTTCAAGCTTGTAGTAAACTGAGCTATTGTCAAGCAGAGATGTATAAAACAGAATAAGGTCAGAGAAAAGATGAGTGCCCCGGTTGCTATTTCTTTTGCTTCACCAAAAACCCAGTGCAGTGATTAGACTGTTACTGAGGCTTTATAATTAGTGTAGCTTGGACTGTGTTTTATTGAGGGAGTAATGCATTACTTGGATATGTGCTTTTTAAATAATGTGACTTGAAAATTATCTTCAGGCCTCATACCATAAAAGGGATACTTCAGGACCAGGGCTTTAATTTTTTCACAAACTTAAAGTAATAATCTCCAGAATGCCTGCAATTCTTGGCTGGTATAATATTTCTCAATTATCGGTAAGATGTTTTCCCCATGTAATGTCATCGTCTTTGTCACACATACCCCTGTGCTTAGAAAAAGTAATTAGTGGTTAATGAAAACAACTGGCTCATTAAGAAAGGAGAAACTCCCTCAAAGGGAAATTTAGGAAACATGGAAAGATTTTTAAATCTCCTAAATCCATGCCAAAGTCTTAGGTTAGGTAGTTTGTGGATGTATGTTTTTGTTAAAATGAGCCAGGACCTCTGGGCCACATTAAAATGGGATGTAGGAGCAGAGATGGAAGGGAGGAAACTGTCCAGGGTTGGGAGGGAGTTTTGCCCTAAGTTGGGACCCTTTACACAGATTTCAGCAAGGATGAGGGAGTGTTGACCAGAAGTCATATGAATAGTAACATGAAACAATTCTGCAATACTCTGTCCTTGCCTGACATGAATTGCTATTGAACCCATATACCCAATAAAGAGCAATTGAACTCAGTGGCTGCAAAGGAATGGCTTTTTTGTTTAAGCAAAAAGGTTTTAAAAATTATAAGAAATTAATTATGTATCAGTTTCTACTTCCAAAGAGTTATTATTTAAAATCCCTAAATAATATATTCATATCTACATATATCTATATATACTTTCACATATATACATAATACAACTATTTATGTGTAGATATATATGTATATATTACACATACCTATACACACACTGGAAAGAGAGAACAAATATATATATATATATATATTTATATACGTTATACAAACTTAATTATATTTATCTTTACAATATAGTCATTCCCAAGTTCCTTCATGTTGAACTTTTTGTTTTAACAAAGAAAAATAATCAAAAGCATTTTATATAGAAAACTTGAATATTAATGTACATAGTACTCTGATCTAGTAGCCCCTCACTACTTTGCTGTGAGGAAAGAAGTACATTTTATTATCTCTTTTCCAGTAACTTCAGTGACTTTCATCAAATCTCTATTTTGAAAATCCTATTGTATTTCAGGAAATAAGAGGTATTTTTTTCTCCTTTCTATTGATAGTTAGTTTTATTAACTCATACACCTAAAGCATGAACTTTGCAATTGGTAGTTGTATTTGTTAGAGTCTCCATAGGAAATAGTATTATGATATTGAGGAGTAGACAGAATGGAAAAGATAGCTACCATTTAATCATTTCCATTTTACAGATAAGGAAACTACACAGAAATTCTATATAGTATCTCTTTCTCTCTCTACATATACACACACACATACATAACTGTACAGTAAATTGTATACAAATATAGAAAACTATGCATACAATACAGGGTTCCTGTAATGATAAGATAAAATATATATCATGGTAGGTGCTATCCCCATTTATATATCTGTCTGTTTCAGTTTCCTCATCTTTCAACAGCTCCTTCATCCCAGGGTCACATATATAATGAATGTCTAAGATCAGATTTGAATTTAGGGTTTTCTAGCTCTATTTCCCAGGGCTTTCCCTGCTGTACCACTTAGATGTCTCATAGGAAGAAATAGTGCCATTTTCTTCTCAAGTCTTTTGCTGATTCTTCAAACTCTGGAAGTGATCTTTACTTCCGTAAAGTTATATATATGAAATTTAAATTGTGATTGGTCCAATCAAATTTCAAATATTTTGAGGAAAGACCCAGAAAAGTTTGTGGTTCCCAGAATCAGCACAGATCAATTCAGAAAAACTTGTTACCAGAATGTTGGCTCCTGAATGTTAAATTATTTTGTTATAATAAATCCTAAAGACTATCTTCCTCTGAGATGTGGAAAATCAGTGATCACCATTAGTGGAGGGTGTCCCTGCCTATACTGATGAAATCAGGTATCGTTTGAAATATTGAAATATGTATTCTTACACTTCCTAATATAATTTTAGGCAAATATTGACCAACTACTAAAGCATCATCACATTAAACAAAGCATACACTTCTAAAAATCTGTGCTCTACTTGTTACTCTGTTGATTTTTAACATTCTGCTAATATTGAAAATACTCATACAAACAACAATAATAATCTCTTATTTTTGACAGGGTCATGGGGAATAAAGTTAAATTTTCAAATTTAATCCAGAGAAATTAGTGATCTTTCATGTTATTTAAAAACAAATGATATTTAATCTCTTCAAGAAATATTGATTTCAAATGAATAGTATTTATGGTTTTTCAGTGCTTAAATTATGAGTAATTAAAATTTGCAATGTTATGCTTTTGCAAATTTAAACTACAAACATACTCTCTCTCTTTAGTTATTTGTTCTTTTTCCTTCACTATAACATACAAAAAAAGCAATCCCTGGGAAATAGCATGAAAAGGTTTTATTGCAAGTTATACATGTTATAAATTCTAGTGGCATATCTCATTGCTTCCAGCAGATCCTGAGAAATTTCCACACAAATCTCACCATCTAAACCTTCCCTTCTTTTCTGATTAATTTTTAGCTCTTCTATACAAAAGAGTTTATAAAACATTAATGTGCAATTTAACTTCAGTTTCCAGAGAGAGATTTCTGCTGTATCAGATCCTATATCTGCCACAATACAGGGCTCCCTTTCCCCAGCCTTCCATTTATTTCCCAGTAGGTCTCACCATCTGCTACTGATGCCTGTCTAAGGTAGGAATTTCCTCTTCTAGCTTATTCTCTTTAAAGTATTACTCTTCAATACTAGCCTCTTTTCAGGTTACAAATTGTTGCTGTATATTCTTACCCCAAAGTCAAATTTGTAGATAGCTATCTTCAAGGATACTTACTGAAGAAATGTCTTTTAATCTACTGAAACCATAAGTGAAAAACAAAAAGGATTATAGGTTTCAAAATTCTATAAAAAAAACAACTTCCCAGGACTCTGCATGCTGCAGGCTGACTTTTATTCTTTACTGATAAGGAAATAATAAAAGGCAATTAGTTTGTTTTTTTTTTTTTTAATAATGTTTTCCCCAATTACATGTCAAGACAATTTTTAGCATTCATTTTTACAAAATTTTGAGTACCAATTTTTCTCCCTCCTTCCTTTGCCTCCCCTCTTCCAAAATCGGTAGGTAAGTTGATATAGGTTATAAATGTGGAATCCTGGAAACGTATTTCCATATTAGTCATAGTTGTGAAAGAAGAAATAAACAAAAAGACAAAAATGAAAAAAAAATTAAAACTATTCTATGATCTGCCTTTCAATTAGTTGTTTATATGGTTGTGAATAGCATAATGTTTTCCCCAATTACATGTCAAGACAATTTTTAGCATTCATTTTTACAAAATTTTGAGTACCAATTTTTCTCCCTCCTTCCTTTGCCTCCCCTCTTCCAAAATCGGTAGGTAAGTTGATATAGGTTATAAATGTGGAATCCTGGAAACGTATTTCCATATTAGTCATAGTTGTGAAAGAAGAAATAAACAAAAAGACAAAAATGAAAAAAAATTAAAACTATGCTATGATCTGCCTTTCAATTAGTTGTTTATATGGTTGTGAATAGCATTTTCCTTAATGAGTTCTTTATGCTTTATGTGGATCATGTCATTGCTGAAAAGAACTAAGTCATTCCTACTTGATCATCACATAACACTGCTGGTACTGTGTGCATTTTTTTGCCTGGTTCTATTCATTTCATTTTGCATCAGTTCATTAGAAGTCTTTCCAATATTTTCTGAAATTTGTCTGTTTATTTTTTCTTATTGCACAATAGTATTCCATTACATTCACATACCACAGATTGTTCAACTATTTCCCAATTGATTGGCACCCCCTCAGTTTTCAATATTTTGTCACTATTAAAAGGGCTGCTATAAGTACTTTACACATGTAGGTCATTTATTTTTTTTAATGATCTCCTTGTGATACAAACCCAATAATATTGTTGGATCAAGGGACATGCACAGTTTGGTTGCCCCTTGGGAATAATTTCAGATTCCTCTCTAGAATGGCTGAATCAGATCAAAACTATACCAACAATTCATTTGTATTTCAATTTTCCCACATCCACTCCAATATGTATTATTTTCCTTTTTTTGTTATATTATCCAACCTGATAGGTGTGAGGTGGTACCTAAAAGTTGTTTTAATTTATATTTTTCTAACAATAAGTGATTTAGAGAATTTCTCCATATGCCTATGCATAACTCTGATTTCTGCATCTCAGAACTTAAATGCCTGTTCATATTTTTTGACCATTCATCAATTGGAAAATGGCTTACGTTCTTATAAAGTTCTCTATATATTTGAGAAATGGAGCTTTTTTCAGAGATACTAGCTAAAAAAAAATAAAAAAAAGAGATTGTTCCTTAGCTTTCTGCTTTCCTTCTAATCTTGATTGCATTGATTTTGTTTGTAAAAAAAAAAAGTTTTTAAATTTAATATAATCAAAATTATCTATTTTACTTTTTGTAATGCTCTCTATTTCTTGTTTGATCATGAATTCAGTTCCTCCCTTCTCTACAAATTTGGCAGACTATTTCTTGCTCTTCTAATGTACATTAGGCAAATTTGTGTTTAAATCATTGACTCATCTTGATTTTATCTTACTATATAATGGGAGATAATTAGTCTATATCTCACTTAGCCTATAACACACTTAACTTCTTGTTTAGGAATTTGGATGCAACACCATTGAATGCATGTATGTTTAGTATTAATATTATTTTATTGTCTATGGTATCTTTGAGAAAAATGTAGTTTTATTCCTTTTCTCTTTTAGTTAAGTCTTTTTATTTCTTTTGCTTTGTCTGAGATCAGGATATCCATCCCTGCTTTTCTTTATTTAGGCTGAAGTATAATATATTCTGCTCCACTCTTTTGCCTTTATTCTCTGAGTGTTTCTCTACTTCAAGTGAGTCTTTTGTAAACAACAAATTGTAGGAATCTGATTTTTGATCTCTTTTGCTATCCATTTCCATTTAATGGGAGAGTCCCTCCCATTCCCATTTACTGTTATGATTACTTACTGAATATTTCCTTGTAGTCTATGTTTCTTCCTTTTTGTCCTCTGTCTACTTTTTACCTTTTTCCTTCTGTCTACTGCCTTCCCTGATCTGCCCTCCCTGTTATCAGTCCTACCCTACCCTTTGCTTAATTTTCTTTCTTCCTACTTTTCTGTCAGGTAAGATAGATTTCCATATTTAACTGATTGTGTATATTATTCCCTTTTTGAGATAGTATTAATGAGAGTGAGGTTCAAGCAATGCCCATTGCCCACTTTCTCTTCTTTCCCTTTACTGCAATAAGTTTTGTGCACATTTTGATGTGAAATAATTTACCCCATTCTCTCTTTTTTTTTCAGCCTCAGTGTATTCCTCTTTCTCATCCCTTAATGTTTTTGTGTCATTTCCTCACATTCATCTTTTACCTGTACCCTCTATTTATGCAAATTCTTTCTAGATGTACTAATAGGGTTATAGTTTTTAAAGAATTCCAAGTATCACCTTCCCATATAGAAATATAAACAGTTTAGCTCCAATAATTCCTTATTTTTTTTCTCATTATACCTGTTTATACTTTTTCTCCTGGGTCCTGATATTGGAGATCAAAATTTTTGTTCTAATCTAGTCTTCTCTTTAGTGAAAGCTTTCATAACTTGTTATGAAACTCATGTTTCTTAACTTCTCATCCTTTAAAGTTGAAACTGCTAAATCCTATGTGATCCTGATTGTGGCTCCCTGATATATGAATTCTTTCTTTATGGCTACTTTCTGTAATTTTTTTCCTTGATGATATGATAATTCTGAAATTTGTCTATCATGTTCTAAGGAATTTTTATTTTGGAATCTTTTAGAGGTCATTGGTGTATTATTTTGATACTTATTTTACCCTTTGATTTCAGAATATCAGAGATGTTTTGTTTGTTTTTTTAAATGGAGAAAAAGTTAAATTTTAATTAAAGAAAATTTTTCACAGAAATGAGAGACTAGTGATTTGGAAGTGACATCAATATCAATCTAGCCTATTTTTTTCTTTTTTTTAAATTAATTTTATACTTATAACTTTTTTTTGACAATACATATGCATGGGTAATTTTTTACAACATTATCCCTTGCACTCACTTCTGTTCCAAATTTTCCCCTCCTTTCCTCCACTCCCTCCCCTAGATGGCAGGCAGTCCTATACATGTTAAATACGTTAGAGTATATCCTAGATAAAATATATGTGTGCAGAACCGAATTTCTTATTGCACAGGAAGAATTGGAATCAGAAGGTAATATAACCTGGGAAGAAAAACAAAAATGCAAACAGTTTACACTCATTTCCCAGTATTCCTTCCCTGGATGTAGCTAATTCTGTCCATCAATTGGAACTGAATTAGATCTTCTCTTTGTTGAAGATATCCACTTCCATCAGAATACATCCTCATACAGTATTGTTGTTGAAGTGTATAATGATCTCCTGGGTCTGCTCATTTCACTCAGCATCAGTTCATGTAATTCTCTCCAAGCCTCTCTGTAGTCATCCTGCTGGGCATTTCCACAATCTACCCAACCATTCTCCAATTGATGGGTGTCCATTCATTTTCCAGTGTCTAGCCACTATAAAAAGGGATGTCACAAACATTTTGGCACATACAGGCCCCTTTCTCTTCTTTAGTAACTCTTTGGGGTATAAGCCCAGCAGTAGCACTGCTGGATCAAAGGGTATGCACAGTTTGATTACTTTTTGGACATAATTCCAGATTGCTCTCCAGAATGATTGGATTTGTTCACAACTACACCAACAATGCATCAGTGTCCCAGTTTTCCCACATCCCCTCCAAAATTCATCATTATTTGTTTCTGTCATCTTAGCCAATCTGATAGGTGTGTAGTGGTATCTCAGAGTTGTCTTAATTTGCATTTCTCTGATCAATAATGATTTGGAACACTCTTTCATATGAGTGGAAATAGTTTCTATTTCATCATCTGAAAATTGTCTGTTCATATCATTTGATCATTTATCAATTGGAGAATGGCTTGATTTCTTATAAATTGGGGTCAGTTCTCTATATATTTTGGAAATCAGGCCTTTATCAGAACCTTTAACTGTAAAAATGTTTTCCCAGTTTGTTACTTCCCTTCTAATTTTGTTTGCATTAGTTTTGTTTGTACAAAAGCTTTTTAATTTGATGTAATCAAAATTTTCTATTTTGTGATCAATAATGATCTCTAGTACTCCTTTGGTCACAAATTCCTTCCTCCTCCACATGTCTGAGAGGTAAACTATCCTATGTTCCTCTAATTTATCTAATCTTGTTCTTTATGCCTAAATCATGGACCCATTTGGATCTTATCTTGGTATATGGTGTTAAGTGTGTGTCCATGCCTAATTTCTGCCATACTAATTTCCAGTTTTCCCAGTAGTTTTTGTCAAATAATGAATTCTTATCCCAAAAGTTGGGATCTTTGGGTTTGTCAAACCCTAGATTGGTATAGTTATTCACTATTTTGTCCTGTGAACCTAACGTATTCCACTGATCAACTAGTCTATTTCTTAACCAATACCAAATAGTTTTGGTGACTGCTGCTTTATAATATAGTTTTAGATCAGGTACAGCTAGGCCACCTTCATTTGATTTTTTTTTTTCATTAGTTCCCTTGAAATTCTCAATCTTTTGTTCTTCCATATGAATTTTGTTGTTATTTTTTCTAGGTCATTAAAATAGTTTCTTGGGAGTCTGATTGGTATAGTACTAAATAAATAGATTAGTTTAGGGAGTATTGTCATCTTGATTATATTTGCTCCACCTAACCAAGAGCATTTAAAGTCTTTCCAAATATTTAAATCTGACTTTATTTTTGTGGCAAGTATTTTGTAATTTTGCTCATATAATTCCTGACTTTCCATTGATAGATAGATTCCCAAATATTTTATGCTATTGACAGTTATATATAACATAGGGTTTTGTGTCTTGTTCTCCCACCCTGTTTTTTATGCCAACACTTAGGTTTCAATGCCCTACTTTACCACATTGAAAGCATTGACATCAATCTGGAAGTTCCTTGCCAAAAGGGACCCTGTCTTCTTATGTTCTGCATCATACCCTGGGTATAAAAGGCATTCGTGCCCACTGTGGCACAGCATCTTATGATCTCCTCTAATGGTGCATCTTTGTGTAGTCCTAGTGTAATTCTTCTACAAACCTCATTAGCATTTTCTCTAGCGAGTTGTCTTATCATAATTCCTGTTACTGCATTTTCACCAATAGTTCATATGACAGCTGTCTGCAGACATTCCACAAAATCAGTAAAGGGTTCATTTGGACCTTGTGCTATTTTTGTGAAGGCTTCTCTATCTTGCCTTCTTGGGAAGGTGCCCCATGCTATGATATCAGCAGCAGCAATTTGCTCATATGCTATCAAAAGGTAATTAATCTGTGTTAAAGTGTCTGCATAATGACCTATATCTGCTAGTTGATCAAAGGTGATTGGTATATTAACTCCAGTTTGCCTATTTTGTTGGTCTACATAGTTCACTATACTCCAAAAGCCACAACAAGTTTTGTCCAGGTTTTAAACATGTCCTTGCTATAGATTTCCAATCAGTAGGGGTTAAAATTTCAAAAGTCAAATTCTCTTAATACCATCTTAACATATGATGTAGCCCCATAAAGAGTGTAACCCTTTTTCAGATCTTTGATAATTTCCGAATCCAAAGGAGTGTATCTTCTCCTGGCTTGACCTGAAGAATCAAATTCTTCAACACAGGGTATGCTTTTATTTTTAAATCAGATATATCCTGCCCTTCTTTTTTAGCTTTAGTTAGTACCTTTTATAATCTTGTCATAGGGGGTGGACAAATCTGCTGCATGAGTGGTGCTGATTGTGTCACTGCCCCTTCCCCTTCTCCTTCACCCTCTACCATGAAAGGTTAATTGAAGGGGTGGGTGGCTCAGGGGATGGGGAACTCCCATTTCAGTGGAAACACTAGTTTAGCCCTTACCAAAGTTTCCTGCTTATCTATTTTTATACTCACATGGTCACGTCGACTTCTCCACTGAACTCACCACATTGTCAGTCAGATGTAGGTCCTTAGTCCATGTTTGGGTGCTAAAATGTAATGTTCTGGCTAGCTCTCTAGAGGTCCTCTGAATGGGCCTTGGCTTCAGCAGAATAATCACCACAAGAGTCAGGAATAAAGTCCAAAGTCTTTATTATCTCCTTCACAGACTATCTTCTTCACCTGGGTCTGGTCTAGCTTTCTGGAGAACCTTCAGATGGGCCTTGGTCTCAGTGAAGAAGAGGAGACAGGACAACCACCGTGAGGAGTCTGTCCTCCAGCCCTCAGTCTCCAGTTCCCTGTTTTCTCTATCTCTGAGTCTGTCGAAGATCTCTTAGCTCTTATATACTCTATTATAAGTATATCATTATAGTTGTCAGTATTGTAGAATAGGTGTCAACTGGTGGAATTATACTAAGTACTAAGTATATGTAAACTAGAGAATCATTATCTCAATTCCACTGTTAACATCTTGTTGTAGGATTAAATCAATGATACTGAGCCTTAAGTATGCCTTTTCAGAGTTCCTGCCCTCTACACCTATCCCTCACAATTACTGCTTTAATGCTTTTTTCTTTTCTCAAGACCCTGACCATCTTTTATTATTACAGTTAAAACAGATGACTTAGCTGCCTAGACTTAACTAGAAAAATATAAAATTTGTAATTTATTGGGTATTTTCCCCAAACTCTCTTCTTTCACTTCATAAAACATTTTTCCTTATCTTTACCACAACCACCTTTAGTTTCACATAACAGAGTTGAGGTGAGATAAAACAATTCCTTAGCAAAACTATTTCCTATAATCTTGTTTCAACTTGCCCTCACCCTGGCTGCAATTCCTTCATTGATGTCTTCCCAAATCGTTAAAGTTAATGGTTTTCACAGTTCTGACCTAAACTCTCTTCACTTTTATTTATATACTCTTTCCTTTAGAAATTTTATTTAAAGTCAACATCTATGGAAATGGACTTTCAAATTTATACCTCTACCCCTGAGCATTTTTTTGAACTCCAGATGCATATTTTAAACTGCTTTAAAACACCATTTAGTTATTTTACTTACCTTCAATTCAAATTCTACATGCTGCAACCAAACTTGTTATATTTGTTTCTTTTAATTTTACTATTTCTGTCAATAGTACCACTATGCCCTGTATTCAAAACTCTGGTATTATGTTTGATTCTTTAAACTCTCTCAAGTCTATTGCTAGGATTTACCATCCTATATAACATAATTATAGGGTCAATACCAAGATAAGATCAAAATGGGTCCATGATTTAGGCATAAAGAATGAGATCATAAATAGATTAGAGGAACAGAGGATAGTCTACCTATCAGACCTGTGGAGGAGGGAGGAATTTATGACCAGAGGAGAACTAGAGATCATTATTGATCACAAAATAGAAGATTTTGATTACATCAAACTAAAAAGTTTCTGTACAAACAATACTAATGCAAACAAGATTAGAAGGGAAGTAACAAATTGGGAAAATATTTTTAAAAGTAAAGGTTCTGACAAAGGTCTCATTTCCAACATATATAGAGAACTGACCCTGATTTATAGGAAACCAATCCATTCTCCAATTGATAAATGGTCAAGGGATATGAACAGACAATTCTCAGATGATGAAATTGAAACTATTTCCACTCATATGAAAGAGTGTTCCAAATCACTACTGATCAGAGAAATGCAAATTAAGACAACTCTGAGATACCACTACACACCTGTCAGATTGGCTAAGATGACAGGAACAAATAATGATGAATGTTGGAGGGGATGTGGGAAAACTGGGACACTGATACATTGTTGGTGGAGTTGTGAAAGAATCCAGCCATTCTGGAGAGCAATTTGGAACTATGCCCAAAAAGTTATCAAACTATGCATACCCTTTGACCCAGCATTGCTGTTATTGGGATTATATCCCAAAGAAATACTAAAGAGTGGAAAGGGACCTGTATGTGCCAAAATGTTTGTGGCAGCTCTTTTTGTTGTAGCTAGAAACTGGAAGTTGAATGGATGTCCATCAATTGGAGAATGGTTGGGTAAATTGTGGTATATGAAAGTTATGGAATATTATTGCTTTGTAAGAAATGACCAGCAGGAGGAATACAGAGAGGCTTGGAGAGACTTAAATCAACTGTTGCTGAGTGAAATGAGCAGAACCAGAAGATCACTATACACTTCAACAACAATACTGTATGAGGATGTATTCTGAAGGAAGTGGAAATCTTCAACATAAAGAAGATCCAACTCACTTCCAGTTGATCAATGATGGACAGAAATAACTACATCCAGAGAAGGAACACTGGGAAGTGAATGTAAATTGTTAGCACTACTGTCTATCTACCCAGGTTACTTATACCTTCGGAAGCTAATAATTAATGTGCAACAAGAAAATGGTATTTACACACATATATTGTATCTAGGTTATATTGTAACACATGTAAAATGTATGGGATTACCTGTCATCGGGGGGAGGGAGTGGAGGGAGGGAGGGGATAATTTGGAAAAATGAATAAAAAAAAAATTATAGGGTCAATGCTTTGTTATTTTTTATTCCTCCAAGTATGAGGAAACTGTCAGATTTTTCCCTATTTCAAAGGATGCTTGCTTTTGCTTCTAGATAGATTTTTATGATATTAAAAAAGTCACTTTGAGTTTTTATACTTTGCAGGGTTTTTAGCATAAATGAGTATTGTACTTTTTTCACAAGCTTGTTCTGTACCTATCAACAAGTCCTTGTTTTTAATGTTTAATTATGTTGATTTTATTCTTAATGTCTCACCATTCTTGTATCATGATAAAAATACAAATAGATTTTGAGGAATTATTTTGTTTTAGATGAATCATTGCAGTCTACTTCATATAAATTTATTTTAAAAGTTTTAATAGATTTCATTAATTTTAGGGGTCTATAATTTTTATTTTTTTAATCTTGTCCTTTAGACATTGTTTGCTTTATAAAAGGAATATGGCAAGGTACTTTCTTCTTTAAAAGTCTGATGGGGTTCCTTTCAATGGTTTCTTTATGGTTTGATACATTATTTTCTTCTGTGATTGTATTGTTTAAGTTTTCTATTTGATCTTCTTTTAGTTTGGATTGAATGAATATTTATTTGCTTGCCATTCAAGTTGTTTCTGGTACCACTATACTTTTACAGCCTACTGTACTTCCTTCATATCTTCTCCATTATAGTCAAACATGACTGTTCTCTAAGTATATTTTGCCATTTTCTTTCCCTATAACTTTGCTTGTGGCACTCCTATATCTGAAATATCATTTTCAGCTGCGCCCCCCCAACTTCCTTTGCCTTATCTTATTCTTTTTTTTTTTTTAAATTTATGGAATGAAAGAAGCATTTCCACAACATAATACAACATAAAAGATGATTTTACACAAAACTGCAAAGCTACTATGCATAATCAGCTCACTTTCCCTAGAACAGTAGAAAAATCAGTTGACATGAGTTACCTTGTAATGTGAATTATAGGTGTTGTATATTGGTAGAATGTATATAAGGTAGGTATTATGGATTTATCCTTAGTGAATAATTAAAGTAGTAAATCAGAGGGGAAAAACTGAGTATAAAATGAATGAATAAATGAATGAATGAATGAGAATTTATTAAATGCTTATAAAGTTAGGCAGTTTTTGCTAGTATATAACATATCCCTCCAAAACAATAATTGATTGTCTATTTCTTAACAGAATTCTTAGAGAATGTTTGCTCATAGCCCCTTCTTGTTCAGTCAGATGTTGATAAATATTACTGGGCAATTTTAATATTTATTATAAAAGTAGT
This sequence comes from Sminthopsis crassicaudata, assembly GCF_048593235.1. Taxonomy (NCBI): domain Eukaryota; kingdom Metazoa; phylum Chordata; class Mammalia; order Dasyuromorphia; family Dasyuridae; genus Sminthopsis; species Sminthopsis crassicaudata. The sequence goes on along the minus strand of NC_133619.1, from coordinate 115,240,597 downwards.
AAATAATAAAGTAATAAAAATTACAATTGGGAAAGATATTATTCAAAAAGATGTTTCCTCAATCCTTTTTCATTTCCCTGGAAAATATCTAATTACTCAGAAAATACTTTTCCCTCCTTTAAACCAGGGATAATCTTTATAAGATAATCTATAAATTCCAAATTTTTTTTTTTTTACTCCTTCCTCCCTTTTTTGTTCATTCCCATTAGTGCTGGAACTCTGTCTTCCCCGAAATCAGCCGGATTCAGGCTAATCAATAGTCTTTATTCTTGGTCTCTTGAGGTCACTGTCAGGGGATTAGATCTAGTAATCTCCACACCACCTTCCTCTCTCTCCACCGCCAGGAGAATGCCTCAATTTCCTCCTCCTACTCCACCCACACAAGTCACTTCACCTTCTTTGTCCCACCAACCAAGTCAGCACAGAATAGTTGGGGAGGGTCAACCTTCAAACATGTTAATAGAGAATTGTCCAATTGGTAATTAGTCTCATGTGCTCCATTAACCAAATGCATTTGCTCAGTTCTAGACTTTTACATCTCCGCTTTCTTTTATTTTAGAACACAGGTGGTCACGCCATCCCTGACTTTTCAAGGATGTGAGAACCACAAAAAGGAGGTGATCATAACCCTCCCTGACATCTCAGGAAGGGAGATGAAAAGTACCAAAGGGAAATGGGGATTGCTAGCGGGTTTCTGGGTTGAAGAGTCTTATTAGAGACAAGTATGCATAAACCCATCAGCATGGGAGTTAATACACAAGCACATAGCAATAACGCGGAGGCTATTAGTGATGACTGTCCCCACAGTCAGTGCAGGCTCAATGAGGTGTAACAAACATGAATTGTACATGCAAGTAGTGATATAATAAACAATATAAATCATCACGGTTTTGTAAAAGATTTCCAGAAGCCCTAGAAGGAGGGTATGTAAACATCAGTCACATATACGCCTTCTTCAGCAACCAAGAGATAGTCCAAAACCAATCTATTGTCCATTGCTTCATGTGTTAGGGAATCCAATGATCCCCACAAGTTTTTGAAGTCCTGCATCATTCTTTTTATATGTTAGGGAATCCAATGATTCCTACAGGTTTTGAAGTCCTGCAACAGTCTTATGATGTCTCAGAGAATCTAATGATTCCTGAGGGCTTTCAAGTCTTACAATAGTCTTATGATGTCTCAGAGAATCCAATGATTCCTGAGGTTTTTCAAGTCCTATAACGGTCTTATCACATCTCAGAGAATCCAATGATTCCTGAGGATTTTCAAGTCCAACAATTTTTGATGTCCATGAGTCAAACGCCATAACTGCTAGATTCTTTCAGTGATGGGCACAGTCAGCAACAGAACCACCCGATGTTTCTTGGGTCTTCTTCATTTCAAGGGTCTCCTCCATCTCTCTCTGATGGACGGCTCGATGGTATCCATCTGATTCCTTCTCCATCTGTGGAGATACAAGCAAACCCTCTCCCCCAAGCAGTTAACTTATCTGGTCCCTTCCATTCACCACTTTCTGGGTCTCTCCACATGACCTGGCAATTATCTAAAGACAGTGGAGCTGCTCACACTGGATGCTGTTCTTATGGTGGGTTATAAAACCTATCTGCTGGAGCCAGTGCATCTTTGTCAAAAATTAAAAAATTAATGGTATAGAGAACTAAATTTAGAAGTTCTCTAGGGTTACCCATGGCTCCACTTTCTTTTATTTTTGGAAGAGTGTCTTAATATCTCTGTTTCTTCTCTCTACTATTGCCTGCCCTTGAGGATTAAATGGTATGCCAGTGGTATGTAAAATCTTATACTGTGCACAAAAGTGTGCAAAATGTTTAGAAGTATGTGCAGGTCCATTGTCTGTTTTGATTGCTTGTGGCACACCCATAATTGCAAATGCTTGTATAAGGAATTCAGTGACCACTTGGGCTGTCTCTTTTGCTGCTGGCATTGCAAAAGTGAATCCTGAAAAGGTGTCTACCATGACATGGATAAAAGATAGATGACCAAAAGTTTTATAATGGGTCACATCCATTTGCCAAATTTCATTAGGTCTTAAACCATAAGGGTTCTTCCCTGGAGGGAGTGTAGGAGCATGGAAAGGAAGGCAAGCTGTACAGGCTTTTACTATGCTCCTAGCTTCTTCTCTTGTTATTCCAAATTGTAAATGTAAAGCTCTGGCAGCTTGATGATATTTAGAATGAGATTCTTGGGCTTTTTGAAATAAAGAAGTATTGGCCAACATGGTTAGAAGGATATCTGCCTTTGAATTACCATCAAAAATAGGACCTGGAAGTCCACTATGAGAGTGGGCATGCAAAATATAAATCTTATCTGGATGCTTTCTTACTCACTCTTGAAGTTCCTTAAAGAGCTGATATATATTGGAGGCTACAAATTTTATTTGGGCTGTGGCAATTCTTTGTATCACACCTACTGAATAGGCCAAATCAGATATTATATTTATTTCTCCTGGATAATAAGCAAGAGCTAGAATGATTGTATACAATTCATTCTGCTGAGTGGACTGAAAAGGAGTTCTGATTACTCTCTTTATAGTTAAGTCACGAGAGTATATAGCACAAATATTATGTTTGGATGCATCTGTAAAGATAGTTGGTCCTTTAAGAGGAACTTTAGAAACCTTTTCTTCAAGAATCCATTGCCAATTATGTAACAGTCTGATTATCTTTAATGGAGACCCGTGTATAAAATTTGGAGCCATGGCTAATAAAAGTTGCCACTCTGGGATGGTTTCACAGCACACATTAACTTGTGCATTAGTATAAAAGGTGTATCTTGTCAGGTCTTATCCCAGATAATTGTACTGCTTGTTTAATGGCCTTTAATAAAATTCTAGCCACAAGCACTGGGTAAGGAATAAGGCTTTGTTCTGGTTGTGCTGGGAGGTTCAACCACTCTATCACACTGTCTCCTTGATGAAGGATTGCTGTGGGTGCTTCTTGTGTAGCAAAAACTGATATTTCCAAGGGTTTTTGAGTGACTCTTTCAACCACGTTGGATAAATCCAGTTCAACTTGTCTCAAAGCCTCTTGAACTTCTTTTGTAAGCTGGCGTGGTGAATTTAAAGCATTGTCTCCCCTTAAAATGTCATATAATGGTTGCAATTGACAGGTAGTCAAGCCTAGCATGGACACATCCATTGGATATCTCTTATCAATTTCTGGAAGTCATTTAAGGTGTTTAGCTTCCCTGTTCTTAAGGAGAATTTTTGTACTATAAGCACCTTAGGATATACTTCATATCCTAAATATTGAAAAGGAGCATGTCTTTGAATCTTTTCTGAAGCTATGTGCAATTTATAATTCCTTAGTGTTTCTATGGTTTTTTGTAGACATGCTTTTAACATTTGTTCCTCAGGTGAGAATCCCAATATATCATCCATGTAATGTAATAACATTACTTTTGGAAATGCTTTTCTTACTGGAGTAAGAGCAGCAGCAACATACATTTGACACATAGTAGGGCTGTTTTTCATTCCCTGTGGCAAAACTGTCCATTCATACCTTTTATGAGGCTCAGCTAAGTTAACGCTGGGCACTGAAAAGGCAAATCTTTTCATATCCTCCTTATCTAAAGGGATAGAATAGAAACAATCCTTAATGTGTATAACCCACAGAGGACATTCTCCAGGCAATTGAGTAGGAGATGGAAGTCCAGGTTGAAGAGTTCCCATAGTTTTCATCTGTTCATTTACCTTTCTTAAATCAGTTAACATCTTCCATTTTCCAGATTTCTTTTTTTACAACAAATACTGGGGAATTCCAAAGACTTAGAGAAGGTTGTAAGTGTCCTTGGTCAAGTTGTTCCTGTACTATGTCTAATAAGGCCTGAATTTTATCACCACTGTTCTATCCACATTGGTGTATCAGTTTTCCATTGGATAGGAACAGGTGAAAGTGGTGGCAGGCCTTCAACAGCAGCCCTGCCTAAAAAACAGAAATACTCATTTTTAACCCTAATTGTTGTAAAATGTCTCTTCCCCACAGATTGATGGGGAGTTTTTCAACTATAAAAGGAGTAAAAACTTCTGTTTCACCTTCAAATATCCATCTTAAAGGGGTAGCACTAACTTCAGCTGCTATTGATCCTCCTACCCCAGACATGTAGGTATCTGTCTTATTCTTTGGCCAGTGACTGGGCCAGTTGGCACCTCTAATAACTCTGTGATCTGCATCTGTGTCCACCAGTCCTTCTAATGGTATGCCATTTATATAGATGGTGAGCATAGGTCGGTCAGCTGTCACAGTTGCTGTCCAGTTATTCCTGGGTTTTGCTGCTTGGAGTCAGAACGTGGGTGACTGTCACCAGATGGCTTATTAGGGATCTGTATCAATAAACCCAAAGCTACTACTTCCCCTGGTTGGTAAGTCACACATTGTCTACCTGTGTTAGTGACGGAGATATTATCTACACATCCCCCAGTTTCCCACATCAGTGTATGAATGAACACTGTTTTGTAAGTACTCTCAGGAGGTGAAATGGTCAAGCCTACTGTGCCTGGAGGCAAGGGATCCATAGGCTGGAGAGGAACAGATTTCACCTCTCCAGGGGGTATCTCAGTTGTCCCAGCTACATACAACTCTATCCTCCTTAATTGTAATCCCTTTCTCCCATCATGTTGCTTCCTGGCTGACTGATTGTTTAATGCCTTTCTCCCCTCAGATGACTTCCTGGATGATTGGTCATGTCTGGGTATTTGGACTTGTCATGTCTGGGTATTTGGACTTATAGGCACTCTCTGGGTGTGGCATTGGCTGCCATCATGACCAAGTGCTTTTTGCCTGGGGCCCTGGAGCTGGGTCCCTCATTCATTTCCCTGAATCAGTCTACATTCTGATGCTCAATGGAGTCCTCTGTGCATTTTGGACATGGGGTATTGGGTCTTGTTCTCCTACCCTGTTTTCTCTGTCTCTATGCCAACAATGAGATTTCAGATGGCCTACTTTACCACATTGAAAGCATTGACGAGTCTCTCTGGAAGTCCCTTGCAACCCTGTCTTCCCATGTTGTGATCTTGGGAAGTCTGCACCATAGTCTGGCTATAAAAGGTATTTGTGCCTACTGTGGCACAGTGTCTTATGATTTCCTCTAAAGGAGCATCCCTATGTAGTCCTAGTATAATCCTTCTACAAACCTCATTGGCATTTTCTTTAGCAAGTTGCCTTACCAAAGTGCCTGTTACTATATTTTCACCATTAGACCATATGACAGCTGTCTGCAAACGTGCCACAAAATCAGCAAAGGGTTCATTTGGTCCTTGTACAATTTTTGTGAAGGTCTCACCCTTATCATTTTTATTTGGGAGCAATTTGCACACATGCTGCTATGAAGTAATTAATCTGTACTGAATTTTCTGCATAAGAACCTACACCTGTTAGTAGGTCACAGGTGATTGAAGTATTAACTCTACTTTGACTATTTTGTTGGGCTTGAATCCTACAGAGCTCACTATATTTAGAAAACCAAAAGTTTTGTCCAGGTTCTAAGCACACCCTTACAATGGCTTTCCAGTCACTAGGGGTTAAGATTTCATAAGCCAAATTCTGTAGTAACATCTTAACATAAGCTGATGTAGCCCCATAGAGAGTGCAAGCTTTTTTCAGGTCTTTGAGGATGTTCATATCAAATTGAGTGTATCTTCTACTTTCTTGGCCTGCAGAATTATACTGTTGAATCATGGGAAAAATTTGAAGTTTGAAATTACTATCTATTTCTTTTCCATCTTGGGCCACTTGAAAAATTGTTTTTTTTGTAATCTAGTTATAGGAGTTGGTGATTGCTGGAGGGGAGGTGCTGATGATATCACCACCCCTCCCACTACTCCTCCTCCCTCCATCCCTGAAGGTGGAGTTGATGTGGGCCTGTCAATAATCTGCTCTCTAGGCAGGGCTGAAGCTTCTTCAAGAGAATCAGAGTCATCACACCTTAATTCCTCATTTAAATCCCTTTGCCCTCTGGCAAGGTCTTCAGATTGCTTATCTTCTATCTTTTTTTCCTCACACTTCCTCCTCTGTTCATTTTTAAAACTTTTTCTTCTCCTATAACTTGCTCAATAGTTTAAGTCTAATTGAACTACATTATGTATATATATATATATATATATATATATATATATATATATATATATATGTGTGTGTGTGTGTGTGTGTGTGTGTGTAGTTCTGCAGAGGTATTATATATATATATGTGTGTATATATATATACACACATATATATACATATACACACACACACACACACACACACACACACACACACACACACACACACATATATATATATATAAACTACCTCTGCAGAAATTGAATGAGACCCATTTTTTGTGTGAAATTCTTTCAGATGAAGTCCTACTAGCTTCCAGTTATATACATTTAGTTTTTTTTCCTCTAAGAATCAAGGGGACATGCATTTTAATGTGCTCAAGAGTTTATCAATCTGTACCCAGGTTACAAGTAAACTCTGCTCCTTAATTTTCTTAATTATACTCTCTATAGCACCACTCCTGGGTGGGGCTGGAGCTGGGGTTGGATCAGGGGCTGGGGCTGGGTCAGCTGAGGTCGAGGGAATGTCTTTAGCTAACATCTGCCCCATTTCAGCTATAAGAGATCGCTGGTTTATCCCTTAACAAGGTAAGTTCCTTATTTGTTTATTAGAATACTCGCCTAATCTTCTGGTCACTGGAGGACTTGTGGAGATAGGGTGCCTGGTCCATGTTGGACACCAAATGCTGGAACTCTGTCTTCCCAGAAATCAGCCGGATTCAGGCTAATCAATAGTCTTTATTCTTGGTCTCTTGAGGTCACTGTCAGGGGATTAGATCTAGTAATCTCCACACCACCTTCCTCTCTCTCCACCGCCAGGAGAATGCCTCAATTTCCTCCTCCTACTCCACCCACACAAGTCACTTCACCTTCTTTGTCCCACCAATCAAGTCAGCACAGAATAGTTGGGGAGGGTCAACCTTCAAACATGTTAATAGAGAATTGTCCAATTGGCAATTAGTCTCATGTGCTCCATTATCCAAGTGCATTTGCTCAGTTCTAGCCCTTTAAACATTAGAATTGAAGGAATAATGTCAAAAGTATATTTTTTGGGTACTGTGGCAAAATAGTTGAAAAGAAATTTGTAAACAAGTAGTTCTCTTAGAATTTTTCAAATGTTAGTACAGAGGTGAATGTTGAGCAGAATTGTTGTATTCCCTAGGCAATTGGAAGGTGTCATGGTTTGCAATCATTATAAGGGCCAACTATTGCATTTGTGATGATATTGAAGAATTGAGAAGTGAAAGCATCATAAGAAGAATTAACTTGATTCAAGCTATAGTTTTTCACCAACACAAGTTGGGGTGGTGAGGAAGGAGTAAAACCCAAGTGTGAAGTACTGAAGAGAACAGAATAGGCATTTCTATAAATCTGCCAGGCTAGAATAAGAAAAATGGAATATACAACTTAAAGTCAGATGTGACCTGGCTTCAAATTCTACCCCCACTACTCATTTCACAACTAAGGTATTATTTTCCTTGAATCTCAGTTCCATTATGCATAAAATCAGGGTAGTGATATTTTGTAGCAGCTTGCCCACATGAGATGTTGTTTGGAACAAATGAGATCATGCATATCAAATACTTTTACAAACTTTAAAATTGTGCATTGTGATATTAGATACTATAAGGTATCACAGTTGATAAATGTTATCTCTAGTTAAAATACAAGTGTCTTGAAAACATGGCTTTACTTTTTTTGACATGACACAGGAAATAGTGCTTAATAAAACTTGAAAAAATTCTGGTTGATTGATGCATTGGTCAATGCTTTGTTGTCTGTGTTCACAAGTTCTAGATCATTTTTTGGTATTATTTTTTTTTGTATAGTATTCTGTTTTTATTTTTGTTTTTCTATACTCTTTTGGAAGATCTGTGATCCTTAAATTAACTTTGTGCCTTCTGTCATCAAGTAACTTTGGAATGCAAAGGTAATGCTTAATAATTGCTTAGCCCATTCTCTTAAGGATTTTTAAAAGAAGATAGGATAGAATATAGGATAATATCTTCTTAGTTGCCCCTTTTAAAGTAATAATATTTTATAATGTTTTACATTCTTTTACCATCCTCCCATTTCTAACATATCTTGAAAATGTCTTAGTACTTTCCAGATCATGTTTAATGAAGTACATATTTCTTCTATATATTCCTTTATTGTGTCAGATTCATCTTTTGTCCTCAACTTTGTTTTTATTCCCTTTATTGATAAAATTTATCGATAAATTTTCTTTTTATAACACCCACAAAATGTTTCACATGAAATTTCTCATTTGATCATCATAATAACTCTGTGTGATAAGAGAGATAATTATTCCCACTTGATAGTTTTGGAAACTGAGGTTGAGATAGGTTAAATGTATGCTTTTAAGCACATGAGGCAGGGTTTCAACCTTGATTCCTAAACTAGCATTCTACCCACTGTACTGTCTACTACCATTTAGCATAGATAATCACATGTACCTAACACATAGAAATGTATTCAGAATTCTAGGAGATAAATAAGGCTGTTTTATGAAATGGAGAGCTAAGAGGTGGTGTATGTGTACATAGACAGGTGGAATATACATGCACATGTATCTGCATATATATAAATAAATAAATTATATATATATATATGTATACATATATATATATATATATATATATATATATATATATATATATATATATATAGACAAACATGAATATTATAACTCACAGGGAAGGCATTTAAGGCATTTCAGGGCAGACATGATAAAATAATAAAACTACCTCTTCTAGAGGCCTGCTGGTTTGTTTTTGCTGGAATGTGTTTAAACAATTGAGTAGAAAGAAAGAAATGATTAGATAAGAAAAAAGAGGAGGAAAAAAGATGCACTAATTCTCTCTCTCTCTCTCTCTCTCTCTCTTTCACTCTCCTATGACTCTCTCTCTCTTTACATATATATATATATATGTGTGTGTGTGTGTGTGTGTGGGTGGGTGTATATATGTATATATATATATGTATGTGTATATATATATATACATACATACATACACACACACACATACACACACATCTCTGTCCATGTGAGTGTAAGCATATATTAAGCCATGTAAAGGATAATGTTCTTTTAAACTTTGGGACTTGGATGAATTTTCTTTCCATTTGTGAGTTCTAATAGATTAGGCTTTTAGTAAATTTAATGCACTTTGATATTTCTATGATGGTAGATTAAACTACCTTTTGTCTCAATTCTTATCTAGCTCTTAGTCATTGAATAGGTATTGCCTCAGATAAACTAAGACCTGGGAAATAACTTTAATTTAGAAAGGCCAAGGTCGCCAACTAAGTCCCAAGCCATTGTCAATCACCTTGACTTTTGTTTTGCCACTGGACTTTGATGACTCTGGGGGAAAGAGTGAGGTAGATAACTTAGCACAGCTCTGTCTCACTTAAATCAAATTCATAAGCAAGTCAAGAAATCACTCTCATTGTTCCTTTTCAAGAAGAGGGCTTCAACCACCACCACCACCAATAACAACAACAAAAAATTTCCACTGAGGATTAAGTCTTCAAAAACCAGCTACTAGATATAAAAAAATTTCCTACTCTGATTCAATTCAGCAAATGTTCATTAAGGGCTTACTCTTTGTAAAATATTGTGCTTTATGATTTAGAGTCTACTCTCATATTATGTTCTAGTTGTTAAAAAAAATGTGGCTTCAATTCCTCTTTTAAGTCTGCTAGACCCTCTTCTATTCCTTAGTATTATAGTCATTTCTAAACTCTAGTACAATTGTTAGTAGTATAGGGAATAAGCACTTCATTTTACAGGGCTTCAATTTCATCATCCCTAAGCTTAGACAATTAATCTGAATGACCTTCAAGGTCCTTTCTAGCACTATATCTTTAGTTCTATGGTCTAGGTAACAGATTGTGAATGGATACTTGCAGTCATGCCTTCCAGAATGTACTCTATAAAATACTACCTTCTATAATTGTACTATTTTTGGTCTCCTTTAATCCTTTTTTTTTTTGATATGGAGTTTTTATTTTCCACTCAGAACTGTCACCTCTATATCACTCACATATTGTGCTTCCTGGCTCAGTCACCCGAATTCAGTTCTTGATGTTGCTAATCAAGTATTTTAATATTAAATGAAAATCAAGTGATATTATTTTGGAAAGTGTCCAACAAACTGGCAAATGCTGTATAAGTTTGCACTTATTCCCTTCTTCTATTCTTCACTTTAATAGTGAGACATGAATTCTCAACTAAAGGAAATATTATGAGATCTTCAAAGAAATCTTGCTTCAGAAGAGCAAACAGTGGCCTTTGAGGCCACTATTATAACTTCAGTAGGTCTTCTATGAGATCCTTAGTAATCAGCATAATTACTATGAAATGAGCACCATTATCATCATTGAGAATTAGTGATGCTTCCCAGCTGAACATCAGGAATGGCTTTGTTGTTCACTTTTTTCCAATTGTGTCTGATTATTTTTGATCCCATTTGAGGTTTTCTTGGGAAAGGTACTTGAGTGGTTTGCCATTTCCTTATCCAGTTCATTTTATAGGGTTACAAAGATAGTAAGTCACTGAGGCCAAATTTGAACTCATGAAGATAAGTTTTCCTGATTCTAGATAAGATACCCTATCACTGCAAAATGAAGCTGCCCCTATAGGAATGGGACATAGGGCATTTGCTTATTCTCCTTTTAATGAACTACTATTTGAATCTCAAAGGATGAAATAGAAGATGTTTTAGACACATTATTTGATCTTAGTCATTTATCCTGGAAAAAAAAATCCCTTTGAAACAGTAATTTAAAGTATGTTACATTAGAATCATTACTAATGTGATTAATGTGCAAATGTGCTGAGTTAAATGGAATACATAAGTCCATTGAAAGTAGAAATAGCATAGCTCATAAAGTATACATTTCAAGGCTATGTGTATACATAACGTTCATAAAAGTATATATTAGTAATAATGAAAATGTGATTCTAGCTAAAATAGTGCAGCTTCCCCAACCCCTATCTTGTCTTGTGGTCTTGTGATAAGAAATTTAGGATAGAATTAAGTGGGGAAAGTCTTGATTTGGATTATAATCCTATAACTTCTGGTAACTATCTAAGTAATGAAAACCTTATTATGTCATAGGACATAGAGCTGGAAGAAAGCTTATAGTGTTGTGCCACAGTTCCTTTTTATTGTCCTGCCTCAGTTTCCCTAACTGTGATGCCTCAGTTTCCCTAACTGTGATGCCTCAGTTTCCCTAACTGTGATGCCTCAGTTTCCCTAGCTATTCTGTCTCGGTTTCCCTAAATTGTTCTGCCTCAGTTTCCCTGGTTGCAACCCTCCTTTTCTGTCCATTAGAACTGAGATAATTAGGGCTGTGGAGATCTGAAATTCCAGAAGATGACTCCAGATGCCCTATTTCAGATACCTAATTGGCATTGTTTGTAACTCTAAGTTTCAGACTTCCTGGCTCTAGTTGGACACCTCTTTAAATCCCAGTTTGTAAGAATTTATGGTCCTATCCCTCAACCTGTCAGAACTAATTGATGGTCCCTGGCTGGAGATTCCTGCTCACCAGAGTTTGGACTCCACCCCCTGCCTTTGTTTAGCTACCTGTATAGCTAAGAGCCATAAACATATCATTGAGAACTCACATTCGATTCTGGATACTTTGGACATCAGCCCTGTTAGCAATATGCCCCTAGCACAATCTCTCTCTCTCAGAAATCCAAATAAAATATTAAAAACTCTCTAATCTCTATCTTGCCTCAGTTTCTCTGGCATTACAATAGCTCATCCACTCTGAAGATATTCATGCCATGCATCATGTAAGCTATTATATCCTGCTGACTGTCACTAGCTTTGATTTTTTTTTTTTTTTTTTTTTTTTTGAGGACCGAACCTTCTCAGTTCTGGAACTCTTTCTTCAAAGCCTTAACTTCCCTGATGGGTGAGTATAAAAATAGTTTATTATACCCATTTAGTTCCAGGAATGCTTTGTTATAACTCAGATATTTTCTTGCCATTCACCTTCTTTGTCTATCACTTACATCTAAACCACTGATTCTCCTTGCCATGTTCATTGCTACAAGCAACCTTTTTGATGCCTCCTCCATTCCTCCAACTTTCAGTTCTGGAACCATAATCAAATCAAAGTTGTCATTATTACTAGAAAAAAGATTGTTTCCCTGTTCAACCACTTGCCAGATCTGTGACTTCTCAAACCAAAACATATGTCTCTGCCAACTGCCTACACACATGGTTTCCTCCCAATAGAATGCAAGATTCTTAAGGGTACTAGACTATTTTGCCTTTATATTTGTGTCCCTTTCTTAGCACAATTCTTGTCATATCACTGAATAAAAGTTCATGCATTCATTCATCTTGTTCAAGAATTCTTAAATTGATATAAAGATACTTTACTTTAATTCAATTATTTTTCTTCATAATCTTGAATTTTTTTTATCTTAGGCATTTAAAAATATTATTCTCAGAAGTCCATGTTCTTAATCACACTCCAAGAAGGGTCAATTATGCAAAAAATTAAGATTTCCTAATATAATCCATTTCTTTCTCATAAAAATGAAACAAAACAAAACAAAACAAAAAAACATGTTTGGGAACTGGTGCCCTACCTCTTGCACCAAACCCTTAACTTGAGTATGCTCTTTTTCTAGCCAATTATCTTACTTCTCAAGCAAATTGTAGCTTCCTTTCTTTCAATAACTTATTCAGTATGCTCTCCATCAACCTCAATGATCTATAGCACACAGACATTCTCATAGAAGTCATTTAACAAATAAGCATTGATATCAATTGAACTGAAATCTCTGTATATCAATTTCTGTATCTTAAAAAAATATATCTTCTTTAGCTCAAGAACTTTTGTGAGGATGGAAAAAGCTCTAGACCTAGATACATGAAGATATATGTAAGTACTGAAAATGTTTAAAGTATTGAAGATGTACAAAGTTCTAAGAAATGGCTAGCCTATTTTTCAATTTAGTTCATATAAATATTGATATTTTTATTTTGTTTCATAAAATGCGTTGTTTCCATTGCTTTTACTTAAAAATGCATTCTACAGAAACAAATATAGGTGGAAAATATTTCAGAAAAATGTGAAAAATCTTATTTTTTCATGGATAGGTTAAAATGTACCATTGTTTTATATTAAGAAATTTTATGTCAACTCTTTCAAAATTAGAACTTCACCTGTGATTCATAACTGAGGTTATTTTTACTTGAGGGGAAAAAAAGATAATGGAGCTATGACAAGATGTTTAAATATTCATTTGAGGTCACAAATTAGCATGGACCTCTGAATAGGCAAGGCTGGCAATATGAAGAGTGTGTGTGTGTGCGTGTGTGTGTCTGTGTGTGTGTGTGTGTGTCTGTGTGTGTTTGAATCTAGTATGATTGAACTATTGTGTTCAGCCAAAAGGGTCATAATCACTGTACAAAGAGATGGGATAAAAATTCCACTGAAAATGAGATGATTAGCTGTAAAATTATACTCAGTTGCATATGCAGTAAAGAAATCCAACTAATTTTTTTACTTTTATTGAATTTTTCATTTTTAATTATTCTCTAATCTTGTTTGCATACACAATTTTGTACATTTACCATTAATTTGGTGGTTAAGAGATGACAGTTGAGATAAAACTGAAAAAAACAAAAAAACAAAAAACAAAAAACACATTTGATTTTGTGTGCATTGTATATCCTCAGTGACATTTTTACTATTTTGCCAGGCTGCAACTTATTTGCTTAAAGAATATCCCATATATTGCCATCTGTTGAATTTACCAGCTGACTCTTTAAAGAGGCATACGGGGATATATAACTAAGTGTATATTGTGTTTAAACAGTTGGTTAAGAGAACACAAAATAATCATTATGTGTCTAACAATCTTTTTAAATGATTAAGATGTGTATTTAGACAATTTAAAAGGAATGATCATTAGATGCATATATACTCCTATGTATTTAAAATCACTGATATCCCTAACACATCCTTGACTAATCCTTGACTAATGCTCTACTCTTTAGACATCTAGATCTGATAATCCAAGTCTAATTATTCATGAGATCAGAGATTTAGAGCTAGAAGGCACTTCAGAGACCATTGAGTCCAAATCCCTCATTTAAAAGATGAGAAATCTGAGGTTCAGAGAGTTTAAGGGACTTCACTGAGGTCATACAAACAGTAATAAGTTATACAATTGGGACTTGAACCTAGGTCAATTGACTGACAACCTAGTTTTCTTTCCACCGAACCATGTTCTACTCCAGCTGAATTCAATAGCACTTTTCTTTGTATGATTCATTTAGCATTCAGATACTCAAATGGACCAGTAATCTCATCAACACAGAAGCAGTTTCTTTCTTTCTTTCTTTCTTTCTTTTTCTTTCTTTCTTTCTTTCTTTCTTTCTTTCTTTCTTTCTTTCTTTCTTTCTTTCTTTCTTTCTTTCTTTCTTTCTTTCTTTCTTTCTTCTTTCTTTCTTTCTTTCTTTCTTTCTTTCTTTCTTTCTTTCTTTCTTTCTTTCTTTCTTTCTTTCTTTCTTTCTTTCCTTCTTTCCTTCTTTCCTTCTTTCCTTCCTTCCTTCCTTCCTTCCTTCCTTCCTTCCTTCCTTCCTTCCTTCCTTCCTTCCTTCCTTCCTTCCTTCCTTCCTTCCTTCCTTCCTTCCTTCCTTCCTTTCTTTCTTTCTTTCTTTCTTTCTTCTTTCTTTCTTTCTTTCTTTCTTTCTTTCTTTCTTTCTTTCTTTCTTTCTTTCTTTCTTTCTTTCTTTCTTTTTCTTTCTTTCTTTTTCTTTCTTTCTTTCTTTCTTTCTTTCTTTCTTTCTTTCTTTTCTTTCTTTCTTTCTTTCTTTCTTTCTTGCAGATTATATCCATTTATATCTCTCTATTCAGTGATGAAGGATATCCAGCATAGACTCCAAGAGAAGAGGGATCCTGTACAGATGATAAAGTCCTCAAGATACATTTATGGATCACATTGTACTAAGTATGCATAGTCCCTTTCAAATCGCAGATTCACTTGGTAGTTATCATCAATTATTCAAAGAATTTGGCCTTTTCATCCACGCAGGAAAAACCAAATGGATGAAAAATGTCTACTGCCAAGATTTTAAAATGCATTTGCATGAACACTTTATGGAGTTTGTCTATAAGAATATGTTTCTAGTGAGTTTTAACATATGCTGTTGTCCACGCCTGATAAACCAGTTTTATAGATGTGCTAAACCAGATTGATGGTAACAAGAGGCCTCAAATCTATTAGTTAGACATCTTCTAATCTATTAGTCTATATACCATGCTACCAATTCTCAAGACATATGTATATGTGTATATGTGTGTGTGTGCATGAGTGTATGTAGTCATAGGAGCCTAAAACAATTGTGTATCTGAAGAGGTTAAAAGGAGATAGCCCAAGACACAGATGATTAACAGAGAAATTCTTGTCTTAGAAGAGGTTAAAGGAGATAACTGGAGACACAAATGATTAATAGAATTTTACATCCTTATGAGAAATTCCTGTGTTATTTACAAGTCTCTCAGGAAACTTTTTGATATACAAACATCTCTATATCTGAAGGAAGCAAAAAAGTCCTTTTTCAGATACAAACTTTGTTTTATGATCCTTTTTGTGTATAAAATGAATCTCCAAAATTCTATTCCTTGCACTAGGCTTTTCTCTGCCTTGTGCCCGCTGACTTTGCTGCAGTGTCCCCTTTTAGGCAGTCTGGCCTTTCTCCCTGGAGGCCAATTGCCTGCCTATCCCTTTCCTAACCAAGAAAGATGTTGTTTTAACACAGCATTTAGTAGCGAATTCATTTGCTAATGGACCTGACCTTGGTATTTAGGGGAAAAGAAAGCATTGAACCATCTTTCCCTTTGAGCCTCATTTTTGTCCTCATCATATCCATTTATGTTTGTATACATTTAATTTTTATTCCTTTAAATTAATGGGGAAATATAGAGAGGAAACTCTAGTTTCTTAATCTAGCTCAAAGATTTCAGCTCTTTACTGAAAACAAAATGCAACTGACTGACTGTAATAGTTTAGCACAAATAATACTAAAGAAGTCAGAGGTCAAAATCCCAGGAAATAAATTGCATTTTGTGGAGAGTATACAAATTATCTATCTATCTATCATATAACACTATATATCTATGCATGCATATATAAATAACACATACAGACATGCATAAAGACATGCAGGTATGTGGACTGAGGATAGAGATGGATTGGTAATTTCATTGGAATAAAGAACTCTTCCATGAGGAAACTCCCTGTATCAATGTAGGCCATAATTTTTCTACAACTTAGAATCTTAGAGTTATTGAAAGATTTTTAGTTGTATGGTTTGCCTAGGGTCAAACAGCCATGTGTCAAAGGCAGGGCTTAAATCCCTGATTCCAATTCTAATTCTCATTCTTTATATATGCACATATTCATATGTTATTCATATATTAGGCAACTGTGGCACAATGTTAGGCATAAATATGTACATGAAATATGACCTTAATATGTTGCTATTTTATATATGCATGTGTAAACATATTTACATGTACAACTACAGAGATGTATGTTATGTACATTATTGTTCTATGCTGGTTTGTATGAAATAGTGGATAGAAAGCTGATGTCAGAATCACAAAGAACCAGGTTTGACATAAACTCATTATTTATGTGAACCTTCAGCAAGTGATTTAAGTTCTCCAAGCCCAACATAACTTTTTAAGTCTATAAGTTGTAGAGCAGTTTGTTATCTTCCCTGAGAGAAGTTTCTTTACACTGGGAGTTTCCTATATTAGTAAAATTATAGGTTCAGTTTATTATTGTATATTAATAAAGTATATATGTATATGTGCATATATAAACATTATTAATATACACACTATATATAATATATAAAACATAATATATTACATATAGTGTATATATAATATATGCATATATTATATGTGTAAATTAACATAACATAGCATATAATATATAGACACACATGTATAATACATATTATATATGCAATACAACTATATGTATATGCAAGACAAATGTATGCATATAATATGTATATGTACATGTGTATGTAATGTATAATAAAATAATGTAGTATGTAAGTGTGTGTGTATGGGTGTGAGTGTATTGGGGAGGTATTCTACAACTCAAGGTAAAGAAATTTGTTTTGTAATGGACATGAAGTTGGGAGATCCCAACTAGACTTAGATTTTTCTATAAGTTATTTTTGTGACATTAACTCTAGGTTTCTAGGTCTTAGTTTATGCACCTGTAGAATTAAGTGATTGAATTAGTATCTCTATGCTCCTTTCTACTCCCAAATTCTATGATTCTGAATACAATAATTCTTTTATTTTAGTTCATAAATTTGTGTTGAGATTTCAAATACAAATGATTCAGGTGTTGCCCTTATGTATCATTAAATCCTTCATTAAGTTTATCATTAAATTTCCTTCCATTGGGTGAAGGAAAAATAATAAATAAATTAAAGGTGTGACTATGCTAAGTAATAATAACAAAGACATCTACTCCTAATGAATTGGCTCAATATTTGTTTCAGCTTTAAATGCTGGTTTCTTTTATTTTGGTTTTGACTTTAAGACTTTTCCAGGTAGAGTCTTCTCACCTTCTATAAGGTAAGAGTCATCTCATTGATTGTCTTGAGTAAAAGGAAATGGCTCATGCATCTTTTCTACATTATAACAAATGTCCTTTTGCATTATAATTGAATGGTGATTGTTGTGTTCAATCAATGGGAAAGGTTAAAGGAGCTTCTCTGCCAGCATTTTTAATGGAGAAGTCGATTAAGATTCAGTTTAATCATTCTGGCTGCCTCAGAATTAAAGCAACAAAGACCATCAATGGCAGTATAATTACTAGTCTTTCTGTAAGTTTACACTGCTATTTATGCAGCTATAAATTTTGTTATAATGCACAATGTGTCCAGGTTAACTTGCTTTGTTTGGAATGTAAAATATTTCCCTTAATTGTATGGGGAGAAGAAATTGTTCTGATAAAGTATATATAATTCAATCTAATAAAAAAAAAAAATCAGCCTGAGAGTCTGATTAAGTGAATCAGTGTGGTACTCAGTGTTAAATAGTTTAAAGTCACGGCCTTAACCTTGGGACACTTGAGACATATTTCAGTTTATTGAACATGGAGACTAACATCTCTCCCAGGTGACTATAAAGGGTCAAATGTATTATTCTAATCCCTGTTCCAAACAGAGAAAAGGTCATTATACAGTACTGACTGCATGCTGTAAAGAATGAAAAATTCACATTGGGGGCGTGGGTGCAAATCTATTTTAGACTTGGCCTTTAAAATGTTTTTAAAATTGAATGATTAAGTGGTGATGAACCAGAAAAAATACCTTGAAATTGATCCCATTTATTAATTAGTTTGCTCATGTAAAGGTCTTTCTATAAATAGTCAGAAGTCTAGAGAAAATTGTTCTTCTTGAATGGGGAGATGACTTTCAAATGAACCTTTTGGGGCTATAAGGATGATGCTTATACACATAGTTATATCTATTCAATAATTTTTCAGTCTATATGTTGTTGCTGTATAAGATATATAAGATGATCCAGCCCTGGACTTTTGAATGCCTCGCCCAGCTGACTATAATTTAATGTCAGATTTATTCCTATTTCAGCAAAATTATGAGATACCTATACTGAAATATAGCATAAAACTATCTTCTAAGACTGTTTCACTGGAAGGTGGCTGCTGTGTGTGTGCTACAGCTTCTTGTAGCCAATTTATACAAGACTTACAAAAGCCAAAAATATAAACATCTTTTATGTAATTCTACCCTATTAAGTCTATGTTCGTTCAATTTTATATCATATCTTAAATTATTTCCATATAGATGAAACTCAAAAGTTTCCGTTTTTAACTTCTAAGGGCTGGAATAGTAGATTGGAATTAAAAAAAAAAAAGCAAACAATCTGATATAATATACAATTTGTGTAATGAAGATATGGTTTCAAATGCCACCTCAGATATTTATTGGCTATGTACTCTGGGTAAATCTCCTAATCTCTCTGTGACCCAGTTTCCTCAACTGCAAAATCGCCCTAGACACTTAATGTCTCTGTGATTACTCAACTATAAGATGGAGATCATAATAGCACCTACCTTGCAGAGTTGTTATGAGGATAAAATGAGATATTTGTAAAGCACCTTCCACAGTGTATTGTACCTAGTAATAACTAATTCATATTCTTATCCTTTCCTTTTCTCTTTCCTTCTCTTCAAACATGCAAATGGTTCCTCCAAATACTAAAATGATGATCCTAGTACCCCATAAGTTGCTTAACCTTTTAGTACCATGTATCCTTCACTCCTCTTTTAATTCTGTTTCTATCTCTAGACTTTACCACTAGGTCTCACCCACTTTCTCATTTTGGAAAATCTGTTATCCCTTCCTTTGGTGAATTATTCCATGCATTTCCATTTTGAGGAAGAATTCAATGCCTTCCTACCTTCTTCTCCTAATTCTGTTTCTGACTCTCTAATCTTCTTGATCATGGGTTCCTATGACCCATCCATTAATTTCATGTATCATCTTCCTCCATTAAAATATAAACTCCTGGAAAGCACAGCATTCTGATAAAATCATCTAAGAAGACCAGGATAAAGTTAACAGGCCTCAAAGCTGTGTGTGAGTTAGACGGATGTCTTCTCCAAGCATGTGAAAACTTTCCCTAATAAAATGGATGGATGAGAATAATTTGAAGGCAACTGAAGCAGGCACTATGGAATATTTAGAATTTACTCAATCATCAAAGATGCTGAAGTTATCCACTGAATTCAGGCCGTCATCAGCCATCCTAACTTTTGTCTTGCCATTGAATTTCGATGACTAAAAGAGAGAATGAATCTGATGTCTTGGTGCAGCTCTGCATCACTTAAATCCAATTCACAAAGGATTCAGGACATCACCCATTGATGTCATTGGTCTTCTTAAAAAACAAAGAATGAAAATAACAAGAAGTTCTTTTAAGGCAAGGTCACTCCTTTTTGTTTATATTTATATCCACAAACTTAGCATATTGTTCAGACATTTTTCAGTCAGGTATGAGTCTTTGTGTCCTCATTTGGATTTTTGTTTTGATCAAAAATACTAAGGTGGCTTTTCATTGTCTTCTTCAATTTATTTTGCAGATGAAAAAACTGAAGTAAATAGGGATAAATGACTTGCCTACAGTCACACAGATAAGAAGTATCTAAGGCAATTTTGAACTCAGGAATATCAGTGTACCTAACTCCAGGACTGACACTCCATTCACTGTCCACCCACCTAATCTATCTAGCAGTTAGTGAATGCTTAGTAAATGCTTATTGACTTAACCAATGGGGAGCTTAAATCAATAACATTAATATAAGATACCCTTAACTTCTGAGGGGTATGTTAGAATTCTCAGGAAAGGAGGTAGCTTGCTACTGTGCTTTAAGACTCATTTATGACAATGACAGTTAAAATAATGGTCCTCAAAGATTGTGCATGCTATACACTTTTTAGATCTGAATCTAAGGTACTATTCACTATCATTCTCTGTGCCTACTTTTGTGTTGAAGTCACTGAGCATTAAAGTATATTTTAACTTGGTTTGAAGGATTTCAATGGAGTCTTTGTAGAATTTCTCTACTCTTCATCTTCTGTATCATCAACTCATTTGTTTGTTTCTCCAAGGTCAACTTGTGATTTATTTTCATTTAATTGCAATTTAGCCTTCCAAGTTTTGCAACCAATAAGATATAGGATTAGATTTTTTCAGTCTTTTTCAAAAAAGGGAATTATGTGCAAGAAAAAAAAGCAATTCAACTGTCTCCATAGTCTAGGACATTGAGAATCCCAATGAAATAAAAAACTAGTGAACAAGCAGCATTGAATGTCAAGGATATAGATATATAAAATCCCAATGTTTTTACTCAGCACCATTTTCCTACAACCAATCACATTCTGGCAGAGATACACAAGCCACTCGTGGTTTGTTTTTTCACTTAATGGAAGAAGAAACTTTAAAAATGAAAATATCAACAATAAACAAGTCTATACTCTTTGCCCTCTATACTTTAGTTTGAATGCTGTAAGACAAGATGTGGTTTCAAAATCTGGTGTCTACAAACTAGAGCCAGTAATTTCATATCATTGAGACTCATTATCTTCCTCTAAAACATGTAAAGGTTGGGAGAGATAACAGTTCAGGCCCTTTCCAGATCTAAAATTCCAACATTCTACTGTTTAGCTTATCCTTGAAAAACAAATTCTTTGAGCCCATCTTCCTCTGCCCAACTAGTAACTATTTTTTTTCTTTTTCCATTTAAAAATTAACAGCTCTCCCTATTTTTTTCTCATAACCCCCATTTATTTATTTGACAAATAATTATACATGCTTTATTCAATGTTTTCTATCTATTGAGGTTAAAAACAACAATTGAAATCCAATTTCTTACAAAGTCCTTATGCCATTTGACATTCCCCCTCCCACAATATTAATCTTCCTCTCATTGTTACAAGCCCTGGTTGATTAGCATCAAATGAAACAGGTGTGGTACAGAGGGACCACAAAATAAGAATTTCCCCTAAAAATTGGAGAAGTACATAAGGACAATTTAGGAATAGGCATTTGAACAGTTCACATTGTTGATGTTAATTTCCAAAATCATTGATAGGAAAGATTTGAAGATGTTAAATTAGAAATTAATACATGACTCCCTCAATAGCAACCAAAGAAACTTCTATGGTATATCAAATACTGCTTATATCCTACAAGAACTAAAATTCACTTTAGTAATTTTTAAAATAATGGAATGAAGAAGGTACTAAAATATGCATTAATAGATGTGAGATTTCTAAAAAAAAAAAAACCTCAATTTTCTATTTTGAAATGATCACAACTTAAATATCGTGAATCATGCAAGTAAAGAAAAAGCAAATTTAATGGCAGGATTACAGTGAGAGAGAGTTTGAGGGAAAAGAGAAGGAGGAGGAGGGAGACAAACAGACAGACACACACACACACACACAGAGACAGAGAGAGAGAGACAGAGACAGAGACAGAGACAGAGAGATACACACACACACACACACACACACACACACACACACATAGACAGAGGGGGGGAAAACAGACAAACACTCAGAAACATAAAGACAGACAGAGAAAGAGAGATAAGAGGAGAGAGAGACAGACAGACAGACAGACAGACAGACACGGAGACAGAGATAAACACAGACACAAAGAGACAGAGACAGAGAGAGAGAGAGAAATCTAGCCTTTTCCAATCTGGTAACATCATTTCTCTATGCTGAGGATGCTATCTGTGTTCAATAGAAAACCTGATTGAGTCATATATTTGAGTAAATGTAGGCTTGTGAACATAGAGGAGATGAGCATGCCAGAATGGAAATCATATGGGCCGGGAATTCCCCTTCTGTTGACCACAGAAGGTATAGGCATAATCCATCAAGAACAGAATGCATGGCATACTTTGTTCATTAGCATTTAAAGAGCATGTTTGGCACCAGACAACAAATACAATTCTTGCAAGATCTTGGCAGCAGAATATGTTTGTCAGTTAATGACAATCCACAGCTTTTTCAAGGAAAAGACTAATACTCAATGCTAAGCATGAAATTACTCTTCCAATTTTTCATACAAACTTTTACTTAGAATATAATACTCCCACCATAGCACCGAACAGTAGAGAAAATGAATATTCTCTGAAGAAAGTTAGGGGCCAGGGAGGGTTGAGGAAGAAGGGCAGTGGGAAGGAAGAACTTGATTTTCTAAAGCCAAATGTAACTCAGGAGACTTAGTAAAAGAACAAAACCACACAGAAACACAAACATTCAATTAAAAATTTAGCATTGAACATAACTACAACTAAACAACTTGCTTAGTAATGACTGACATTATATTAATTAATTTCAATGTGTAAAGTGTCATTATAATTTTCAATCACTTGTTCCCAGGTCTTAAAATTGCTCATCTGATCATTCTCATTCATTGTACCTCCTATATGGTTGTAGTGTGTATTCTGTTTCTCTTTTCTTTATTTTGCTCTATAAAGTCTTTCAATATTTTTTTGTATTCCTCATCTTAAATGGATTATAGCATTTTGTTACATTAATGGATCATATTTATTTATCCATTACAATGATATCAACGGTGGTCTTAAAGAGAAGTAGAAAAAATAATCAGGCCTGTGATGGCACAGACCATCATTTTGTCTTTGAAACTTTGGCACTTATGCATCTGTACATAGTTGACACAAAAATACTTTTAATTGATTGAATCAGTTGCATAGTTATGTAGAACTGTTTAGTAACATAACACACAGCTATGTTAAGGCCACAGAGTTTAGGTGACTTGTCCATGATAGCACAACTAGCAAATGGAAATTTTTAGAGTGAAACTTCCTTCTCTTGTTTTCAAATTCCATGTTTTCTATGAAACTTCCACCCATTATTTTGTGGATGTAGATTCCAACACTCTATGCTTTCTCATATTGTACCATTCTTATGAATATCTTTTCCTAAGTCTTCAAAAAACACAATCCATGGCCTACAGTTTTTCTTTTCATTTTCCTAAGATTTTGAGAAATCCACTTTAGCACTTAGGCTATCTATGCCTTTTCTCTCATTTTTCCTCTGAAGTCAGTCCACTTACTTTCCTGACCATACACACAACCTCAGTATTGTCTTTTGTGTCACTTCTCACGTGCAAGTCATTTTTAGAAACATGCTACAGTTTACTCCCACTTGATTTGCATTCTTCCATTTCCTTTAGCATTATTTGTAAAAAATGATTTTTCAGAAAGCATGATGTTCCATGGCTCATAGCCATATGGTAACCCTGAGAAAATGATGGTGTTAAAAACATTAGTTTTCATTCTCTGATTGATAAATTGTCAAAGGATATGAACAATTTTTAGATGAAAAAATTAAAACCATTTGTGGTCATATGAAAAAAATGCTTTAAATCGCTATTGATCAGAGAAATGCAGATCACGATAACTCTGAGGTACTACTATACACCTCTCAGATTGGCTAAAATGACAGGAAAAGAAAATGATGAATGTTGGAAGGAATGTGGAAAAACTGGAGCACAAATACATATTTAATGGAGTTGTCAAGAGATCCAAACATTTTGGAGAGCAATATGGAACTATGTCCAAAGGACTATCAACCAGTGTATCCCTTTTGATCCAGCAGTATCTCTATGGGGGTCTGTATCTCAAAGAGATCATAAAAATGGAAAAGGACCCCATGTGTAAAAATGTTTATAGCAGCCCTTTTTATATTGGCAAGGAACTGGAAGCTGAGTGGATGCCTATCATTTGGAGAATGGCTGAATAAGTTATGGTATATGAATGTTATGGGGTATTATCATTCTCTAAGAAACAATCAGCAGGATGACTTCAGGAAGGCTTGTAGAGACTTGCATGAATTGATATGTGAATTGAAGCGAAGTGAGTAGAGCCAAGAGAACATTGTACATAGCAAAAACAAGATTATATGATGATCAGTTCTGATGGATGTGATTCTTTTCAACAGCGAGATGATTCAGGCCAGTTCCATCGGACTTATGATAGAAAGAGCCATCTATACCCAGAGAGATGACTGTGAGGACTGAGTGTGGATCACAACATAGTATTCTCAATTTTTTGTTGTTATTTGTGGGGTTTTTTTCTTTCTATTTTTTTTCCCTTTTTTCTGGTTTTTCTTGTGCAGCAAGATAATTGTGGAAATATGTATAGAAGAATTGCACATGTTTAACATATATTAGATTACTTCCTGTCTATAAGAGGAGGTGGAAAAAAAGGAAGAAGAAAAAAATTGGATAACAAGGTTTGGCAAGGGTAAATATTATCTATGCATATATTTTGAAAATAAAAAGCTTTAAAAATTAAAAAAACAAACAAACAGGCTTTGTTGGCAGCCATTTGTGTGACCTTGGACAAGTCACTTAATTTCTGCATGCTTTAATTTCTTCATTGGTGAAATCAACACAAGACCTATATCTCAGAGTTGTTATACGAAGAAAATGGCAAAATATTTGTAAATCACTTTACTAACTATAAAGCACTTCATAAATGTTTATCCATATTCATTTTTAAATTATTAAATTAGAATACAGGGAGTATCTAGAGACATTCCTCCAATCAAATAGTCCTTATTTTCACATTTGCCTGAGTGACCCTTGGGCTCATGAAATATCTAGCATTGAAGATTAAAAGATATCACATGGATGTGGCTTCCTCAGCTGCGAGCTTGTCCTATATTTCAAGCAGACTAAATTCTATCAGTGTTGAATGTGTCACTGACCAGATGAACTCAGTACTCAACAGAACCAGAAACAGGACTAGGTCCAGGGCTATTCACATCTCTATTTGAAAACTTTGTTCTAGAAAAACTAATTAAAGCTAGTTGGGTATTTTAGTTCATCTGAAATGATTCAACTAAATATCTATTATGTCTATAGACATTAATCTCATTTACTAAATGAAAATAATTCTCCCAATTGATAAATGGCCAAAGGATATGAACAAGAAGTTTTTAGATGAATAAATTAAAGCTATCTATAGTTATTTGAAAAACAATGCTCTAAATCATTATAGATTAGAGAAATACAAATTAAAATAACCCTAAGGTACCACCTCAGGGCTATCAGATTCACTAATATGACAAAAAAGGGAAAATGATAAATGTTAGAATATGGGAAAATTGGAACATTAATGCATTGTTGGTGGAGTTGTGAAGTAATCTGACAAATCTGGAGAGCCATTTGGAACTATACCCAGAGGGCTCCAAAATTGTGCATACTGTTTGATCCAGCAGTGACACTACTGGGTCTGAATCCCAAAAAGATCATAAAAAAGGTAAAAGGACCCACATATATAAAAATGTTTATAGCATCTGTATTTGTGGTGGCAAAGAATTAGAAAATGAATAGATGCTCATCAATTGGGGAATAACTGAATGAGTTATGGTATGTGAATGTAATGGGATATAATTATTCTTTAAGAAATGATAACCAGACTGATTTAAGAAAAGTCTGGTCAGACTTACATGAACTGATGCTGAGTAAAGTGACTAGAACAAGGGGAACATTGTACTTAAGAATAGTATCACATAATGTGATAATCAACTTTGATAACTCTCCATACCAATATAATGATCTATGAAAATTCTTATATTCCCATAAGGGAAAATGCTATGCACATTCAAAAAAAGAACTATGGAGTCTGAATACAGAACAAAGCATACAATTTTCACTTTATTTTCTTTTATTTCTTTCAAGTGGCTTTCTGCTTTTGTTCTGTCTTCTTTCACAACATAACTAATGTGGAGATATGCTTAATATGATTATAAATGTATAATCTATATCAGATTGCCATTTGAGGAGGAGAGAGGAGAGAAAAAAATTGGAAATCAAAATCTTATAAAAGTAGTTTTGAAAACTAAAAATAAAAAATAAAATAAAAAATTAGTAAAATGATAGTAATAGAACAAGCCTATACCATTACAGTAGCTAGGCAGTTGAAATTTTCAGTGGTCAAGGCTGAGTAAATTATGCTGATCAAAGATTAGCTCTATTCTAGGGCAGCTGAGCTTGACTCAGGTCAATTCCCTGGTTACTTTTGATCCATATCAGAATGAAAGAAAACATTTGTATGTCACTTAAG
Source organism: Sminthopsis crassicaudata (assembly GCF_048593235.1). NCBI lineage: Eukaryota > Metazoa > Chordata > Mammalia > Dasyuromorphia > Dasyuridae > Sminthopsis > Sminthopsis crassicaudata. Next base: position 115,213,822 of record NC_133619.1, on the reverse strand, counting down.
AGTTAATAAAAGGAACTTTGCTGGAGCAGCTAGGTGGAGCAGTGAATAGAGCACCAGCCCTGAAGTCAGAAGGACCTGAATTCAATTCTAGGCTCAGATACTTAACACCTCCTAGCTATGTGACCCTGGGCTTAACCCACTTAACCCACTTAACCCCAATTGCTCAGCAAAAAAATAAAAAAATAAATAAAAAATAAAAGGAACTTTGCTTAGCCATAGCAATGAAAGAATATGTTTCAGTTGAATGAAGTTCTCCTGATTTTAGTTGCCCATCATTATTGGTCAGGCAAGGATAAGATAGAGTCTAGAGATATTTGTGGCTCTTCTTAATCAGGCAACCAAGAAATAATATCCTTAGCTTGGGTCTTTAGTTCCCTTAAGCTAGTCAAGTCTCAAGGACAGTTTCAGTATATTTTAAAGGAAAAAAAGAAATGGCTAATTTGCCTGTAAGTAGGGTGGAGATATGTAATAGATTTCCTCCAAGTATGGGCTAATATACTGTTAGCTTAAGAAAAGATGCAAAAATAGTTCTTATAGGGTTAAATGTTCATCCCCCCTCTCATATAATTTGTAGGGAATTTTATAATATTTGAGGGATTGTGGGGTAAAAAACATGCCCAGAGAGGTATGCAAAACAGAGGCATTTCTCTCTCTCCTCTATTGTTTTCTGTACAACACATGAATTCCCTACATAAGGATATCTTTTAGCAAGATATGGACTCTCTTTGATCTTAGTTCTTCCTTCTCATTTGATGAGCCCCTTTATTTGACATTGATGACTTTTATAATTATGGAGTTGCCTTTTACAGGAGGATCCTAGAGTTAACACCAACTTCATGATAATGTTGACAATGTGAGCTAGCCCTCAATCTGGGCTCTAAAAGTACATAGTAAGAGTATAGTGAAAGCAGAAATAGGGGAAAAAGATCAGCAGACACTATCCCCTATCTTTACATTGAGAATAAGAGAGACTGGTGAACAATGTATACAGATTTACCAACAGAGACACCACTTACTAGAAGGAAAGGATAAGGATGACTGGTGTTCCATGAGAGAAGCCAGAATACTCTCATTATCCCCCAAGAGAGAAGTCAGATCTAGATGGAGAGTAATTCAGTATAGTTTCAATAATACTATGAATCAGGTGGCTGTAGGGATCTCTTGCAATTATGGGACCATTAGAGGACAAGAATTATATTGACTATTGTTTTGCCTCAAGGGAGCCCTTTGTGTTTTCTCTATTATTCTTTGCCCAAAAAAAAAAAAAAGAATTCATTCTATAGTAACTTCTCTTTGACCTTGATTCTGGCATGGAAGCTGAGGGCCCATTTTCTTTGAGCAAAGGTCTAAACATGAGCCATATGATAGTGGCTCTTAGAAGCTTGACTAGGAAAGGATTATAAGTGAACTTGCTCCAAGGACCAAAGTTAGAAAGTGTTTAGATTTTTTTTTTGCTTATAATCACTCTCCATGTTGATATACTCTTTGCATAGTATGTCCATATCCCTGCACTCTTTTATACTTGGACTGCCATGCTGAGGGTATCATAACTATGGTACTTCTCTCTCAGAACCTGCCTCAACCTTAAACTTATATTTGCTTGAGGATGCCTATGATCAATGATAAAATCAGAATGTTCCTGAGCCTTTTCCCCATCTCTGTTTATTTTACCTTTGCTCTCCTATTTCCTCCCAAGGCTTCTAAATAATATAAAAGGTCAGAACAATAAGTCTGGAGTCAGAAAGATCTAAATTTAAATCCAGCCTTAGATACTTCCCAGTTGTGAAATACTGGGAAAGTCATGACTTCAGTCTGCCTTGACTTTCTCAACTAAAAAATTGGAGTAATTTTAACATCTACACCAGGAGTTGCTGTGAGGATCAGATAGGATAATATTTTTAAAATCTTTAGCACAGTGCTTGGTCAGTGGTGCTTAATAAATGCTTACTCCCTTTTTTTTTTTTTTAAACTTCCTTCTTCTTTCTACGTGTTTTTAAGTTTTCCTCTAAGTCTGTAGCTCCTCTCACCCTACTTTTTTCTTGGTACTAGAATTTTTAGTTATCTTTCTATTTCCCTGGGAAAGCATAAGGAAACTTATTGAGAAGGCTCCAAGAATTAAATCAACGGCATAAATCCAGATTTTTCAAAGATTATAGGTATATTGAGTATCTATTCTAGGTTTAGGGAAGACTGATTTATTCATAAAGAAATTAACATTGCTATGCAGCTGAGAATAAAGAAGCCTTGGAAATAATAATAAAAATAAAGTTTGTGTTTTCTAGTAAGAGATTTAGAGAAATTTGGTTCCAAAAAGATGGAAGTCAACCCAAAAATGGATAAAAATAATTTTAAGAAAAATTAATGTGCAATCTGATAAAGACTATGTTTTCTGTACTATGGAGATACAGACTTTTTAGAATGGGACAGATAAATGACCTTAGAAAGTTATGGATGAGAATGTATCCTACCAGGAAAAGAGATGAGAAGAATCAAAAATTTTATGTATCCTTTCGTGATGATTTTTAGTTTGTGCTGCTGCTGCTTTTGGCTAATTCACCAATTAATTGTGTTAATCGATGAGTCCTGATATTAAATTACTCAATAAAGACCTGACCTCACTCCTCAATTTTAGTTTGCCTCAGTTATTGTGGTCTTGTCACACTAGCTTACCTCGCATTTGCAAATCTACAGTATATGATATCCTTACTAGAGAGGAAATTTGTTCACAGTATCTTTTGAGGTTAACTTGCTTAAAACCTCGAGCCATAAATATACCTTATGAATCTTATATAGAGAATGATCCTCAATCCATCAAACCTTTAAAATGGTAATCTGTAGTGTAACCTTCATGTAAAAAGTATGGGGAAATAAAATAGGAAATGGAGAAACTGAAACTTTGGTGCTCCAATATTGACCCCTTTTTACTGAGGAGGCAGGGAAAATATGAGTGGTTAAGAGGCAAGGATGAACATAGGACAGAAAAAGGAAAGCCCATCACTGCCCAACATGGTATAAATTTTGGTGCAAATTGTTAGAAACACTACCTATACACCATACTTAGGGGAAAAAATCTAAAATATTTTATTTGAAATAATTAAACATTATTTAGAAAGAATTATGAAAGGACTCCCCCAATATACACACACTTTAATTTTTCAATTAAGTAAAAAAGTAGAGTATAGATAAGTTAAGGTTTTATATATAAAATGAAATATTATTTTGGGACAAAATTATTACTTTTTGAACAACAAGCAATGAGACTAACCTGAGCAAAAGGCAAAAGTGTTATTCCTTTTAATCATTCATCCTGAAAAATACACTGAAATACCTATAACTCATGAATTCTAAGTGGTGTTTGGTCTTAAAAATTACACAGAAAAGAATCCATACATATGCTTTTCTTCTGTATTATTTGTATACAGAAATGAGACTCATTTCTTTTTCATAATATGTATCTATCATGGAAAAACTCATGTAATCAACTTTGGAATCTGAAGGGACCCCCACAAATAACTGCTTATGCCATTATAAAGAATTCAGAGCTAAAGAAACCTTAAAGATCATCCAGTCTCTAATTTTTGTAATTTTCAGAATTTTCATAATATTATAGATAAAAAATTGATACCCAGAGAAACTGAATGACTTTCAAAGGTCAAATAGTAAACTGCAAAATGACAATTTTAGCTCAGATTTTCTGACTTCAAATTCTCTATTTCTGCTACCATATATTATTGTCTTGTATATCATCTTCCTGATGAATTTTGATAACTTTTTCTTCCTAGTTCTCTAAAATAATTCTTTGGTAATCTGATAGGCATGACATAGAATGAGTAAATTAACTTAGGGAGAGCATATTAGGTCAGTCTATTGATGAACAATGAATATTCCTTCAATTGTTTAGATCTCTTTTTATTTGTGTACCAAAAAAAATGTAATTGTATTCATATAATCCCTGGATTGGTCTTGGTGGACAGGTTCCCAAGTATTTTATATTGCCTGCAGTTATTTTAAATATAATTTATTTTTGTCATTTGTTATTGAATTTTGTTAGAAGTATATAGAAATATTGAAAATTAATTTTTATAACTTTTCTGAAACTGTCACTTGTTTCAATGAGATTTTTTTTAAAATGATTCTCTGGGATTCTCTAAGAATGTCATCTGGGAAGAATGATAGTTTGGTTTCTTTATTTACTATTCTAATTCCTTCAGTTTCTCTTTCATGTCTTGTTGCTATAGTTAGCCTTTCTAGCACAATATCAAATAAAAGTGGTGATAATGGATAAAAGTAGTGATAATGGATAATTTTGCTTCATTCATAATCTTATCAAATTTATCAACATTACAGATAATGTTTTCCTTGGATTTAGATAAATACTACTTGTCATTTGAAGAAAGGCTCCATTGATTCATATGCCTTTTGGTGTTTTTATTAGGAGTAGGCCTTGCTTTTTGTCAGGTTTGTTCTATCTATAAATAAAATGGTATGATTTCTGTTGTTTATAGTCTTGTTATAGTCATGCTGATAGTTTTCCTAAGGTTGAACTAATTCCTAAGGTGCATACCTGGCATCTGACCGTAGTGTCTCATCTTTGTTATATATTGCTACAATCTCTTTGCTGGTATATTATTGTTAAATTTCAGCATCAATATCCATTAAGGAAATTATCCTATAGTTTTCTGTGTTTTTTTTCTTCCTGATTTAGGTATCAAAACCATATCTGTGCCACAAAAAGAATTTAATAGATGTATTTCTTTAACTATTTTCCCCCAAATAATTTGTATATTATTGGGATTAAATGCTTTTTAAATATTTGGTAGAATTCACTAGTAAATTCATTTAGTCCTAGGGATTTATTAAAAAGATCATTGATGGCTTGATCAATTTCTTTTCCTAAGATAGGGTTATTTGAGTAATCCAATTCCTTTTTGGTTAATCAGGACAATTTATATTTTTTTTTTTCTGATTTCTAGTCTTTTTTTTTTTTTTAATTAAAGCTTTCTAGTTTTCAAAAGATATGCAAGGATAATTTTTCAACATTAATCCTTGCAAAACCTTGTGTTCCAATTTTTTCCCCTGTCTCCTTATCCTTCCCTTAGATAGCAAGTAATCCAATATATGTTAAACATGGTAAAATACATGTTAAATCTAATATATATCTTACAATTATCTTGCTGTACAAAAAAAATCAAATCACAAAGGAAAAAAAAAGAGAAACAAAATAATGACTTGAACTATTATATATTTGAGTCAATTCTCTATATATTTTGGAAATGAATCCTTTATCAGATCATTTGGATGTACAAATGTTTTCTCAGTTTATTGCTTCCCTTCTAATCTTGTGCATTAATTTTGTTTGTACAAAACCTTTTTAACTTAATGTAATCAAAATTATATATTTTTTTGTCAATGATGATTTTCAGTTTTTCTTTGACCACAAATTCCTTCCATCTCAACAGATCTGAGATTTAAACTATACTTTGTCCCTCTAATTTGCTCATAATATCACTGTTTATGTCTAAATCATGAATCCATTTTGACCTTATCTTGATATAGGGTGTTAGGTGTGCATCAAGGCCTAGTTTTTGCCATACTATTTTCCAATTTTCTCAGCAGTTTTTGTCAAATAGTGAGTTTTTATCTCAAAAGCCGGGGTTTGTGGATTTGTCAAACACTAGATTACTATAGTCATTGACTATTTTCTCCTGTGACCCTAACCTATGACAATTTACATTTTTGTAAATATTTATCCATTTCACTTAGGTTGTTAGACTTATTGATAATATTGGGGACAATGGCTACTAATAATTGCTTTAATGTTTCCTTTATTAACTCTTTTCACATTTTTATGAGTAGATAGGTCCTCTCCATTCTCTTTTAATCAAACAAAAATAATCTATTTAAAAAATAAAATCACCTCCAATTTTTATTTATTAGTTCAATTTCTCTCTCAGTTTTATTAATGCCTCCCTTGATTTCCAGTATTTCCATTTTGCCATTTAATTGGGTCTTTCAATTTCTTTTTTTTTTCTAGTTTTTTTTTTTTTAGTTGCATGCCCAATTCTTTCTTTTATTCATTTACATATTTAAAGATACAAAATTTCCTTTATATAACTTTATATAAACATTTTGGAATGTTTCATTGTTGTAAAATTTTAAAATTAAATATTTCATTTTTAAATTTTTATCTCATTCTTTATGATTAAAACACTAAATTTACAAATAACTTTAAATCTATGCTTTCATATTTATTAAATTTAATTTCATTGCATTATGGTCTCAAAAATGCATTTAATCTTTATTCTTCCTGCATTCATTTGTGATGTTTTTATGCCCTAATAGTAAATTTTTTGCAAAGATGTCATGTACAGCTGGGAAAAAAGGTATATTCCTTTCTATTCCAATTCAGTTTTCTCCAGATCTATTCCTCTCCATGATTTTTTTTTAATTTTTTATTATATATATATATTTTTATAATATTATCCCTTGTATTCATTTTTCCAAATTATCCCCCCCTCCCTCTATTCCCTCCCCCCGATGACAGGCAATCCCATACATTTTACATGTGTTACAATATAGTCTAGGTACAATACATGTGTGTGAATATTATTTTCTTGTTGCACAATAAACATTAGAATCCGAAGGTACATGCAACCTGGGCAGACAGATATTAGTGCTAACAATTTACATTCACTTCCCAGTGTTTCTTCTCTGGGTGTAGCTACCTCTGTCCATCATTGATCAACTGGAAGTGAGTTGGCTCTTCTTTATGTTGAAGATTTCCACTTCCATCAGAATACATCCTCATACAGTATTGTTGTTGAAGTGTACAGTGATCTTCTGGTTCTGCTCATTTCACTCAGCATCAGTTGATTTAAGTCTCTCCAGGCCTCTCTGTATTCCTCCTGCTGGTCATTTCTTACAGAGCAATAATATTCCATAACCTTCATATACCATAATTTACCCAACCATTCTCCAACTGATGGACATCCATTCATCTTCCAGTTTCTAGCTACAACAAAAAGAGCTGCCACAAACATTTTGGCACATATATGTCTCTTTCCGCTCTTTAGTATTTCTTTGGGATATAATCCCAGTAGTAGCGCTGCTGGGTCAAAGGGTATGCACAGTTTGATAACTTTTGGGGCATAATTCCAGATTGCTCTCCAGAATGGCTGGATTCTTTCGCAACTCCACCAGCAATGTATTAGTGTCCCAGTTTCCCCACATCCCCTCCAACATTCATCATTATTTGTTCCTGTCATCTTAGCCAATCTGACAGGTGTATAGTGGTATCTTAGAGTTGTCTTAATTTGCATTTCTCTGATCAGTAGTGATTTGGAACACTCTTCCTCTCCATGATTTTTAAAAAAAATTTATTTTAATTTTAGGTTTGTCTAGCTCTTAGAATAAAAAGTTGAAGTTCCCCATTAGTAGAGTTTCCTGGCTATTTCCTCCTGTAATTCATTTAACTTTTACTTTAAGAATCTTGATGCTATACTTTTTGGTTCATATATGTTTAGTATTAATATTACTTCATTGTAGCAAAATAATGTAGTTTCCCTGCTTATTCCTTTCAATTAGGTCTGTTTTTGCTTTTGCTTTATATGAGATAATGATTTCTACCCATGTTTTCCTCACTCCTCACTTGAAGATTAATAAATTCTGTTCCAGCCCCTTATTTTAACTCTATTTTAAGTGTGTTTCTTGGAAAGAACATACTGTTGGATTCTGGTTTCTAATCCATTCTGCTTTATGCTTTTGTTTTATGCTAAGTTCATAGTGCATTTTTTTATATCCTATTTTCTTTCTGTTTTATCACTTTCTCTTTTTAGCCTATCCTTCCTCTAAAGTCTATTTTACTTTTGATCAGTGCCTTCTTTTATTACTAGCCCTTTCCTTTATCCCATTTCCCTCCTACTTCTCTATTGGGTAAGATTGATTTCTATTACCAATTGAGAGAGCATGTGAGCTACCCCTTCCTCCCACAATTTCCTTCTTTGATCCAATTTAGATGTGAGAAGTTTAAGCATTCCTATCCCCCAACAACCATTTTCCTCTTTAATGTAAAAGTTCTTTCACATTGTACAATATTTAAACTGAAATAATTTCCCCCTTTCTTCCTTTTCATTCCCCCTTCTCTTATGACATCCATTTTTCTTTTCTATTCAATTCATTCTTATATTCTCTTTTTATGTAGAATACTTCTGACTGCCCTGATGATAAAGTTCTTAGAAGATACATGTTCCCTTTTCCCATGTAGAAAGTTAAACATTTTAACTTTATCAAATCCCTTATGATTTCCCTTTCATGTTTACTTTTTTAATGCTCTTCCAGTTTTATATTTGAAAGTCTAATTTTCTCTAAAGTTCCAATCTTTTTTAAAATCAGAAATGCTTGAAAGATTTCTAGTTCTTTAAAATATTATTTTTTTTCTTTGAAGAATAATACTCAGTTTTGCTAGGTAAATTATTCTTGTTTGTAATCCCACCTCTCTTACATTCTGGAGTATCATATTATGTGCCCTCCATTCCTTTAACATGGGGGCTGCTAAATCTTATGTGAAACTGACTGTGGCTTTATACTATTTAAATTGTTTCTTTCTGGCTATTTGAAGAATTTTCACTTTGATCCAGGACATGGAATTTGGTTATAATAATTCTAGGAATTTTCACTTCGAGATCTCTTTTAGAAGATGATCAGTAGAGTATTTTAATTTCTATTTCATTTTTTGTTTCTATGATATTGGACAGTTTTCTTTAATTTCTTGAAATTTCACATCTAGTCCCCTTCTTTGATCATGATTTTCAGGTAATCTGATAATTCTTAAATTATCTCCATTCAGTCTATCTTCCAAATTTTTCCCCAGATATTTCACATTTTTTTCCTTTCCCCCCATTCTTTTGACTTTTAATATTTTTTAATGCCTCTTGAAGTATTTGACTTCTACTTTCCCAGTTCTAATTTTTGATGATATATTTTCTTAAGTGAGTTTTTGGTACCTCTTTTTACATTTAGGTTGTCCTAATTTTTAAGGAATTATTTTCATCAGTGAATTTTAGTAGCTCCTTTTCCATTTGATTTATTCTATTGTAAGCTGTTATATCATGATATTGCTTCACCTTCACCGCTGTCATTATCTTTTCATAATTTTCTTTCTTTGCTTTCACTGCTCTACCTATCTTCCTCTATCACTCTTTTCACTTTAAAATCTTTTTTTTTAATTTTTATTTTTAGTTCTTCCAGAAATTCTTGTTAAACTCACGTACAATTCATTTTTTTTCCCTTTAAGGGCTTAGTTGTAGCTATATTGATTTCATTTCCCTCTCTATTTATGTCTTGATTTGTCATAATATCTGTCTGAGATATTTATGGTCAGGTTCTTTGCTGTTGTTTCTTCATTCACCCTCCCTGCATTCCTTGAATTGGAACTTCATGTTTAATATTGGACTATGCTTCTGGCATAGGGGTGAGGACACTATCTCAAACTTTGGCTTTTTTGCCCTATTATTTTCAGAGCTAATTCTGAGTGTTTGGAAGTTTTTGGTGCCCTTAAGGTAGTGTGATCTGAAAAGAGAGTTGTGTTTCTTGTCTCTTGGTGTCTCTTGGTTGAAACTCTGGACCTTATCCAGGAAGGGGCACTGATCCTTTAAGATTGCAACTGATACTATTCTTTAGAGTCCCTTATCCTTTAGGACCTGAAGTCATGATTCCTTTCAAGGTTTCAAATCCCTCTTGATTGAAGTACTCCTCTCTGTTCAGGAGTAGGTTCAAGCAATGTCATTGCCAAATGGTGCCTGATCCTGCATTCAGTGCTAACACAGTAATGCCCTGTAATCTTTTTCTGACTATCTCTTAACATCCCTTATCATCTTTGATAATCTCTTACCATTTCTAATCTGTGAGTTTGAAGGTGTTATTGCTTTAATTACCACCACCTAAATTCACCAGTAGTGTTTTATCCACATGGGCTTCAGGCCAGCTTTTACCCCCATGGCATAAATATTTCTTCCCAATCTCCTATGTTGTCTTGGGTTGTAAGAACATTTTACTTTGACTTTTTGTTGACTCTGAAACTCCAGAAATAGATTTGAGAAATTATTTAAAATTTGTTTGAAGAATGATTTTGGGAGAGTTCAGCTGAATGCTTTTTGTACTCTGCCATCTTGGCTCTACGCCTGAAGAAAGTCTGTTTCTTGAACAATCCTTTTTTTTTTTTTTTTTTTTTTTTTTTTTTTTTTTGTCTTTGTTTGGAAGTGCTATACTTTATTAATATAATTTCCAATATTATTTTTAATTCAGCTTTTTTGATTACCATATTATATTCTTGAGTTTAGCCCACTAAAATGTAATCTTTTTTTCATGTGAACTATTGTCTAGTGACAATAATGTAGTGGCTAGCAAACATTTCCCTTCTCTTCTTTGTACTGTTTATTTTATCATTCTGAGACATTGAGACCCAGTTGAGAAATCAGACGCAAGGGAGAGCTATCTATGGCAAAAGTTTAGTTATAGAGAGAAGCAAATCCTAAGAATCTAACTATTAAATCCACCCAGCATATATGATTTACTGAAGGAGGATTTTATGAGGAGTATAGAAAAAAAATAAATTATAGATCCTGTAGTTCCAGTTGCTTTGACTACATGTTCCATACATATATATATATATATATATATATATATATATATATATATATATATATGTAATATATATGTATATATATATATATGCATATGTATGTGTATACCCATATGCATACATATTTGTAAGTCTGTTTACACACAAGTGGTATGATGGATAAAGTGTCAGGCTGCAGTCAGGAAGACAATTTTCTTGAATTTAACTCTGGCCTTGGACACTTATTATCTGTTTGACTCTGGGTTAAATCACTTAACATCATTTCCCTCATATGTAAAATAATTTGGAGAAGGAAATGGCAAACTACTTCAGTATCTTTGCCAAGAACACCACAAAAGAGAATCAGAGAGTTGGATATAATTGAAATGACTGAACAACAACAATTACACAGATATATAATGTGTATATATGTATATAATATCTTGTTACCACCAAATTCTTATATACCCATTCTCCCCTGTTTTGTGTAGCTCTGAGTGTGTCCCCAGGTTTATCAGTAAAATTTTATAGCTAATGTTCCTCCTAAAACATTCTGGTAAATGTCTTTGCCAAGATCTGATTGCATGTACTGGCAAGCTATTCATGCAACTCACACTAATGGAGACTTATGAATTATATAGCATTAGGACTTCAGTCCTATGGAATATTCCTAGAATTCAAGATTATTATTCTATTTTTATACACAATCTTCAAATTTGTGGACACAAAGTGGACTAGACCCTGTGGAGACTACACAAATAAGCCATAATAATAGTTGGCAGCAGGTGAAGAGAGGATTGTAGGTTGCCTTGACCCAAAGCTTCCTCTAACTATTGAACATGCCAATCTTGTTATTTTGTTTCATTTTCCTTAGAAAATATAGATATTGTAAAGAAGGATGTAAGAAAGGTAAAGTTTACAATTTGTTCTGAAAGAAGGGCAAAAAGGGAATTGACAAGCTTGAGGGAAATATATTATTAGGATGAATTAGAGATATTCTGGAGATTCTGATTAAATTGATATTCAATCCTTCTGAGAGTTTATATCTATTAATTTCTTTTGTCTCATAGTTTCCTCCTATGTCAAAAACTTCTATTCTATTTTAGAGCTATTAAATGAAAAATAACTTTTGTAAGAACATTCCTGCTAAAAGATCTAGTCAAAATTATTTTGATTTCTTATGACTACATCTATGGGACTTCAAGTATCTGGTCTATAACAAGAATAAGTGAGTCATCTCCAACTAATTCAAAAATTGAATCATTTCAACTCAAATAAATAATGGGGGGGAGGGAGAGAAAAAACATCCAGAATGATGCCATTCCTGATCTTGAACCTCAACACAGGCCAATTCCCATCTATCTGCTTCCACTGTATTGTCACTTGTATGGTGAAGGATAGAGGACTCCTATTGAACATATTTGGTCAATCATAACTTATAGTGAAACTATTCCCAAATGCCATTTCTATTATGCTATAGTCCTTTGGTTTCATGGCACAGAAATAGTTGAAAATTATGAACATTATCATAAAACAATATGTTTATTTCCTACTTTTGTTCATTAAAGAAGTTAGTCTATTCATGTGGTGAGAGAGATATATATTAGCTGGTTATTTGAACATATTTCACATGCTCCTTTGATATCCTGGCAATTGCAAAAGATCTAGGAGAGCTGTTCTTCATCCTACCTCCATTACAGTGTGTAGAGTGAATTCCCTATGGAGGATTTACAAAAGTACATAGATAAAAAAAAAGTCAGAAAGACTGAAAGGAAAATAATGAGTTACCATGTGTATCATTGAAGGAAAGGAGCTGATTTAACACTGCTAAGATCACAAATCTAGTGGACTTGGATTCATTTTATCATATATTTGGAAGACCATAAAAACAAATTAAAGAAAGACATCTTGGGAGGAGTCATGTGGTATGTCTCAAACCTCTTGACCCCTGCAAGCATATGCTAATTAGAAGTTGGATCAGAGTGAGGAAATATTCAATTAGTACCATGATTCCTAAAGTATTTTTCCTTATTATGAACTATATGTCTCATGAATTAATGACACTCAGAAGATATCCCAAGTGAATCTTTAGAAAACAGTAAACCAATACAAAATGCAGAAATATTCATTGATGAACAGTCATATTTTAGCCAGTTGACTAATCAATACTAGTAGAACAAAGGGGCAGTGGTGTTTAAAATAGAGCTTTGTGTCAGTAAGTTTATTAAATAAAGAGATTGGCAATCCTGGGGAAAACTAGACTGTCCATCCAATTAAACTACAGAATATTAAAAAGGTCAAAGCAATATAAAAATCCTCTAATTCATAGAAAACACTAAAATTCTGATTTTTCACACTCCTGACAAAGATTGTAATTGTGATTTGAAAAGGGTAAAATATTTATCTAGTCCTTTGACAAAGATTGAAATGAGAATGTAAAATGGTCACAAATGTAACCTCATTTTGTTATAATGTTATAACATTATTATTCTATATTCTTTGTATAACTACTCTTCATATTTTAGCTCTCTTTGCATAATCTTAAAAATGAAAGTGTATATGTATATGTATATATTTTATATTCCCAATGTAGATTGAAAAACATATGCTTTGTCTAAATGTTATCATAGTTCCTATAACATATAAACACTCTTTACAAAATCTCTTCTTGGATGTTTGATAGTAGTGACTGAATACCCAGTTGTTAACTTTTATGTTTTTTGTGTATGTGTTGGCTAAAGGTATGCAAAGATGGAAGTCCTGACGAAAAATAAAATAATTTTCCACAGCTCTGAGGTCCAAAATGAGATGTGCAAACAATAATGGTGGCTTTGTTTATAATCAACATTTAAAATGACTGACTTTCCTCATAAATACTCTAAGTAGGATGATCTATGAGATTTCTAATTTATTCTTGTTTAAAATTTAACCATGCTTTTTTAAAGCATATCAATTTTGTTAATACCATGTAATTAAAACATGTCAGTGCACAGCAAGTTTTAGTCTAAATTAATGACTATGAGAATTATTTTAATTAAATAACCAATTATAGAAAAATCGCAAGCATGAGAGCTGACATTTAAATGAATTTCATTTAAATTGCTTCTTAACATTGTCCCATCTAGGACACTAATGCAAAATGAACTATTGTATCAACTTAGATTATCACTATTTTTGTATGCACATAATGTATTCATATTCAATCACTGGAACCGAGAAGAATATTTTGTATTGATCTGAAATTTCTATTAATAAAAATATAACAGAATGAGCTAAAGTAAAAACAATCTTTTCATTTCAGCTATTAAATGCTGTTATATTTACCCTACTAAATATCTGCTTAAGCCTATAAAATTGTTGTTTGACTAAAATTTTGAGCCTTTAAAGAAACACTATCTTTTCCTTCATGCAAATATTTATTGTCTAACATATGATAACATCCAAAAATATATTTATTGAAGGTTATTTGAGATCTTCCTTTGGCCCTTGTAAATACTATTAGTTTGGAGTATTGCCTCTATTTTGTACTATTTTCTCTATTGATTCTAGGCAGAATCTGTGGAAGGCAGAGGAGGACCAGAGTTTTTAATGTTTATATGTAAAGTAGTGTTTATATGTATATAAAATTATATATGAGTTTAATACCAAATAGGATTTTATGCTTATAATGGCAACAAGCATATTCACCCACATGACATACATGGCATATGTACATATATTCACACACATAGGAAAACACTGTGTATATATGTATTTGCATGTATATGAATGCATAGGAAATGTGCACATGTATTTGTGATTTTAGGTTCAAATATATATTTCATCTATATGGGGACACTTTTAATGTGGAAATTCCTTCCATCAATTCAGATTAGCAATCCCTTTATATTTTATAGTCTTAGAGCATTGTTAGGGATATTGAAAGGTTAAATTTGCCTTATTCCTTCGGTAAGTCTCTGTCTACTATGACATACTTCTTCTATATAATATATACATATGTATTCACATAGAGAATTCTCTATATTTATTCTCTGTAATTACATATCAAACTGCTGTTCTTTTACATTAATTCTAAGAATTTGGAAGGAGTCTGTAATTAGTAACCACCTTCTCAACTTTTAAAAATATTAAATTTTTAGGAGCAGCTAGGTGGTGCAGTGGATAGAGCACCAGCCCTGAATTCAGGAGGATCCGAGTTCAAATGTAGTCTCAGACACTTAACACTTCCTAGCTGTGTGACCTTGGGCAAGTCACTTAACCCCAGCCTCCAAAACAAACAAACAAACAAACAAAAAATATTAAATTTTTAATCTTCTTTTTGATAGATAGAAACTTAAATGTTTCACAGCACAAATTTTTTTAGACTATTATTATTGAATCCAAATATTAGTATATAAGAAAGAGAATATTTTAGATAAAGCAAAATAAGCAGACAATTGGAAGAAGTTCCTTGCAAGCAAATCAGGATTTTTTTTTAGGGGGGAGGCAGTTTACTAATAGTTAACCAGAAACAAGTATTTGTAAATTTATCTTTTGTGAATTGATGCTAATATCCTTGTTAACTAACACTCATGCTTATACTCATGGCTAATTCCTTGTTAGCTGTCACATAGACGCAGTTTAGCATAGAGTTTATGGTTCAAAAGGGCCTAGGGATGCCCTTTTAATTTAGCTTTTTCTGAGACAGTATGATAAAGTGGGAATTTATCTACCACTTTGCAAGAGATTATCCTGCTCATTTAATAGTTGGTATGTACAATTTGCTTTGTATATTACTAAAAAAAAGAGTGGTTAAATATAGAATTAACTACTTATTTTCCCCCTTTATAATACATTGTGGTCTGTGGTTTAATTATCATGTTCATTTTTTTTTTTAGCAATGATAAAAAATCCTCCAAAAACCTGAATAAGATATTAGATAATAGAGAGTTTCCCCCCAAAACAACAGCAACATCAACAACAAATTACACAGCCAACTATAGCTTTAAGATAAAAAGGAAAAGAAAAGGCTACTGCATTTTTTTGTTCATTGATTAACCAGTAATGTTATGTATAAATAATGTATCTGACAGTATGGCAGCCCACTTGGGACATTATGCCATTTACTACAAAATAGGATGCAACATACAACTGAGCAGTGAGAACAAATTAAACATCTTTCCTTGGTAACTTTAGCATTTTTATTAGGTGATAAACATTACAGAGAGGGAAAAGCAGATGTAGATATTTCAGCAGGATTAACCTTAATCGAAAGCTAACTTGACATAGAACATAATACCTTTACATTATAAAATGTCACCCTGTAACACTAGAAACTCAAATTTTCAATTTGAAAAGTATATTCATAAAAGTAAATGAATGTGTAGTGTCCAAACTGAATCTTTAAAGATCTAAATTATCCAATTAAAAGGCAAGCAAACGTGACCACAAATCTAAAGTCTTTGAGCATGATCAATGCCAGTCCATTTTTTACAGGTTAGTGCTTCCCTCTTAAAACACTGAGTACTAAAGTGATACTTTGACTCAGTCTTACAAAAGACAGTGGAAAATGTATGCGGAATTAATTTTCACCTACCTGTGTTCATACAACAATAAGTCTTATTTTCTTATGCCATAAAATAGAGGATATATTTGAAGATAGCTATTCATGAAGATATGTGCAAAATGTGTAATAATCAGAGAAATACAAATGAAAAACAATTCTGAGGTTCTATCATTCCTGTTAAATTGGCAAAAGTGACAAAAAGATGAAAAAATTCAGTCCTGATCTGTTTGTGGTAAATCAAACCATCATTGTATTAAACATTGAAGAAACAAAGCAAAAATAAAAGAAGTTCTAGTGTTCAAGAAAGTTGTGTTTTAATTGGGGAAACAACTTTAAATGAACAAAAAGATAAAATTCAATGGAAGCCAGTAAAAAGATGACAAGAAACATTCTTTCTTTAATGAGATATAGTCATAGATAAACTTCATTTTGTGCTACCAAATGAACTGGAATATGAATTTGCTAAACTGCAATTTATGACCTTTTGGAAAGACAATAAAAAGTTGAACATGGAAGACATAGAGAAAGGAAAATGTCTTCAAAAAGGGAGGAAGCATGTTGGTTTTATAAATTATAGACTAGCTTATTTGAGTTTGACTCCTAATCAAATACCTCTTGCCTTCAAGAAGTTTATGTTCTATTAAAAAGGGTGAAGGGCAGGGAAACATCATGTATAAAAATAAATGAGTGTGAAATAGGTATAGGATGAATATAAAGTTATTTCAGGGAAGATGGGGACCACTAACAATGGGGAAGGAGATTAAGAGAATCAGAATAAGGCCCTTATAGGAGTGGCATATTAGGTGAGCCATGAAGCAAGTTAGAGATGCCAAAAAATGGAAGCAAGGAGAGAACGCATTATGGGCATGAATAGAAACTTCTTCAAAAACATGAAGATGGGAGATGGAATAAATAAAACACCAAGTAGTTAAAATTATTAGGAACATAGAGTTCATTGAGAAAATGAAACAAAATAATGTGTAAATAATATTTCATAAACATTAAAGTGTCATATGAATGCTAGCCATTTTTTATTATTACTTAACAATTTTGATTATTACCATGTTTTTAGATTTTTAATTGATTCTCCTTTTGCATTTGGCTAAATTTATTTAATCATGTTAGAAATAGGTCTGATGATAATATCCACTAGTATATTTCGTATTGACCTTTGTTTCGAATTGCTACTGCCCTGGAAAAGGAATGGAAATAAAAAGTGTGAAGTTGGCTCTTTTGCCTTTGAAGAGTTCTATGACATATTTTTTATATGTTTTGCCATTTTAAATATATTTTATAATTTTTTTAATTGTAGAAGTTTCCTAATCCCTATTTTTAAAATTAACTGACCATATTATAATTATGAACTATTTGTTGGAAATGTCACTTCCTTAGAAAGAGTTTAATAATAGCAAAACAGCCCTTAGCAATGCTGCTTGAAGCCCACACAGTTGTCTTAATTATCCTGCATGATTTATTATTGTGTGTGAGATCTCAAGCAAAAGAAGTGCCTTATCATTCAGTGGTAAGACTGTCTTGGTGTTGAGCCTTGTCCTGGCTTTAGTTCAATCATTTCTTTTGGCTTTATGCATGGAGAAAAGGCATATGATGTAAAGTGAAAAAAATTACTGAAAGTCAAACCCCAGTGATTAAAAAATTAAATATGAACAGTTCTCAAAAAAAGGAATTTTAAACAATTGTCAACGGCATGAATAATTGCTCCAAATCATCAATAATAAAAGAATTCTAATATTTCACTCAAGTGCAGAATTAACAAAGATGCCCCCAAAATGGGAGTAATCAATGTTGGAAGAGTTGTGGAAAGACAGCATTCCTAGTGGAGACAATACATATCTAGCTGAGGTACAAATTGGTTCAAACATTATGGGAGATACCTGAAATTTCTGGAAATCCCTATCTGGAGGCATTGAATTCTCACCATCCAAATTGCCCAAATATCTACAAATAAACACTGTACATACTCAAAATATATCCTGACACCTCAATAACAATATACTGACAGACCTACTGCTTGTGCTTTTGTCATTGTATCCAAAATGAAAAGTTTTATTTCCCCCTTTCCCAAATTCCATTTCTTTCTCCTAAAAAATTCCTTGCTTCTTTTACAGGCATGACTTCCAGCCATCCTAGCTCATATCTTGCTACTGTACTAATGTAACAGTCTCCCAATCAGTCTTTTTTTACCTCTATCTCTCAAGTGCCACCCTTTTTTATCCTCCCAGAGAATGGGTGTGGGATAACGCAAGGGCTTCTGGGGAAAATTACTTCAACCAATGAACTTGCTCCTCCTAAGCATGCGAGCTCCTCCCCAGGAGGTCACAGAAGTAAAACTCCCAATTAAGGCCGGAACCAGAGAATTGTTAAGTACCGACTTAGGACCTAAAACATCCCTCTAAGAACTACCAAAACAAGATCCTAAAAGCATGGTCCAGACCACATAATTATCCTGCTCCAGAAGCTTCACTGATTTTCTTTTGCTTCTTGGAAATTATATAAATATCTCTCCATAACAAGTGATTTTTACAAATTATATATGAACAAATATATATCCATGAATGTCTTTTATATGTGCAACTTGGGATTTTTAAAAATTATATTAAATTAACATGGTATCTCTAATACTTTCCTGTGATTTGTATTCTATTTGAATTTTCTTTTGCTCTCTTTATAATTTAAAAAAGTCTTTCATTGATGCTATTTTCTTTCTTTGTTTCTTTGTTTTTTTTCTTTCTTTTTGGTCTCAGTATGAACACAAATCACACAGACATACACAAACACATATCCCTCTCAATCTGGTTTCAGTCTACCTTTCCAGATTTATTTCATATCACTTCCCCTGATCTGTAAAATGAGCTGGAGAAAGAAATGGCAAACCACACCAGTATCTCTGCCAAGAAAACCCCAAATGGGATCACAGTCAGATATGAGTGAAATGATTGAACAATAACAAAAAATGTTAAGAGAATAAATATAATAAGGAAGAAAGGAAACAAACATTAAGGGCTTACCATATGCCAGGCACTAAGCATTTAGGGATGAAAATATAAGACAAAAAGTCCTCACTCTTAAAAAACTTACATTGTAATGAGGGTAGACAACAAATAAAAGGGACCTGAAGAGTGTGTGTGTGTGTGTGTGTGTGTGTGTGTGTGTGTGTGTATAGGTAGTAATGGGGAACTCAACAGTAATAAGGAAGCTCAGAAAGGAAGGGGAAAGGTTTGAAGAGAAAGTAATGAGTTATTTTGAACATATTAATTTTAAGATATCTGTAGGGCACCCATTTAAAAATGTCCAAAATATAAAATGAAAGACTGGAGCTCAGCAGGAAAGACAGGACTGATTAAGTAAATTTGACAATCATCAATATAGATAAATACATTCATGGGAGCTGATGAGATCATTAAATAAATAGTATAGAGAAAGACTGGAATAGGGCCCAAGATAGAGCCCTTTGGTATATCCATAGTTAGTATGACCTGAATAAAGTTAATAAAGGAAACTGAGAAACATAAGTAGATATGAGGAAGACTGAAAGGAGAGTCATAGAAACTTTTAAAATTACACAATAGGAAACAGAAGAAAGTTCATAAAGAAGCACAAAAAAGCAGGGCATTTTAAAAAGTAACGAGTGGAATTTATTGTATAATTTATTAAGCAAAGTAAAAAAAGGTTCACAGTTTCATATATAATCCTATTTTGCTAATTAAGTTTAAAAATTTTTAAATGCATTACAAAAAATAAACAGAAGTCCATTACAAAAGTACTATAAGTCTTTCCAACATAGCTGGAATAATTTACGAGAATCCAGGGTCACTTTTATACCATAAGCAGCCTTTGGAATAGGGGTTTTCAGAGGAATTTGCACCCAGCAGCCTCTTAATAAATGTTTGATAAATTGAATTGTATATATTATGTTAGTTCTGCTTTCACTTACTCAAAACTTCTAAGAACAATAAACTCTATTACAAATATCCAGAGATTAATTTTTAAATTACTTTGTCTTTATGGCAGTTTATTGGCCAGAGTAAACAGTCTATCTTTTGTCCCTAAAACACAGTTGTTTGCATTTAAAGTTAGATGAACCCAGAATTTTAGTTTTTGTGTTTTCTGGACCCAAACAAATCATGTGTAATTCTTTTTTTATTTTCAACTGACAACCATTATTAAGTTATTATTGTGTTATAAGTTATTAAGTTTCATTTTTCATTTGCAGAAAAAAAGTGCAGTTCCTATAATAATCTTTCATGATGTATTCTAGCTCTCTTACCATCTTGGTGATCCTCTCTTCTATATGTTTCAATAACTTTCCTACAATGATTCTATATCTAGAATTCAAAATTTCCTGGCCATTTTTATGTCATCTGCCTTTCGACCACTAATCTCTTCATTTTCATGCCCTTCTCCTTCTTTATCAGAAACTTGAACTCTCTCCTATAACCATTCTGGGTTCTGACAAGTGAGCTTTTATTTACTTTGCCTAGAATTAAGCCTTCATTTTACTTTCCATATATTTCCAAATCCTTTTGCCTTTTGCAATTAGCCCACCTCTTCAAATTCCCTTTTATGAGTTGTTATCTCCCATTAGAAGGTTAAATTTCTTAGGGTCTAGGACTGCCTTGCTCTATTATATTTTCATCCTCAGCACTAAGCATCATGTCTGGCACAAAGTAAGTGTGCTTAGAAAGTGCTTTATCTATGTGTAGAGGAATTGTACATGTTTCACACATATTGTATTGGGGGAAAGGGAGGGAGAAAAAAAATGGAGTACAAATTTTACAGAAGTGAATATTGAAAGTTATGCATTTATTCTGAAAATAAAAGGCTTAAAATAAATTTAAAATTTTGTAAATGCTTTATCATTCACTCATTCATTTACAATATTCCAGCTATGGTCTGCCTAGTACAGAGTGCAAAGGGATTATAATCCTTCTCCCTCTGAACACTATAAATTTTTTTGCTACCTAAGAGGAAATTTCCTTGGCTGTTTTGTCAAACTATTGACTCATGTAAAGCTTTTGGTATACTAAAATAATCAGTTCTTTTTCATGTGAACAATTTTCTATCTTATCTTGTGTTTGTGAAGTTTTTTTTTTTAAATATCAAACCATAGAGCTTTATTTTTTGTATTGCATTTAATATCATCAGCATCTTGATTTTGTCATTATGTATATTTTCTCATATGTAAAGAGATTTAGGTATGTTTGGTTCCTCCAAAACTAGTGTTTCCCCTTCTATAATCTTATTTTATTTTATTTTTGTATATGTGAATACATGTATGTGGGGTTAATGGGTATTCCAGGAGTATTAGCACCTCTTTGTCCATCTTTGGTGTCCACCTGGCACCTGATTCTAACCTGTGCACCAAGAAGCTGTAGCTTATGCAGTAGTCATACACTTAGAAATCTCTGGCTAAATCAGAATTGAGGGTAACTAATGGACAACAAGCCTGTCTGTGAGTTAGGGTAATAGCTACCCCAATATGAAGACTTCCCCCAGTGGAAATAGCAGATAAAAACAATTTGTTCCAATAGTCATAAAGGCAGCTGAAGTAGTTGAGGGGTAGTACTTCGAATTTAGTCAGACATCAGACACCAATGACATCTATCCTGGCCCATTGCCAGTCATCCTGACTTTTGTCATTCAACAACTCTGGAGCTAAGAGTGAAAATGACTGATGACTTTGTGTAAGTCTGTGAGATTGGTCAAGACATTATCCTAAGACATAATTGGTCCTCTTTGAAAATGAAGGGCAAACAGTAACAGCAATATACATATAATGGATGTCTCCAACAAATTATGTTTCTCAAGGACAAAGACTATTCTCTCTCTTTTTAAATTATCAATTGCTCACATAATTTCTGGCATACAGAAGTCACTAAATAAATGCTGGTTGACTAACCGATTATAAGATATCATATCCCTTTTAGTTACAGAACAAATGGTTAGAGAAACCATATGGACACAGTTTACTTTTATTTAATTGTAGCATCTAATAAAATATCTTCAACATTCTTTTTTTATTAAAAAGGGAAGATGGTAGCTAAATGATAGTGTGCTTAGACAAAGTTCTTGTGAGTTTAGCCCAAAGAAATTTGGGCAGATGGATTATTGTCAATCTAGAAGCATGTGATAAAAAGGAGTCATGTCCCAAAGTTGTCCAGTGAAATAGGGAAGCAGAAGAAGCAATAGAACTAGGAAAAAATGGATAAAATGCTGACACCAAGATTTAATCATATTTATGGGCATTGCTCTATCATCCCAGCCATTTAGTAACTTTACAGATAATATATTTGTTTCTATTTTTTAATTTAAAAGTAAATTGTAATTTAAAATAAGCCTACCAAGAGACAGTGGAATCATTTTTAGTGAATTCAGTACTTCAGTATTGTTGAAAGCTATGCCTACACCATTGACAGAAACTATTTTGTTTGAATAACAAGGATTTTTGACATTCAGGAAACTTGCTGTGCATCCAGAAACATAAAGCTCTTCTAATTTTATTTATCATTGGTGATAAATGGTTCCATAAATAAACTTCCACTCTGTTTCCTGCTCAGTAAAATTACCTGTGCTGCTTGGATAGACTTT
This sequence comes from Sminthopsis crassicaudata, assembly GCF_048593235.1. NCBI lineage: Eukaryota > Metazoa > Chordata > Mammalia > Dasyuromorphia > Dasyuridae > Sminthopsis > Sminthopsis crassicaudata. The sequence continues at coordinate 115,191,053 of NC_133619.1, read as the reverse complement.
CTAATATTTAGGTCAACCTGTCCTAACCTTTGTTGAAGGAAAATGAGAAATGCACCCTCTGTACAAGATAAGACATATCTATTGGTTCTGTTTGCAAACATCAAATAGAAGCAGGCTCAAGAAGTGTGATATAAAGCTATCAATTAATTTTGTTGTAACTGTATGCACCTGTGAACAACTGCTTAATTAAAGAGGCAAACAGAAATCTCTCACAATAATACCTTAAATCACATGCAGTTATGCGACTGTCAATTAGTTGAAGTGGATAAATACAATTGGATGCCTGCCATGTGGATTTTTGGAAGTAAAGAAAAAGATATAGTTAGGGAAATGAATGAATACAGAGAGAAAGACTCACAGAAAAAAAGGGACAATTCTCTGTGGGAAAAAGATCTGTTCCAATAAAGAAAATGAAAGAAAACACTCTATATGGATACAACTGAACTCTCTTCCCTCTCTTGAACAAAAAACACTGACCTTTCCTATGCAAATAGACATCAAAAGACGATGAATTAGAGCATCTGGGTAGCTTGTATACATGAGTGAAAAGTACGTATTTTGTTTCCAAGAAAAGAATGAAGTGAGTATTCCAAGTTTCCTTCTATCTACCAAGATATTTCTCTTACTTTCTCCACCCCTGGTCTCTTTTCTTATCATTCTTTTTGCATTCTTTTGGTTTTTTTTCTTTGTTTTAAAATAATAATAGATTTTTATTTTTCAAAACATATGCAAAGATAGTTTTCAACATTCACCCTTGAAAAACCTTCTGTTCCAAATTTTTCTCCCTCTCTCTCCTCCACATACCTTACAGCAAGTAATTAAATATAGATTAAACATGTGCAATTATACTAAACATATTTCCACATTTATCATGCTTTACAAGAAACATCAGATGAAAAGGGGAAAAATGAGAAATACAAAAAAGACCAAGCAAGCAAACAAAAACCAAAAATAGCAAAGATGAAAATACTATGTTGTGATCCACATTCAGTCCTCATCATTCTCTCTCTGGATAGCTCTTTCCATCACAAGTCTATTGGAAGTGCCGTGAATCACCTCATTGTTGAAAAGAGCCAAGCTCATCATAATTGATTATCACATAAACTTGTTGTTGCTGTGTACAATGTCCTCTTGGTTCTACTCACTTCACTTAGCATCAGCCTTTCCAGGATTTTCTGAAATCAGGCCGCTCATCTTTCCTAAAGAATAATAACATTACATGACATTCATGTACCATAACTTATTTAGCCATTCTCCATCTGATGGGCATTCACTCACTTTGCAGTTTCTTGCCATTACAAAAAGGGCTGCTATAAACATTTTTGCACATGCAGGTTCTTTTCTCTTTTTCATGATCTCTTTGGGATGTAGACCAAGTAGAGACACTACTGGATCAAAGGGTATGCACAGTTGGTTAGCCCTTTGGGCATAGTTCCAAATTTCTCTTCAGAATGGTTGGATCAGTTCAAAATTCTATTAACAATGTATCAGTGTCCCAGTTTTTCTACATTTCCTCCAATATTTATTATTATTTTCTCCTGTCATCTTAGTCAATCTGAGAGATATGAAATAGTATGTCAGAGTTGTCTTAATTTGCATTTCTCTAATCAAAAATGATTTAGAGCATTTTATCATATGACTACAAATGACTTTAACTTCTTTGTCTGAAAATTGTCTATTTATATCCTTTGACCATTTATCAATTGTGGAAATATCATTATTTTCTTGACTTTCTTTTTATGAATACTGTGAATACCTTTTTTTCTTCCTTTTTTGGTGGAAGAAAGTGGAGAATATCTTTTTTTTGTAAAACTAGATTAATTGTGGGGAAGAGGGACAAACAAAAGTTTTATTGCTGGAAAACAAATTAATTTTATAAATTGCAATTTTCTAGTTGTCAGTTCTTGGCCTAAGAGGATTTATTTTTTTTTAATTTAAGGAGAAATTACTCTTAAACTCTTGTGGTAAGAACTATATCCCTTATTAAAAGCCTCCTCTTCTTTATGTCACCAAAGAAGATAGTAATGATATTATTGCTGTCTTTTTTCCATTGCTCCTGAAAGATTGCAAATGTCTTCTTATGAACCTGAGTTAATTAACCAGTAAGATGGTAGAGAAATTATTTTCCACTAATCTCTTCAAGCAAAAAAACTTCAGACAAAGGAAACCTGCAAATAAGTATACAGTAGCTAAAATTGAATGCAAAGATACAAAAAAAAAATCACACCAAAAGGGAAAATGAAAACAATATAAAACAAAAAAGTAAAACATGAAATAACTTCTGAGAACTTTAATGCTTCATCTTCCACTCCATTTTCCCCAATACATGTAGGCAGATTAAGCAGTTAGGAAAACACATCTCAGAATCATATGTTTTAAAATCATTGTATAAGGGTCCTTACCATGTTCTTTGCCCTCATGACATTGACTCATCTTGAAACCTTTTTACCCCGAAAGATATGAGATACAAATTCTATCCAACATTTTAGGAAAGAAAAAGCAAGGGCACTTTGGACCATAAAACATGTCCAGCAAAAAGTGATTTGAAGGGGAAAGTTTCATGTTAAGAAAAAGTCACCTTTGTCAGATTTTACTCAAAGCGGGGATAACTAATCAGCTTTCTGTATTCTCCAAGGAGAGGAGGCTGTGAATATGTAGCTTGATTCATTGGTCCTCTTTGAGAATGAATGATCAGCAACAATAAAACAACACTCTGACAGAGTTTATGCAGTAGGCAAAGTAAAAGGGCAAAGAGAGTGAGAAGGGAAACAATAGAAAAGTAACTCAAATTTTTTTAGCACAAACTGAGAATATTAAATAGTAAGTCAGAAATAAGCTACTGGTAGTAAGGCTAAAAGATCAGAAATCCAAGAGAGAAAGACAACTATAAAAGTAATTCACAACCAAATAAAAGAAAATGGATACTCATGAAGAAGAATGAGTAAAATACTGTCATTTAGTCAACAAATAGTCATTTAGTAAAACAAAATGGTTACTTATAAAGAAGAAGGAATAAAATACTCAAATATTCATTTAGTCAACAATTAGATAAAACAAAAATGGATACTTACAAAGAAGAATGAGTAAAATATTCAGTCTTTTAGTCAACGAATGAAGCACTTATTATGTGCCAGAATTTATGTGTCAAAAAACTGTAATTCTCAAGATGATCCCTGAAGTTTACAGATTTGCTCAAATAGTCCATACCCCAGAAGAAACACCAACTGGTATCACAAAGAAAAGGTGAATAAAGGGAACCTTGAAATATGCTGTCTGGGAGCCCAGCCCTTTGGTAGGCAGTGATATTATATAGTAAGAGAAACATTGCCTATATACCCTCTATCTGGCAAGGAGGAGAAGATCTGATTCTGCCCTATCATTTCAAGGAAAAGACACCAAAAATTGAGGATGGAAGAATCTTGGGTATCAATATGGCTGCATTCCTTAGTTCTGACAAAAAGAGTTGAGAAAAATCAGATGGAATTAATTTTCTCTCCACCTGGAAGGTAACCAGACAGGACCCAGACCAATGAGCTCCATATTCCCCAATATAAGGAGCCTGAGACTACCTTGTAATCCATTCTGACTAGAAGGATTTGCTGAGGATAAAGAGAAGAGGCAGAAAATGAAGGATGGGAGAATACTAGACAAAGTCTCAAACACCAAATATATAAAGAGAAAAGGCATCAATAAGAGTATTCAAGACACATAGTACTTAAGTTTCACAGTTGCAATAACAAACTTAAATAAAACAGTTATTCAGTAATCATGAGAAAGTAGAGGAAAAAAATGGACTAGAAAATCCCATAGAGCAAAAGAGCTCAAGGTACAACCCAAAATAACATTCCTTAAAAAGTTAAGCCTCATCAATGAAAATATAAAGACATTTTTACAAATGGAAAGACATTTTAAAAATGGGAAGTGCCTAGAGATAACTAATATCTAGGATGATAGGGAAAACAAAAGCAGAAAGAGGAAAATTAGCATGATTGAGTCATAGAAATATCCCCACTATCAGCAATCCTATTGTTTCTATATTTTTCCCATCTCATTTTTCACCTGGCCCTGGGCTCTCTCAGAGCCCCTTTGACAAAAACAGTTAGTGCCTTTTTTTTTTTTTTCCACCCTTGGGCTTCTTGACTTCACATACCAGCTTTAATGATATAGGTAGCCTCATCATTTGCCATTATTGTTTCCTAAGGTTCTTTAGTCCTCACTTCCCTGTTCTAATACTCTTAAGTCTCTCAGCACTATCATCTGACCTACTTCTGAAACTGAAAGTCCAATGGATCTTGCTATCAACACTACCATGAAATCCTTAGCATATCTAGATTTTTCCAACTAAGTTTCACAACTTAGGTTTCTTTCATCTGTTTTTTTTTTCCCTCCAATTAGAGTATGAGATAGTTGAGAATATGGTCTGCCTTATTTTTTTTTTCTATTTATACTCCAAGCACCTAGCACAGAAAATTGCATAGAGTAAGTACGTAAATGATTTTTCTTTCATTGTTTAGAAGTATTTGTGGTAAACTTTAACAGCAGTACAACATGACATCACTACGTGACATTCACTGCTTCTATTTTATATTGCTTCCTTTACTCACATTCCTAAGAATTAGGCACATCAGAAAAAAAAAAGGGAAGATGGATCAATATCTATAATACAATATTACAGAGATAGAATAGAGGAAAGAGTTCAAATTTGGTACTTGGAAATTCCACCTTGATGAAAGATAAAGAGGGGAAAGATAAAATACAACAGGGGAGGAAATGTTATAACCCATAAATTAGAGAGTAGAATTCATAATAGTCTAGAAAGTGAGAAAAATAAGGATGAAGATAAAAGTAAATTAAAATTTGGGAAAAATATGATACTAAAATACAAAGAATGATATCTAAAATAATAGTTGAAAATTTTGAACCACAGGCTTAGCTGAGTAAGGGGAAAGAAGATTCAAAAGATAGTTTATAAGAAGAAAGAAAAAGGAATAATTAATTTAAGCAAATTCAAGAAATTTGGAGTAAAGCAGGTATACAAGTTTGAAGGGAAAATCTGGGGGAGTAAATTAGGATAGAATCAGTGTAAACAAACTATAGACACTAAGTTAAACACACTTAAAAGAGAAATTGAAAAAAATCAGTACAAAAGAAAAATTCAGAAAAACATGTTCTTAAATAATAGCTATATTATTGGTGAGTAGATTAAAAATTCAATTAAATGAAAGTGGCAAAATTCATAAGAAAACAAAATCTAACAATTTTCCACAAGTATTTTTCATGTATATCAATGCATAAACCATACATAAAAATAGATTCATAATAGAATTAAAGTTAAAAAGAATAAAACTATTGAAAATCAACTAATTTTGAAAAACATTGCAATCATGCAATTAGTCAAAACAAAAATAAAAGTTCATAATTGTAGAGAGCTGAACTCTGGAGAAGTATCCCTGAAATAAGGTGTTAACTCAGTGGAATTGATGTGATAATTGTTCTCTAGTTCACATATATACTTAATACTTAGCATGGTGATGTAATGGTTCTCTAAGATCACACATAATAGGTATGCTATAACAATGTAATTACAATAAGGTATATAAGGGCTAACAAGGACTGGAAGAGAGACATTCCATCTTTGGACAGCCTCATGATGGTTTTCCTGCCTTCATCATTTCTCTAGAGTTCTAATCCTCTTCACATAATATCAAGAGAAAAACTAGAAAACTACATATCCAGAAACTTGGCAAAGATAGCAATAGATGGAAATGGTCAATATCAGAGGAGATTGTGGGAAAACAAATGTATTAATATATTTTGATAGACTGTGAAAACAAAACGTATATATTGCAAGGAGATTAAATAAATAGAAAATTTCCTTAGATACCAAAATATTAATTGCAGCTTTTTTTTTTTTTTTTTGCTATTATGAGTACCAGCAGACACTCTTACCAATTTCAATTGGTGGACCTCTGATAACTTTTCTGACTTTAAAAAATTCACTGTTATTTTTTAATCTGTTTTACTTCTGATAAACATCAAAGATCAGGAAATAACAATAACAACCATTACCATTTATAAAGCACTTTAAAGTTTGGCAAAGCATTTTACAAATATACCTAACTTTATCCTCACAATAACCCTGAGGAATTCATACTTTATTATCTTAGGTTACCAAAGAAGTATAAACAAGTTACTTTAGGTTCTCATCAACTGATGAATGGTTAAACAAATTGTGATATCTAAATGTAATGAATATTTATTATTTTTTGTTATTGAGTCATTTCAATTTTGTTTAACTCTTTGTGACCAATTTAGGATTCTTTTGACAATAATACTGGAATGGTTTGTCATTTCCTTCTCCAACCAGACTTGAACTCAGGAAGATGAGTCTTTTTGATCCAAGTCCAGTGTTCTATCTACTATAGCACCTAGCTGCCAGATTAATGTGAAAACATACAAATAAAAAACAATAGTAGTGAAACTTAGGAGAACTTACAAAATGATATAGAGCAGTCATTAGAACAGGAAAACAACATTATGACAAAACAATGGACATGGAAGAAAGAGCAAAGTGAAACTGAACACTATAATTGTAATACTTAAGTCCTACTCTGGGGAAGAGTTGAGAAAATTCCTGTCACATCTTTCTTTGCAAAGGTGGAAAACAATAGATATGCAATAAAATATCTATTTCTAGATATACAAGATGTGTTATTTTATTTTGCTAAACTGCTTTCCACCTCCCTTATTTTTGAAATCTTTGTTATAAGAGTGGAAATCTTGGACATGGGACAAAAGGACAGATTCCAAAAAGGAATATAACATAAAGTGATAGCCAATTTTTAAAACTAAAAACAAAGTAAAAGTATCATTTTACTACCAATGACATAACATAACATAGTAAATCCCAACAATTCCAATTTAGCTTGAATATTTTTCCTCACCTTCAGCATGCACTTAGCTACTTAGCTTTTTTTAATTCTCTATTCCAACAAATAAAGCAAGCATAGTTGCACCAAGAAAGGGACCAAATGTCTCTTCCCTCAAGAAATTTAGCTAGATATCAATCATCTAGATATATCTTCAATCTTCTTTCTAACCACCAGACAACCAGTTGATTTTCTGAGCTGACATAAATGGTAAAATATTAAAATTTTTAACAAAGTCTGTAGAGATATAGTCCAACTCATCATTTTTTATAGATGAAGATACTGAGACTCAGAGAAGTGGTGAATATGGCATAAGCCACTATATTACACTATGTTAGCAATTAGGGGAAAGCGATGGAAGGTGGCATGGGAAGAAGTGTATATTAAATCTTAGTACTCCCATGCAAACAAAAGATAAAATTGATACTGTGAGAACTACATTATGAAAAGAATGGATAATACATTGCATTAGGCACACTAATGCAAATAATCAGTGAATTCATTAGGATAGGGAATTAGGGTAGTGGTGGGGAACTGTCTATACTGATGAACACCTCTCTTTGTCTTAATAGTTATATCCTGGGAAGTTTTCTGATGTTTAATGAAATTTAGGAATTTACTGAAGGTCACAAGACTTGTAACTTGTATTAGAAACTATATTTGAACCCAAGAATGCTTTTCTCCAGTGATATCTAATGGATATAGCATTCTATTTGTTATTTTAGTCATATTGCCTTTATCTATCCTACTATATGCTCAAATTTATAGGAAAAATGATAATTAATAATTTACATACTCAGTTCACTTATGTATTAATATATAACCATATCCAATTTTAATCAATAATTAATATAGCAGAAATAAGCTGCCAAATAATAAAACAATGTCAATAATATTATGGCCAATGAAGAGAACTTTCTTCATTCAGCATGAAAATGCAAACATTTCTGACAGCATTACTTTAATCCTAGCAAGAAATAACATCATATATGTCCCTGGAACTACAATTGACCCTTAAATATACCTTTAAGCACATATTTTAAACATGACAACATAATCAATAAATCTCATAAATATTGATGACTTGACAGGAAATGTATCTTTCTCTTGTGATCAGCATATGGAGAATAGCACCAATCCAATCATCCTCTCTAAGTCCTATAGAAAGTCACTGTCACATTATTTTTGCTTTCTTACTATGTCATTATAGAGAGTGTCAAGTATGCCTGTCAGGCACCTGTACCAACAATGTTTTGAAGCCATGACATCATTTTGACACTCATTTCCATTTTCCCATTATGCCATAAGAAGCCCCTAACATCTCGTATTTTATGGCAGGCTTTTTACTGTCTAAGAACTCAGACACTGGCTGTGGATATTGCTTCCATGAAAAGATAGAGAAAAAGACAGTTTGTGAGTTAATTGATGTTCCAAGGATTATAGCAATCTTTGGATATTGTGGTAATGTGATATATAGTGATTGGACTGATACCAACCCTTACCCTGTTAAGTTCCTACCTAATGACACCCTCATTTTTCAATTTCTTAATAGTAGCAAACCTTAAGGAAGGAAATGCTTGGCCTTACCAACTCCTTTTATTTGCAGGAATATCTTCAGTGTGAGTGAGATAAAACAGAGTGTAACTCAGGCAGCGATTTTTCAGAGTACTTTACACTGTCATCCACCTCATCCAAGTCTGTCACACTTACAGTAAGTGGTTTTTCTAAAATCCTTCAGTTTATTGATGCCTCCTTCATCCTTCATTAGATGTTTGAATCTCTGACTCTGTTGGAATGGACTGTATATAATATAAAGTGCTCTAAACTCTGTAAGGAACCTGGCCTGATGCAAGGGATTGTAAACCATGAATGTCCTTGAAGACAAAAGATAGGGCAACTTGATGCTGATATTTGCTTTCTAACTCAATGGGCTTATTTTGCAAAGTTAGGTATCTGGAGGTAGCCGATTCATAATATAAGGAACTCTGGAAAATAGGGAATGTTTAAATGCAAAGTGAAGATTAACCTGTTGGATATGTTTTGCATGTTATATTTTTTTCCAATAATTTTGTCCCAATAGTGAATTTTAAAAACTCACATGGGAAAATTAATATTTATGTTTTTGCAATTTGTTTCTTATAAGTTCCAAAAGGCAGGGAACAACTTGTATCAAATGTTTCTATCTCCCCTAGAGTACACAGGATTTTTTTTTAATAACATCCTTAAATAAAATTGCAAATCTATGGCTCTGTCTCAGTTACATACAGTGGTACTAGTCTTATAGTATTTTTGGACATAGTTCTTTTCATTTATTATACTCATTATATGATATAAAGAGATAATTAGCTTAGTGAGAGGCAAACTCTCTATATTTCTAGATGAATTAGAAAATGAGTATTCTGGAAATCTCCTTTTGGCAGATGCTGTTCTGTCATATATAAAATTAGCACCAACTGTTTAGTTCTATAACAGAGATCAGTGCTGAATTTTGGAATCAGAAGAATTGGATTCAAATCTCGCTCTGCAATTTAATGACTTTGTGACTTTAGCAAGTCAATAAATTGGAATCTCATTTTTTTCAAATGCTGTGTAAAATGAGAGAATTGGCTTAGATTCAAATCAACAGGCATTTATTAAGTACTAAAAACCAGGTACTCAGCTAATATGGTGGGAGAAGGGGAAATAAACTAAATAATAATAAAATAAATTTAAAAAGAAAGATAATCCTAACTCCTGAGTAGCTCACATTCCAATGAGGGAAGAAGACAAATGACAAAAGAAAGTTAAAGGGAAAAGAACTATGGTGAAGAAAGGAGTTCTCTAAAATCTGAAGGAGGTCAGCAAACACTACAAAGTGAATATGGTTACTTGGGAGCTCTTTCTTAAAATGGAGGTTCCAAAATAATTTCTAATGTTTGTTTCAGTAATAATTGTTTCAGTTCTAAAATTTATGATTCTATGAGTCTATTAAATCAACTCAGCCCGACATCAGTCCAAATAATCTGGCTAACAAACAAACAAATAATAAAAAAAAAAATCCAACAAAAATACTTAGTTAAGTAGCAATGTACTTATCCTAGCTAAATTAATAAAAGGTCCTTGTAACTGAAAGATTATGGGAAATGGAATTTTTAAAAGAAGAAAAAAAAAGAAGAAGAACATAAGATTTGCTGGAAAACCATCACAAAACTAAAACAGGTGAAAATGATAAAGTGGAGTAAAATATAGGAAAGACTATATAGAAAAGAAGAGAAGGAAAGACAAGTTTAAAAGAAAGCAAAAATTTAGGGGGAAATGGAAAAAGAAAATTCAGAGGTTCTCTAGTGCTATTAACAACTGATCTTTAAAAATAGGTAGGACATGAAAACAATTACAATAAAAGAACCTAATAGAGCTAGATTAGTCAATTCATTACTACAGAATAAATTAAAATTACTACATTTTCCTTAGGGAAAAAGCAGAAGAAAAAAATTATTAAGTAAACTATATTTAAATAGGCATATTTTTGAAAATCTCCTTTAATTTAATTTAGATACTTCCAACATATAAATTATTTCTGGAAATAAGTTTAATAGTTCTTAGGAGAAGAATTAACTATTTGAATACATCATAATTGAATACATACATACAATACTAGTTTGAATGTGTACTATTTAGTAAATTCAACCCCAAATTATGGAAATGCTGCCCTTGGACCTAGAAAGTTTTGACTCTAAACTGAAGTTCAATTCAATCCTACAAATATTTATTATAAGCCTACTAGGTGGCAGGTATAGTTGCTAAGCACTAGACATGGTCCAAGTAGCCCTTATTCTTCACCTTGACAGTTTACAAGGCTGGTAGTGACTGATAGCTGGAAATTACCTGAGAGAGTGTGTGTGGAGGGGACTGTTGTAATTTAGGCCAGTAAAAGTAAAACGATTATCTCATTCACATAAGAGGAGAAGATAATAGGATAAGGATTAGAGGATGACAGAAAAGTTAAATTGTTCTCTTGGGAAGATGACAATCAGAGGATCAGGGAAACCCTTTTAAAAGGGAAAGGAGCTTGGATATTTAAAACTTTTAAAGAGGGTTTTTTCTTAATTTGGGGTAGGGGAGAGGAAAATATATAATGCCTATCTGCTTTATTTAAAGACTGCTGAGATACATGCAAGAATACTTAGCTTTTCACAACCTGGCTCCTTAATTTCAGAAGAATTTGAAAGGGTAAAAAAGAACAGTGAGGGAAAAAACACTTCTAATATCTAATTTTATTTTATAATTTCATATCCAATAGCTGAAATTTCCATGAAAATCTAAGTTAAGCCATGAAACCAGAATTCAGCCCCAAGAATCTGAAACAGTCATGCAGAAGATTTATTATCAAATGATAGTTATTCATAATTGCCTGCCATTAGGGGAACTTTCTTAACTTCAAAGCATAAGTTTTGCTTAACCTACTAAGGTAAAGACAAATTCAACCTATTTGCTGGGGCTTGTGGGTAGTGTGTGTGTACCTATGTGTGAGTGTATCTTTCTTAAATGGACTTTTTCCCTCCAGGGTAAGTGATGCATTCATGCTAATATGTAATGCCTTCAGAGTATGGTATGATGGGTCGAGGGAAATCATGAGCAGATTGAGAGGTGTGAGTTCATTTTTACCACTGTGAAATAATTCCTTACATTTTAATATTAGACAGAAACAGACTGGCATTTAAAAACTCATGTCATTACTTAAGATCTAAAGAATTTTTTTTTTTTTTTTTTTTTTTTTTTTTATCACAGAGCTTCAGGGAACGGTCGATTAACCACATTTATTGAGTACCCGTTGTGTGTTGAGTACCATATTCATTGCTATATCAGGGACACAGGAGAATCAGGCACTCTAGGGATTCTCACTGGTGAGAAACAATATACATTATTGAAAAAGACTAGGAAGTTTTACAGAGCTACCCATGAGGACTATTTGCCATATGTAGAACTCAGGGTACATTGAGTATAAGTGGAGCTAAAAGATAATGAGACTGATTTACCAAACAATCAGAACTTAAACAAGAGGCAGTGGGATAGAGTGAAAAGAGTGCTAGGCAGGAGTTCTTAAACTGGGGTCCTAAAACCCAAATAAGAGATAGAGCACAGTGAGGAGAATAATAGGAAGGAGTCTTAACCTAGGGTCCCTAAAATTTTAAAAAATATTTTGTTAATTACATACCTACATAATTTGTTTCTTTGTAATCCTATGCATTTTATTTGATGTATTTTGAAAATGCTACTCTGAGAAGTGACTAATTTATTTTATTAGAACTGCCACAAAAAACTGTGACACACATAAAAAATTGGTTAGGAATCTCTGATTTAGGGGGAATCTGGGTTCAAATTAAACCTCTCATATTTATTTGCCTTATAACCACATGAATTTAGATAATTAAACCAATAAATTCCCAAAAGGATTCATTCAACATCTGTAATGTGTTTGCTAGGTTCTGAAAGTACAAAACTTGTCCTGAAAAGTGCTGATCTTCTAACTAGAAGGAAATACATTCTCGTATGTAAAATTGTAATAATTTTTGTACCAATTCATAAGACTGTTTTAATTAAAAAAAAAAAAACTCTTTAGGATATAATTAAATAATAAGCTTTCTCTTTTTCCTTTTTCCTTCTTTACCTTCTCTTTCTTCTTTGACTTCTCCTGTTCTTTCTCCTTCTCATTATTTTTGTTATTAAGAATATTAAAGATAGAAGAGATCTTCAAAGCCATTCAACCCAACAATCATTTTATAGATGATGAAATGGAGGTTCAAGGAGATTTAATAAGATGCTTAAGCCATCCAGATTTCCATGTGTTGTCCTTTAAAGTAGGTAGCTTGGCAGGTCTTACATCTATTTCAGTGATGCTTCCATTCCTCCAAACATTTTTAGAACAGTCTTCAGAGACAGTAAACTAGCCAAGGGGGAAATCCAGTCTTATTTCTTTGTGATCATTCTTTGTGTTTGATTCAAATCATTGTAGCCCAGATCAGTTTCACTTCACTCATTACACTTGACTTTTTCTAAAAATCATATGCATCTTCAGATGACAAAATTTATGATTGCTAAGGACATTTAAAAGAATAAGTAACAGGATTTGAAGAGATGCCAAAAGATGTGTCTTAAAGTTGATTATAATAATGGAACTATCAATGGAAATATTGAAATTATTTGAAAATAAACATGTTGCAAGATTAATAATTTTGATAGGGACAATATTCCTTTGAAAGTAAAAATTTAGTTGTTTTTTTTTTAAAAACTAGTTTTACATTGTAATAACACCCCATTTATATGTTCTGCTGAAACTTGACATAGCAGAGTAAACAGAGTAATGTTAATCAGGGAAAGTTTTCTTGAGGAGTGTAAGAATTACAGGAGAAAGGGGAGGACAATCAAAATAGAAGAGTTTATGGTTCTATCAGAATAGTGGCCATGTCTCACTTTTTTTGTGTATTCTTCATAGAAAAGTTTTCATTTCTGCAGTTCACCTTCCCAACCCTAGAAATCTCAAGCCTCATTTCACCAAACAGATTCTCCATCCCAGATAAACAAGTCTTGTTTCCATTCAAATAATAGTTTGTCATCCATGCCTAAATCAATTAATTGACCAATTTTCATGCCGTGTGAATGGAAGATAGAAAGAGAAAACCAAAATTATCTCTGCCCTTAAGGAACTCACATTCTAATAAGGGAGACTTTATGAACATATCTGTATGGATTTAGACAGAAAGTAGACAAAAGTATCAAGAACATCTAGGAAAATAGCATTTAGGATTTAAAATAAGATTCAAGGTAAAAATAGAGGAAAGATTATCAGGTAAGCCAAATATTTGAAGCCTTAAGACATTCTGTTATTTGCTAATGACATGCCTCTGAAGTATTTCTTATTTCAGCCTATATCCATCCCAGAGAGTCTAAAATATTAGTTAAGTTCTCTGGGTCTTCATAGCTTCTGACCTTGTTTTTCTGGTTCTGCTTCTTTTTTTATGATTTAGTTTTACCTTAGATTCTAATTTGTCTTTGACCCTGACTCTAATTCCTTGTTCTTTTATTTGCCTTATTATTTTTGCTTTTTAAATTAGGTCCTTGATTAACTCAAGAAGTTTTTGGATTTCAGATCATAAACAATGTAAATTCTGAGACAAGAGAATGCAGTGAGGCAATTAGTTCATAGAGACTGATCCAGAGACCTAACTGGGTCAGAGTTACTGAAGTTGGTACCAGAGTTTCTTAGGTACCAACATCTACAGAGCCTGCCTGGTTTCCCAGGTGATCTTCTAGCCTACTAATCTCATATCCTGAAGTCATGCACAAGCTTTCAGGACACTGGTGTAACCACTTCCATGTCTTCATCTAAGTATTTGATCAAGTCTGATCACCACTGCACTCCTCTCACTATCTGTCTTTTTTTTTTTTTTTTTTTACTTCCACATCCTTCTAGGAATCCTTTCTCCTCTCTGGGATTCTCCTCTAGGTTCAGAAGGAATCACTAATGTCCAAAGGGACCAAACAGGCCATCTACTTTACCAGGAAGAATATATATGCTGAAGAAGGCATAATCATCTTGCTGACCTCTGCAGATTTATTTGTTGCAAGTACAATAATTTCTCCTTATAGCCTTATGTCAGAATATGGGAATAGCAAAACCTGTTGAGATGGTAAAGAAGAAAGAGAACAGTTCAATAATTATGAAGTAGAAGAGGAGAGAAGTCATTATTAAAAATGGGGAAATTGAGATGAAGACACTAAATCAGTTTTTATTATTTATTGTATCTATTGGCATGAAAAGAAATAGAATTGGAATAAGAAATCATTTTGTGAGAATCATATTAATCTTTTTTCTAAAACTTAATTTTCTTTTAAAAATAATTTGTGGTTTTAAATTTTATCTCCCTTTTATTTCTGAATCTATCCTTCTCCTGGTTCATTGAGCGAATTTTCCTTATAGGAGAGATTTTAAAAAATTGGGAACTATATTAAATTTCATTATCAGGGCAGAGGATAATCCCATAAGATCATCAAGAAAATACCCAGTGAAACAGAAAATAAACATTTAGAAACTATATCCTTATTCATAATATTTGTTTGCCTCATGGGTAGAAATCATTCACTCTATAAGCATACAGGCTGATTTTTCTCATAATGAGCAAATAGCAAGAGATCATGAATCTTTATTTGAGGCCAACTACAGCATTTCCATATCCTGACTTTTGCTCTGATTTTTGTAATTAAAGGGTAAAGGAGGAGATACTTCCTATTTTTTTTAACTCCATTCTATTTATTGATTGAGGCATCCCTATCTGATTGCTTTCTCTAAATTTTCTTGGCTTCTACATTCACAAAACTGACTTCCTTAAATGAAGCCCGTGCAAAAGAGTAAAATCTCCATCTTGCAAGGACAGAATGAATACAGCTGCCAAGGCAGGTCAATCAAGTTATAATGGGCTCTAATTAGCACTCCACAAGCTGTTAAATTCTTTACCTGCAGCTGAATAGCAGTTAAAAAGGTGTGAAATTTTTTCTTTCCTTTGAAAACATCAGAGAGAATTAAAAAGCATTTCTAATCTTCTCCTTATTCCTAAAAATTCAGTCAAGTGTACACAATCTAGGGGCACCGATAGGATGGGATTAAAGAGACTCTGGTTTCTAATCTTCTGGGACACAGTACATTTCTTTGGTTTCTCCTCAGTGTTTCTGTCTGTAAAGTGGGATGGGAACAACACCTACCTCATGGAGATATCATGAGAAATAATTATTTAATGCTTCCAAAGCTCTTTGAAGATGAAGAAAATGATTCATGTGCTGGGTATCATAATCACCAGTGAATTCAGAACAAGAAATCTCAGCAGAAATAAAAGCTAGTTTCAGAGGGAGGGGAAAACATCCTTGAATCATACTTTTATGATTCTGACAAACAGACATAAGCTCCAATGAAAATAACAATTTAAAGTGAAACCATGAAGAGAAAATCCTCCTCCCCTTTTCATATCCCTCCTCCACACTGATACCGAAATAGATGGCACAAAGGTGGACACACATCTATTATTTCAATCTGTGGCTTGAAAGGGAATAATAGTTTCTGAGAAGAAGTTAATCTCCTCTTATTTATCAACATGGAAAAAATGAATTTAGGATGCACAGGTGTAAGTGTAATTGTGCATGAAGAATTATTTACAAAAGAAAGCCAAATGATCCACTAATCATATTTGGGTTTGCTAATCACTTTTCACTTGCTTTGTCTATGTATAAAATTGTAATTACAATCTCAGCAAATTTAAATCATATTGCATTCTATTATTGTCTTCTTGGGTCTATTTCTTCTTGGAAACACCTTCACTTTAAACCCATCAATGATAAATGATTGAGGAGTGTGACACTGCTATATGAGATGAAATAAAAACAGGAAAAGGCCCCTTTTCCCCAAGAAACTCACAATCTAATAAAAGCACAAATAAAGCCTAGAAAATCTATATTTACCAGGATGGACTGGGGTAAATAGTATTTGTTTTAAAACAAAACCATCTGGAATAGAGAAAATTGACAAGGGAAAGCAGAGGATATAGATAAAAAGATAATAGATGACAAGGAAAACCAAGGAAATCTGAATGCCACATTCCCATCCCCTTGTTTGGGTGTTTGTTTAATTTTCTTAAGTACACTATGCTGAAGTGATTGAATATTGATATAATTATGGCCAAACTTGCACTCATCCTCTCAGTTTTTCATATTTGGGACCCACTCACCCTTTTCCTCCCATGTTTTGAGTTGCCTAATACCTCCTTAAAAACAAACAAAACAAAATACTTTCAAGGAAGTGTTTAAAACTGACACTAAAATAAAACTAACAGGAAATACTTCTACTTCTAGAATTTTCATTTTGACAGGGATCAATATCTTAAATCAAATAAAGGAATCTTCTCACTCATTTTCTATATGAAAAACCATCTTTTGCAAAGAACTTATCATAAAGAAGGTGCTCCTAAACTTTTTCATCTCAGATCACTTTTGAATCCTTAAAAATTATTGAAGAACCCCAAAGAAGTTTTATTTACATGGGGTACATATCTATATCTGCATGTAGTTATATACACAGAAATAAATTGGATATACATACATAATTACAAATATGTGTATATGTAATATGATGTTGTGGCACAGTTCCCTAATTGTTCTGACTCAGTTTCCCTAAATTGGTCCTGCCTCAATTTCCCTTATTGGTCCTGTCTCAGTTTCCCTAATTGTTCTGCCTCAATCCCCTTAATTGCAACCCTCCCCCTTTGGTTCATGAAGACTAATATAAGGGCTATTTGCTCTAAGGTTATAAATTGTCAATGTGTAAACTCAGAAAGGGGGACTCCAGACTTTCTGTCTGGAGTCCGACACTTTCTTAACTCCTAGTTTGTTAGAATTTATGGTCCTTCCCCCCCAGCCTGTCAGAACCAGATTTATGGTTCCTGCCTGGAGATTCCCTCTCACCAGAGTTTGGACTCACCCCCCCCTGCCTTTGTTTAGCTACTGTGTATAAATATGTCATTGAGAACTCACATTGGCTGCTGGATGCTGGCTGGATGCTGAATTCTTGGAGACAATAGTCTCATTCAGCTCTGGGACCAAACTATGGATCCATTTGATCCCAGTAAATCTCTCCCTTTCAATAAAATTATTAAATACACTCTAATCTCTATCTTGCCTCAGTTTCTCCAGCATTACAATGAATGTATATATGTACACACAAATATACACATATATATATATATATATATTATACATATGCACACACACATACACATACTAGTCCCTTGACTACACTTTGAGAATTAACATCTTGAAGAATTTCAAAAGGCACTGAGAAGTTTAGCAATTTGTCATAATTTGCCTAGGCACTTAGTGTAGTGTGTGACACAAGTAGGCACTTTAGAAATGCCTACTGACTGACTGACTTGGGGATAGCACAACTTTTTCCTGATTAGAAAGAGCTACTTTTAAAAAATTACTTTCCCAGTGATGCTTGATATAGTTGAGACCAGCAGTATAAGTAACACCACAATTGTCAAAGATTCAAAGTTGTAGGTAGCCCAAAGAATAAAGGACAAATACATTGTGAGTATCAATATGCTGTTATATATGACAGATAATGACTTTCATGCAAAAAGCTGCATAAAATTAATTAACAAACACACATTTGACTAGAATGTAGTCAATGTAATAGAGCAAGAATAAAGGCTATAAAATGAAGAGCCCAAAGGTTATACTGGTGTCATCTCTGAAATATTAGATGACCTTGAAGAAAACACCAGCAAATGAAATAATGGAAAACTGGAAGAAAGCTGGAAATGGTAGAAAACAAAATCTCTTAGAACTGATTTCTAATCCCCATTTAAAACAAGTACTGAGTCTCTATATTCATGACAAACAGAGAAATGTTGAAAGAACCTCCCTTAGTGCATATCAAAAACAAGAAAAGGAAGAAAAAAACAAGTTGCCAGTCTATTGCTACTAGCATTTCTAATTCTGGCATAACCAACCCAGGTAAGACCCCAAAACCAAATGGTGGCCAAAGTTTAGGTAGTAGTTTTGGGAATTAATCCTTTGGCAGAGTTCTGGTAGGAGGCCCTGCTCCCAGCACAGGTTGTTGTCTATGAATGAGACCACTCACAAGAATTGAAAGAAAAAAAGGTGGAAGAGGGAGCAAATGTAGAAGACCATGGAGCCCCAAAGGACAAGATTATAGTGGAATTATAGGACTTTTATAATTACTATTATTTGTCTTTTATTTTCAAAGAGGATTGATGACCTCACAGGTGATCTTGACTTGCTCATGAATTGAATTTAAGTGACTTGCACAAAATCATCATCTATAATCTATTCCTGAGTCATCTATGTCCAGTGGCAGTATAAAATACAAGATGATTGGTGATGGCCCAGATTGCAATGGATGACTTTGGCATCTTCAATGTCTAACTAAGCTTTAAGTGCTCCACAGCATCTGTTTCAGTTTCCTTGATTATCTTTGGAACAAATTGCTCTCACTCACCCATTCCACAGGGTTTTTTTTTTTTTTTTTGAGGTAGACATTACCTTAACACACCAATAAGTTTGAGACCTTTTGGTTACCCTTAACATGTTTAGCCTATTTGCCAAGGTAGTTTACTGGAATCTAGCCACCACATACACTATAGCTTCTTGGAGCCAGAGATAAGAATTGAATGAATCAGACAGATCCAAAGGAGGATGAGCAGCCCTGAAAAGCATTCCATAAGTTCTCATACAACAGGTACTAGTCCTCTGAACATTCCCCCTTATATATACAAATATATAATTATACAAATAGAATTATATAACACTAATAATAGTTTTGCAATTACTTAGTAATACATAGGAAGAAAGAGATATATAGGTGAAACAGTGAAAGAAAGGTAGAGAAGACACTCAAGTTGTTTAGATTTTTTGATATATTCCATCTACCTGTGCTCCTCTTCCATTAAACCATTTGTGAATATAACCACTTTTCTTCATAGCTTCCCTTCAATGTCAGAATAAAAACAGAAGAAAGTCTCAAAAATGGTGAAAATCATGAGTGGAACTGGAAATGATGGAATGTAGACCCAAGTACACTGGCTTCTTGGAAGCTGAATGGTTACTCTAACTCCCTAAGGGCCACAAATATCATCCAATACTGATGATCTTAGAATAATCACTAGACAGGAAAGGGAAAAGGAATGGAACACAATAGCACTGAGTCTCCACAAGGGAAAAGACTGATACAAAAGAGACCAAATTTAAAGAAGAAATTAGTATGTCGAATAAGAGACTAACAAATTTAGAGCAAAAGTCAAAAGACATTCTTTACAACATAAGATTCTCTTAAAAAGACAATAACAAAATTAGGGAAACATACAAAAGAGAAAGGAAACTAGCAGAAAAATAAATAATCTCCAAGAGAATTAGAAAAAATCATGAAAGCTCTATAAAAGAAATATATGTAGCTTGAAGATAAGTTAAAAAGAAATTATTTCAGAAGTAAATGCTTTCCTGAAAACCATAATTTAAAAATAAAGTCTGGATGCCAAAAAACATATAGGAAAAATGTTTAGAAATACTGGCAACAAATGGAAAAATGTAGAATGAGAAAATCCACAAAACAGAAAAGAAAAACTAAAACATAACTCACCAAGAAGCATTATATTCAACTTTTAGGACTACAACATTAAACAGCAAATTGTGCAGCAATTAAGGGGAAAATGTCTTTCATATTAAAAAAGGAATTAATAAGAATAGCATAGAATCATTTTTATATTTATGAGAAAGGATATAGGCAGCAACTAGATAAGGTAAAAAGGCATGAATTGGTTGCCATCTTTACTGTTATAAGAAATATGAGATATTATTATCAATAAAATGACAACTACATCAAAGCATTTACTACTGCCTAAATTTAGTTACAATATAATAAAACCACATAATTATTTTTTTCTTTTCTTTGCCTTACTATGCACATTGGCAAATGAATATATATTCCCATAGAGTCTTCCTTACTTTATGAAATACAGAGGAAGACAGTCAACATTGTAGGAAGTTTATCTGTTAATCCAAAAAGAAGCATAAAGGGGAAAAATATTTTAAAGAACATATATTCTCATTCTAGTTCTATTCCTTATTATATAATCTATAAAATTTGCTTACTTGTAATAAATTCACCCACTCAACCTAATTTTACTCATCTGTAAAATAATAGGATTAATTATCTTCTCCCAACTACAAACTCTTCAAAATTTTCCTTTTACTGTTAAGATCATCAACATTTTTCTAATCATCTAATCTATTACCCAATCTATTAGCAAATCCCTTCCATTTGACATTCATAATATCTCTTTAATATATCTCATTTTTTCCTCTGTCATTGACACTGTTCTGGTTCAAGCCCTCATTTCTTCACACCTAGAATAGTACAATAGCCTATTAGTTGTTATTTCTGACACCAGTCCATCCTTATTACATCCCATCATTTGCACAGCTTTCTATATGAATTTACTACAATAAATTCCAATACTTCTCTATCACCTCCAGGATCAAATAAAAAAATCTTCTGTTTTACATTGAAAATAGCTTACTACTTCACCTTTTACTTTTCTATTCTTCTTAAACTTTATTAATTCCTACATATTCTTTGATATAGTGATACCAACCCCTTTTATATACCTCAAATAAGAAACATTTTCTGAATCCAGGCATTTTTGCTGAATGTTCCCTATACCTGGAATTCTCTCTTTATCACTTCCTTCAAGCTTTTATGACTTCCTTCAATCTCAACTAAAATATTGCCTGCTATAAGAAGCCTTTACTGATTCCCCCCTTAACAGGAAAACTAGTACTCTTTTGACTATCTTGTGTACATTAGTTCGTGAATCCCCTGAGAACTTTTCATATCCTCTTCTTTCAGCAGGGTGCCTGGCACATAATAAGCACTTAATAACTAATTGACTTCATCATATTTCTAATGTTGACCTTTCACCAAAGCTTGTTTAGAAATGGATTTCATTGGAAATTTTAACAATCATCATTTTAAAACTCCAAATCAGTGAGATTTAAGATGATTCCTTATTATGTGAATTCAGGTAGAAAATATCATAATGAAATATAATGGGAAGTTACAGCAAAAATCTGGTATAACATTAATTGCTCTTGTATGCCAATCACACACTTGCCACATAAAGAATAAAGAAAAAGGAAAGAAAAAAGAAAATATTTATTCGATCTACATATATATGTGTTTATATATATATATGTATATATACATATATATATATTTATAATTCAGGATGAAACTATAAAACAATTATTAAGTCTATAGATTGTCACTAATATTCCTTGTAAAATATTTAATTTATAAAGTACATTGAAGTCACTGACAGTATTCAAACTGACTTCTTTATCTGAACACCAGCACATACCCCATCACCAGATGTGTTATGTCACTATGCTAGGATATGCTGTTTGATGTTTTGCATCACATTCCTTTTTTAATTATTCAAATATCCAATTTAAATTTATGCAATCAACCTATACCCATATACTGCTTTATGCTGCTATTTATCCACATTACTTTTTTATCTCAATGGAAGATCTCCAATTTTAAGATTTCATGCAAGTAACCTGAAATAGGAGGAGGGTGAATATTGCTATTTTCATTGTTTGGAAAACAAAAATGTACCTCTGATAATTTTTGTCTTTGATTACTGCTTCTTCAAAGGATTGAAAACAGAATGAAAGCCTTTGAAATCTTCAGAGATGAAGAGACATGAGAGTTATTCTGTATGCACTGGATAAACAGATGTCTTAGCCTTTCAAACGAAAACCTGAAAAATATAATCATGAGTTTCATCTGAAACAGAGAACAATCGATTTAAGTATGCTGTGCTTTAGATTTTACTAATGTAAAAATGGGATAAATAGTGTCATTTTATTCCTTTGCTTGTCTAAAGGTTTAGTTCCAATTAACATTCCAGAAAACACATAATTTCTATCACAGAAAGCATGATAAATTTCAGATGCACTGTGTGTGGCATGGTGTTCTTTCTTGATGTCATTTTGGATACAAAGAAATACGATTAGAAGCATATCCATAAATTGCTTGAGAACTTGAGTTCTTAATTGAGAAATTCCAAATTAATAAAACTCAGATTTCATTCACTTAGTCAATGGACCAAATCTTGTAATCAAATTTATACTGAGTTTCCTATTGTCTTCAGTGAGACTTTCTCACATGGATTAATTGTAGAATTAAGTGCAATCCTTCTAACTAGCTAAAACATTATAAAGTACAGGTTGTGACCTAAAATGGATAAACCATTTTTAGGGGAGAGAGGAATCTTGTCCTTGTTTATTGATTCATAGCAAAACAAAATTGGGCCATATGATGCAAAGAAACAAATAATCTCCATGCATTATATTTTAATGTTTCTAAGATAAAAAGTACTTCACACTTCTAGGATTTAAAGAAGATCAAAACGTGGAATCATTGAATTTTTAGAAATGAAAATGACCTTCAATATCAACAGTACTCATTTTACAAACATAGAAATTTGAGACATGGAAAAATTAAGTATCACACAGTTGGACACATTGTTGGCAGTGGAGTTGATCTAAACTTAAGTTCTCTTGGCTGACCATCTAGAGCACCCTGCACAAAACTGTACGGTATTGTATTTATTTGCCCAACTACAATATGAACTCATATGAAATTACTTCTGATTAATTTTGAATTTTTAGAACTCATTGATGAATGAAAATTAATACAGGAATACTTTATATTATAATGTAGCCTTCAGTTCAAGTCTTTTCTAAAAAGATGATCTGGTTTAATGTTGTCACAATTAAGTCATTAGAAATAAAATGTTCATATTACTTTAAAACTTTTTCCTATTACTAGTAAAGAATTCAAGGAATTACTGAATAAATTATCCCTTTCAATAATTTATGCAACAGTTGCCCAAATGACTAATTTCAAAATTTGAAAAGTATTTTAAGAGATATAATTTGTAAAGCCACTTTCAACATGGCTAGTTCTCTTCTTAATATTTCCAAAACTAGATCAATAATACCATTCCATAGTACATATAGCAAGGTATTTTCAACTCTTTTCCTTCCCTTTGTAGATGGAAGTAGAAATAGTTTTTATTATTTCAGTTTGTCTTCCCCAAATAGTGCCTGACGCAAAGAGGATAATAATGCTTATTGATTGGCTGATTTCAAATATATGTTCACTCTCCAAACCCCAATGATTATTCCACAGAAATTTGTCAGATTCTGCCCTTTTTTTCCATATGTACAGCCAAAATTCTAGTTTAGTAATCTCAACACAACATCATTGGATTTTCCTGTCTCTGATCTCTATCTTCAGTCTATTTTGCATACCTCTATCCGGGAAATCTTCCTAAGTAACCACCCTAATAATAGAAGATTTGGCAAAGGTCCTACCAACATAACTTCATGGTTTCAATAGTTTCATATCAACCTCTTTTATTTTCCTAGAGAAGGCTCTCCATCAGTTGATTTCATCTGATTTTTTTCAATTTCTCTCATAATTTATTTCATAACATGCTCATAATCAATTTTCTTACATCCTACCATGAGGCACTTTAATATCACTCCATTTATTTTCTTTAAGTACCTATCTTTTCTGCTTCCACATACACAGACATTAAAACTCTTCCTTGTTTACGAGACCTTTGCACTGATCTTTACTTTATCTAAGTATATGATGCTAGGAATAGTATATATATATATATACACACACACACACACACACACACACACACACACACTTTTATTTTGAGTTAGAAGGGCTAGGGAAAGAGAGTTGAATTTGAAGTCAGGAGATGAAGATGAATTTAAATCCAAGTTTCCTTTTTAAATTATTATCCATCTGGATCTGGGGGTCAGTTTCCCTCCTCTATAAAATCAAATGTCAGTATAAATGACACTTAAGGTCCTTTCTAGCTCCTAAACTATGATTCTAAGATATCTATTCCAACCTTTATCTGAACTAGAATCCCCTTTATTGCACAAGTGGCCATCTAGCCTTGCTTAAATAATTTCAAGGGTATAGAGTCTTTTATCTCTTTAGAAACCTTATTAATTTGTCATGCCAGAGGAGCTGACATAGTCCAACAAAACTATGACCTATGCATACAGAGTTACTCAAGATGTTCTACTTTTGTGGAGGATTTTGAAAAAAAAAGTGATCCAGGAAGAAAAAAAATAAACCTTTTTCCAAGAAAACCCCACGAATAGCATTAAAAAGATATTACACTGGAAGATGGGCTCCTTAAATCAGAAAGTATCCAACACAGTACTGGGGAAGAGCAGAGAACAACTACAATTAGTTTCATTACTAATGAAACAGTTGGACCAAAACCTAAAGGAAGTTCACCTGCAGATGTGTCTGGTAACAAAAGGAAAGTCCAATGCTGTAAAGATGAATATTTTGTAAGATTCTAGAATGGAAGATCTATGAAGCAATGTGAGTTAGATATGGTCAAATAGAAAGTGAAAAGATTAAAAATCAACATCTTGGGGTCATTGACCTCAAATGGATGAATTTAATTCAGGCAATTTTTACATCTACTATTGTGGGCATGAATTCTTTAGAAGAAATAGAGCAGTCCTCATAGTCAATGAAAGGGTGAAAAGAGCAATATTGCAGTACAATTTCAAAAATGACAGGATGATATCTTTTCAAATCCAAGCCAAACAATTCAATATCACAATAATACAAGTCCATGCTTTAAGCAATAATGCAAAAGAGGTCAAATTTGTTTAGTTCTATGAATACCTACTACATTTTCTAGAAATAATACCTACCCCCCAAAATCACATTCATTTTATGGGATTGGCATAATGGAGAGACTCAAAAGATAATTGGAATAATAGGCAAGTTTGACTTTGGAGTACAAACATAGTAAGTTTTGTCAAGCTATCTCAGTGGTCATAGAATACACTTTTTTAACAATCCAAAAGGTGACTCTACATGGATATCAACAAATGGTCAATATAGACATTATGCTGATTATATATTTTACCAATCAAAAGTGGAGAAGCTCTATATAATGAGTTAAAACAAGACTTGGAAATGACTATGACACAGATCATGAATATATAGATAGAGCACACTTTATTATTATTATTATTTTTATTGAATTCTCCCAAATACTTCTGTTATTCTAGTTGGCATTTTGTCAGCATTCTCCCTCTGTTCTTCACTCAATTGCAAGGCAGTGTCTTAATTGATTAAATTAATTCAGAATGAAATTTTTTTTTCTACTTGGTATATTTTCCTCTTCACAACCTCCACTGTTATGTCTTACTGCTGTTAATGAACATGAATCTTGCCATCACCTTCCCCACTTATAATCAGCTGTTTCTTGCTTCTTATTTACATAATCTTTAAAATTCTCTTAAATCAATGACATTTTCAAATACATGCAATTCATATGTCAGATACCTTATTATGTTTATTGTATTTGTCCTACAACAATTCAATTCAACAAGCATTTCTCAAGGATTACTCTGTTTAAGGAACTATACAAGAGAGAAAAAAGACAAAAAACAATAGGACCCACCCTCAAGATTGTGACAATACATTAAGGAATGCAATGAATACATAGAAGAATGGATAATTTGAAGAGAGGTGGAACACTTACAACATACAGATGATTGTTGGGAGAGGAAAGTCTTTATTTTTCACAATGTAAAATCTGAGCTAAGTGTTAAACTGAGGATCCAAGATGGAGGTTGGGAGTGGGAAGACATTTCTAGGACTGTGAAAGAACTTGTGCAAACATGTATAGGTAGGAAATGAAATTCCAATTTCAGGTATCAAAAAATGGACCATTTTGTCAGGATTATATTATGTATGAAGGAAGGAAGTAAACATGAAAGTTGTTTAGGGTCAGACTATAGCTTTGTCTACCAGACTGAGGAGTTAGTAGTTCATCCTAGAAGCAAGAACATGAAAAGGGCTCAAAAATCATATATTGGTTGATAGATTTTTGCCATCGATACTTTAGATATTATAGTTCTATGTATCTATTCATTTTAATAACCCTTGTTATTCTTGATATTGCTCACAAAATTAGAATGTCATATATGGGGCAAGAAGAGTTGATTCAGATTATTTGGCTTCCCAGCAGAAAAATGGGTGGCAATAGTGTGATTTATCTCTACAATGCTTATAGTATATTGATTTACTGTTAGTTCAGTTATTCCTAATAAAAGGGCAGTTTCAAAAGATTGTTCATGTTCATTGCAAATTACCTTCTGAGGGTTGGGGTGCTTATCCTTATTATCTAAACCCTGTGAGTCTGTAAACTCTGTGTGGAAGTTTGGCAAGGAAAAAACAGTCTTCTGAGGTTTCCAGCATTTCCTGTTGCAAGTCATAACAGAAATATTCTCATTACAGCCTTACATGCAGCAGTGCCAGCCAGAATTTGGATCAAGGAGGGTTAAAAAAAATAAACACATGTGTGAATTGGCTGACTCCTTAAACAAAGATCTAGAGATGTTTCCAGTTAGGAGTGTTAAAAGCTTCAGGGTCTTTGGATGCTTTTTTGGTCATTTTGAGTAGATTGTGTGTTCCTTTTTCATTTGGCCACATCTATCTTTAGCTACTTTAATGACTTGTGAACTGCTGTACCCTTGATCCTTACAAATATTATTACCTCCAACCTTTGAATGATTTTGACCTAATGACAAAAAAAGGAACTTTGTATTCTTATGTGCTTATCTTTCTTCTGTCTAGTAGGGAGGGGATGAGCTCAGACTTTGTATATGTGTTTACAAAGAAGCAATCTTTAGTTTTCATGTAGAGAGGAATGGTACCAAATAACTCTGCATATAAATTCCTATTTATCGAAAATGTAACTATTATAGCAACATAAAAATCAATGTTTGTCCAATTATTTTCTGCAGGCAGTATAGCACATTGTAGCATAGTTTCTCATTAGATTAAATCAAAACTGTTCTTAAATACCATTTTACCAGCTGTTACTGGATAAAGGGCGATCAGAACAGTTTGTAGTTGCAAATATGTAGCTTTTTTGGCACACAGCCGTGCCAACATTGCTACAGCTGTGTATATTGTTTATAAAAAGCAAATGCCCTTAGTGGTTATTCTTAAGTTTTATTGAAGTAGATTTTTCCAAAACATTATCTTATCTTTCTACAGAAAATTTTGCTTCAGGCGAGATAAATCAATCTATTAAAAAGCATTTATTAAGCACCTACTGTGCCAGGCCTTGTACTAAGCATCAAGGAGCAACATACAGAAAATGAAAGAATCCATTTTCTCAAGGATTTCACTCCTATCAGAAGAGACAGCATGTACATATATAAATATATAGAAAAATATAAAATTGGTGAATAAAAGATAAATGTATTTAAAAATGAGGTGATTTGGGAGAGAGGGCACTTAACAACTGGAGGAATTCAGAAGACTTTGTATAGGATGTGAGTTTTTGAGTTGATTCATGAAGGAAATGAGGGGTTCTATGAATTAGAGGAGAGAAGAAAGTGCAGTCCAAAAATTGGGAATTAGTAAAATAAAGACAGAGATAGGATGCAGAGTGCAATGTGTAAGGAAGAGAGAATTTAGCTGTCACAAAGAAGAAGAAACAGACTGAAAACCTATGTTGGAGCCAAAGCCCCTATGCCTTCAAAGACACACAAAAATACTGAAATTTTATTTTAGAAGTAAAATCATTAAGTCACAGTAATTTTCTTTTTATAAAATAGATCTGTATGCCCAATATCTATACCATATTCATAAAGTATATGTGCAAATTAATTGCAAAAAATTAAAACATATTTATACAAAACCAATGCAGCTAAAATGTCAATAGAAATTGAAAAAATTACTGATTCTAATTTACAAAATTAAAGATCTGAAATTAAAGGGAAGAGAATCAACATTTATTAAGTACCTACAATATGCTTAGAATACAAAATATGATGTGATGATATTATAGAGTCAGAATAGCATTGGTAATGGGTTCAGCATATCTGTTTATTATCCTGCTAGATTTTTTTTAATAAAGGCATATACTTCACATGGCTGGACACAGTAGTTAATATGATATCTCAATCATGGCTAGAAGAAGCCATGTATGAATATGTCTAATTTTTGGCAGGTTCTACCATGCTAGAAAGATTTCAATCAGGACACCTAGATAGATAGATAGATAGATAGATAGATAGATAGATAGATAGATATAGATAGATAGATAGATAGATAGATATATAGATATAGATATTCAATCAGGACCCTAGTAGTTAGATAACAGGGGAAAAGATGTTAATTCTTAACATCTTTATTTAGGTTTAGGTTATTGATACATTTTAGTTTGACCATTTAAAATATAAATGGTTACCTCAGAGAAACAGAAAAGGGAAATCTGTACTTAACATATGACCAAATAACTAAAGGACTGACAAGCAACTGAAGTAGAAAAAAGTGGCCAATGTACTGGAGAGCATTAAAGTGCAACTTTTTATACTTGTAGATGATGTGAAGCCTGCAAATCCTGAAATCACATATAGGATTATTCATAAATAGATGAGATGTGATTTGTTGGTTGCCAAGATGATTTAGTAACTATATGTTAAATTTCTCACTACCATCTTTCTGCATAAAGAAGAGAAACCATCTGACTTTGTGATACAGGTAGATAATTTACTTCAGAGGTTGGTAGTTAGAGGAAAAATACAATCTAAGGAAGTAAGCATAGGCCCAATCTCAGACTATCACAAATAGCAAATATCTACAATATCAAAGGAAGTGAATGGCCCTACCAGTTATTACTGAGGGAGTTTGAAAAAAAGGTGGATTATAAACAGTTTGGTAGGAAAAAAAAAAAAAACCTGAACCAAGAATAGAATTGGGCTACAGAAAACATGATAGTAAAAATCCAAAACTGGCTAGCTCCATAAAACATCTTTTCATGTATGGACCATAGAATCAAAGCAAGATCTTATTCCCAAGATCAAAGACAGGAGGTTACAGGAAGCAAATAAATGGAATTCTGAAAGATCAGGGGCCCAGAGAGCAAGTAATGCACAAAGACCACCAGCTTAATGCAGAACTACACTGTGATATAATTGGGGTAAGAACACTGAAAAGTTCTAGGTACACCTGTGGAAAACAAACAAACTTCTGGGATATTCCAGGTGTTGTCTGGAACCAGGTCCAAAACTTAAAAGAGGTTGTAACTGAAGAGCCACTATCTTGCAATGACACCTTTTTCAGCTTTCAAAGTTTTAAATACACATTAAAATTTTGATACACTCTCAGAGGCCCAAAGCAACAGTTATCTTAAACCCCTGGTGTCTGGATCCCCTTTGGGGTGGGGGCTTGCCAGGACCCAAGAAGCTTCACAATTATTACCTCTGAGTCATGTGGAACTCAAACAAAGTTTTTTGCAGCTCACAAGAGCCAGAGGGCAACATGTGTCAATGATTAAGCAAATACCTGCATTGAAGAAAACGCAATCCCTACCTACTGCCAACAAGGCAAAGTCTGAGTTAGGAGAAGAAATGTAAAGTGAATTGCCAAGCCAAATCATTATCAAGTTGTCAGTGTGCCAATATCTAAGGAGATAAAGGAATGAGAAAACCGGTAAAGAGATTTAAGTCTGGAAGTTTTTACTAGACTGGGAGACTGAAATGAAGAAA
This sequence comes from Sminthopsis crassicaudata, assembly GCF_048593235.1. Classification (NCBI taxonomy): domain Eukaryota; kingdom Metazoa; phylum Chordata; class Mammalia; order Dasyuromorphia; family Dasyuridae; genus Sminthopsis; species Sminthopsis crassicaudata. Next base: position 115,160,889 of record NC_133619.1, on the reverse strand, counting down.
AATACAGGGAGTTGACTATTTCCATGACTTAATCTGATTCTTCAAGATGTAAGTGGTTTTCTATTATGGCTACTTATATTTCTTCTTGCTCAAATATCAAAAGAATCATAGTTGAGGCTCAAAAAGTGTTCTCCTCATCCTCACATCTAATAAATCTTTAGTTTAAGCAGGAATCCCTTTTAGATTATGTCTCCCTTTCCTCTAATCCTCTAGGATTAGGAATTTATTAGTTTGTTCCACCCACATCTTGTATACAGGTTACTAAATTTTGATTCAAAGCCTCAGTCATCCTTTCTAGATATCTGTTCTTCTGAGAGAAACACACACACACACACACACACACACACACACACACACACACACACACACACACACACCACTTCCTCTTCTAATAAGGGTAGGTTCTTGTATCACAAATAACAACTAGGAATATAAGAAAATGGATGGAGAGATTGCAAAGAAATCAGGGTTAGGGCAAGTTTAATTTTTAAACATTTAAGTTAGTATAGATATTGAAAATTATGATAGTTTTGCTTAGATAACCAAGTTATTTTATACATTCCCTTAAACAACTATGTTCAGTCATGCTCCTATGGACATAGACATAAGAAAAGAATATATTATCTGTGTCGACATGTCGCATTTTTTGAAACTGAGATGAAATTCAAAGAATCAGATACAAACATCACCATCTTGTGTCCTTCAGTTTAAAAGAAAGTTTTAGACAAAATTTTATTGAGATTAGACTAATTACCTGGCTCTGGGTGCTCAATACATATTTGATAGTGATTATTGAATCATTCAACAAATATTTATTAAACATTTATTATCTTTATTATTCTAGCTCTTGCAGATGAATACAAAGATGAATCACAAAATCTTTGGAAGTGAAAGGACCTCAGAAGTTATCTGGTGCAATTATTATCCAAAATATGAATTATTTCTACAACATCCCAAATAAGTTGGCTATCCAGTCTATAACATACAGCTCTAGTGACTGGGGAGCTGTTATCTTGCAATGAAATTTTCTTTATTTTTGGACAGTTCTAATTCTGAGAAATATTCTTTTTATATCTACCCCACAAATTCTGTTATTTCTATTTGTTAGTATTTGTTTTACCTTTCAGGATCAAGCTATCTAAAAATGTTAGTTTTTTTAAAATAATATATTGATTTATTATTTTATAAAATATTAGTCTTTTGTGCTACTGGCTTGACAGTGAAAGTTCCTCTAATATAGGGATTTTTCATCTTTTTGATATGCCCTAGATCTTTTCTGGAATTCTAGTGAAGTCTGTGTATCTTTTCTCAGAATAATGCTTTTAAATAATCGAAGAAAATACAGAATTTCAGCTAGAGATTAGTGAAAATAAAGATAACATTTTTCCCATTAATATTCAAAAACTCCATAAAATATATCCATGGATTCTTGTAGATTATTCTCCCCTGTCTCTTCTTCTCTCCCATGGAATGGTTAAATTCATCTAAAAGAAAACAAAAAAAGAAAGCATTTTTTGTATACAAGCATTTGCTGATTGCTCAGGGAGCTAGTGATTTTAAGAGATTGTCTTTGACCATTCCTCGACCAACCATTTATGTTATATGCCATATATGATACACAAACAAGAACTATGATAAAATAATATGTAAATAGTATGCAAAGGATAAGATCATTCCTAATTAGATTCACAGAATAGGTAGCATTTGAATTAAGTTTTAAAAGCTAAGAATGAAATGGAATGTGAAAAAAAGTGAAGTAAGGTAGTCTAGGCTCTGTGCCTCATTACAAACTAAAACAGTGAGAGAGATGCTCAAAAAATCATAAAAATGGCAGATTATAAAAAAGGAAACAAATTTTTATGAATAATGTTTACAGCAAGGAAAAGAAAGATTACTTCAAAAATCCTGGTGCTGATGATACTTTCTTCACATAGCCCCATGCTATACTGGCTTGGATTTCAGAGGTACATATAGTACTATTATAATGTTAGGCACTGGATCTAGGAGTTCAAACACTCTGTCACAAACCCCCACATTTTCAATAGATTTAGAAAAAGGTGATCACTGCTAAGGGAGAAAAAAAAAATTATAAGGTATATTAAAAGTGCGTGTCAGCTCCATTCCCTTATGGATTCTTCACTCTAAGAAGATAACTGACTTCATTTTCAATATTTTCCTTTCCCATAAAGGCAGATAGATGACAAAGTGCAGAGAGTGCTAGACTCTAGTCAGGAAGACCTGAGTTGAGAACTGGCCCTAGACCTTCTGTATGCACACCATCTGTGTGATCCTGGTCTAGTCACTTAAATCTCTGACACAGTTTTCTCATCTGTAAAATAAGAATATAATAGCAATCTACCTCACAGGTTTGTTATGAAGATCTAATAAAATTGTAAAATGCCTGGTACAAAATACACACACACATCTAGTAAGCAGTATATAAATGTTAGTTATAATTATAAACTTAATAACAACAATAAAATTATTATTATTACCTGACTTGCTCCTGACAACAAAGCCTCTAAAATTGATTGTATTTTCACTTATTTCCCTTGAATTTCTGGTCAAGGTGGAAGAGTTTGCCAATTGATACTTTCAAGCTTTTTCTTTACTATCATTTAATAGCCTCTCCTCCTTTGGGGTTTACTCAGTCCATACTTACTACTAAATCAAGATTATGGTTGCTTTTTATCTACTTAGCTCCAAGACACTTTTGTTCTTCATTTAACTAATTTAGTGTTGATTCATAGTTTTTCTATCATTCCCAAACTCTGACTTTATGCTAATATGCATATACATAGTGGTACTCTCCCAAATATCTTAATGTCCCAATTCTTCAAATTACTCATTTCCAGTGACCTCTTTTATCCCATTTCAACTACACACAAAGATAATCTAGATTCTAATTGTATCACTCAACCGAAACTGTACAAGACTCCTTAATTGTCAATCTAATAGGCTTTTCTCTGTCCTTATCCTTTTTGAGTCTCTAAATTTTGACAATCATTTTCTTCTTTTTAATATTCTCTTCTTTCTAGGTTTTCATGACACTACTCTTTCCTGAGTCTCCACCTATTTTTCTGACTGTTCTATCTCAATCTCCTTTGTCGGATTTTTGTCCAGTTTATGCCTGCATTTGGGGGATGTTTCAGAGAGTTTTCTCCTGAGTCCTCTTCTTTTTTCCTTCTATACTATTTCATCTAACTCACCTATTGCCATGGATTCAATTATGATCTGAATGGATATGATTCTTGGATATTCTCATTCAACTCTAACCTTTCATCTAATCTGCAGAGAGCATCTCCAATTACCTTTTTGATATCTTGTATTAAATGTTTCACTGATGTATTAAATGTAACATGCCCCATACTGAACTCATCATCTCTTTCAAACTCTCCTCTCTTCTGAACTACTACTATCAAACATACCACCATCATTTCATAGCTTTGAAATGTATGTAATTTTCAATACCTTAGCCTCTCTCAACATCCACCCCCATATCCTATTACTTTTATTTTCACTATATCTCTAAAATGTCTCCTCTGACATGCCTACTGTTCTGGCATAGTTCCTCATCACCTCATATCTGAACTATTTATAATAGCTTTCTGGTTTATTTTCTCACTTCCCCACACTTCATTTCTCCCCACTCCAGTTCATCTTCTACTCTGTTGTCAAATTGCACATCATAATCATTCTGACCATATTAGATTATCTAAGCTGCACTGATGTCATATTACCTCCAGAATAAAATATAAAATATTCTGTATGGCAATCAAAGCCTTTCAAAACCTGTTATTTTTGTCTTGTCTTCTTATGGCAATATCACTCCTCTTTTAATCTGATCAAGTGTCATTGATCCCTTTGTTGTTCCCCTCACTAGACACTCCATCTCCAAAAACTGGGCATTTTCATTGGTTGTCCCTCATACCCAGAATCTTCTTCCTTTTCATTTTTTTCCTTTTAGCTTCCCTAGATTTTTAAAGTCCCAGATAAAATCTGAATTTCACAAGAAGTCTTTTCTCCACTTTGTCCTTTAAATAGCTCCCCTCTTCCCACTGCCTCTGTTTTGGTCCATAATTGTTTGCATGATCTCTCTCCTCTTATACTGAGTCCACTGAAAGTAGAGACATTTTGTCTTTCTTTGTGTTCCCAGACTTAATGAAGTGCCTCAATAAATGCTTGTTGAGCTTAGCACAATGTTAGTCTATAGGAAATGCTTAATGAATTTTGGACTGACTGAGAAAAGTTTCATTTGACAAGTCTTTTCACTTCACTAGTTCCTTCATTAGATTCTCCTTGACCTCTTCCAAAATAGAAGCCCATGAATATGCTTAGTCCCAGGAATTATCCTAAGGACAAGGAGAAGTTGGTGGCTCTGGAGGAATCCAGAAATATCAGCTTTGCTAAAACAAATTAAATCATAATAATAACAATATTGCCATTTGGAAGGATGAAAGAGATGATGTTCATTCTTGTTATTTGTCTTTTATTTGCAAAGAGGACTAATGACATCATGAGTTGATATCTTGGCTTGTGTTGACTTTTGGTAGCTGGGAGAGCTCCATCCTTCCATCAGTCCCCAAATGTAACTATCTGTACAAATTAATAAGGCTAGCATTCATGGGTAGGTGTTTGTGAAATATGGAGAATATAAATGAGAATGTGGCTACTCAGTATTTCCCCATGCTATTGATCCAGATAATCATCTCCTTGCCTCTCAACAAAAATCAAGAGGAATCAAAGAAATAACTTTAAAAACAAAAGACATTAGAACTAAAATTATAGCTCCCAAGGAAGAAATCATATCTAACAAAAGACTTCAGGAGTAAAAAACAAAACAAAAACAAAAACAGACAAACAACCCACCTCAACAAAAACAACAACATGCTCCACCCCCAAAAGTGAATTTTCTAGGAAAAGACAACAATGTAATTAGAATGTTAAAGTTCTGAGGAAGAAGATGAATCAATTGAACAAAACAAAAAGCAAGTTCTTAAGGCCCTAAAATAGCTCTATAAACAAATAGTAGTGAACTTTAAGATGGGATGTGAAGAAATGGTATAATAGTTGAAAAAGAATGATTCAAATTATTCCTCTTTGAACATTTCTTATGCATTCTGTTTATCATTTTTTTGTATGGAAGTAGGAAGAGAAAAATAAATTCTTGTTTATTGAAAAATTGGTCTGAAGAAATAGACCTGAGGGGGGCAGAGCCAAGATGGCGGAGAAAAAACACACGACTCTGTGAACGTCCTCACTCCCTCACAACCAATTAGATAAATCAGCCTCACAAATAGCCCTGGACTGATAGATACCGCAAGGACTGGAAGCACAACTTACCAGCTGAAGAGAATCTGGAGTTTCAACAGAAAAGGTCAGTTCCCAGGGGAGGAAGAAGAGAGGCCAGCACAGACGGCTGGGTGCAAGCATACTGCACCAATCAAGCTGGGAAGGGCTCTGGGATCAGAGAAGCCACTGAGATAAAGGAATCTGGCACAGGCTGTTAGCTCTTCTCTGCTTATAATATAGCAGTTCAGAAGAGAAAGCTAAAATACTTTGAAAAAACTCAGATAGATTAGATTTTCCAGGACCCTGGGGGTGACTCAGCAGATCTCGGCACCAGGGGGTGTGGCCACAGCTACCACCTGAGAATAGTTAAGAGATTGACAAGTGGGTGGATACGGCCCAAGGCAACACACATTGCCTAGCTTAGCTGGAGGGAGTGGAACTCAGATCCGGAAGTACCAGAGAAGCAGAACCTTTGAACTAGGGACCACGGTTTCTGGCAGACACTTCCAGTTTGAGCACAGGGGCTTCTCACGTCACCTGCTGCAGACATCCACGCCCCACCGGGACTCATAGGCTAGGCTTTGTGCCGTATTTACTGTTCAATCTCAACCTCAGGGAAGCCACTAAAACACAGCGCCCTCGGGGCACAGCAGTGCTAGTCACCTGTGAGGCACTTCCAGGGAGGGGGTGGGGAACTCTCTCCCAGAGCTCTATCTTAGCTCAGGCACAAGAGCCGCTGCATCCATCCGGTCTGGGAGGAAGCTGGTAAAGAAGTAAATAAATAATTTCCTACCCCAGGGACAGACCCCAAAAGATTTTTTAAATATGAACAAAAAAGCCAGAAAAACCATAGATTCCTTCTACACAGAGAAAGAGCGGGTATCCAACCCCGAGGAAGTTAACAACAGAGAGACAGCAGATAACAATCTAAAGGGGAACGATTCCTGCCCCCATCACATAACTCTCTCCTAGAAGAGACTATTAAAAAGTTAAGAAAGCTTGAAGAAGAATGGGGAAAGGAAAGGGAAGCTATGATAGAGAATAACAACGTCCTGAAATTGGAGTTGGAAAAAATAAAGAATTCACAGGAGATGCAGGGAAACAAAATTTGTGAATTAGAAAAGGTTAAAAAATCACAGGAAAGTAGGATTTCTGAATTGGAGAAGATAAAAAAGTCTCAAGAAAATAGAATTTCTGAATTGGAAAAAGAAAATACTTCTCTAAAAAAAATTAGGGAAATGGAAAAAAAATCAATAGAGCAAAATAATTCATTTAAAAACGAAATTGGGCATTTACAAAAAGAACTAAAAACTGTGAAAGAAGAAAATAACTCCTTAAAAGTCAGGATGGAACAAATAGAAATGAATGATTCACAGAGAACCCAAGAATCAGTCAAACAAAACAAAAAAAAAAAATGAGAAGCTGGAGAACAACATCAAATACTTACTGGGAAAATCTATATAGATTTGGAAAATAGATCTAGGAGAGATAATCTGCGGATCATTGGACTTCCCAAAAACTATGACCAAAAAAAGAGCCTAGATTCTATTTTACAGGAAATTATCAAAGAGAACTGTCCAGAGATAATAGAAACAGAAGGGAAAGTAGATGTGGAAAGAATTCATCGAACTCCTTCTGAAATAGACCCTAAAAAAAGAACACCACGGAATATTGTGGCTGAGTTGCAGAATTACCACACAAAGGAGAAAATCCTGCAAGCAGCTAGAAAAAAACAATTTAAATACCAAGGTGCCACAATAAGGGTCACTCAAGAACTGGCTGCCTCCACATTAAAAGATAGAAGGGACTGGAACCTGATATTCCGAAAGGCAAAAGATCAAGGACTGCAACCAAGAATGAACTACCCAGCTAAGTTTAGCATCTTTTTCCATGGAAGAAGATGGTCATTCAACGAAATAGAGGAATTCTATATGTTTCTAAGAAAAAAAAAACAGACAAACAAAAAATTTGATCTACATCCACAAGACTGAAGAGAAACAGAAAAAGGTACACAGAACCCTTGAGAACTGTAACTCTGTGGTGGGTATATAAAAAGTACTCAAGGATAATTTGATTTTGCTGATATAAAAGAAAAAAAGGGGGGGTAGTAAAGAGAAGGAGGTCGTTTCAGAAAAAGGGGAAGGAATGATAAAAAGAGGGAAACTACATCCCAGGAAGAGGCATAGAAAATACACCATATCTGAGGGAATTTAGTGAGGGGGAGAATCATTGTGTGAATCTTACTCTCATCAGGAGAGGCTCAAAGAGTAAATAATTAACATATTTGTTTTTCAGAGAATTTTCTCTCACCTCATTAAAGGGGGGAGAGTAAAAAGGAAAAGGAAAAGGAGAATAAGTGAAGGGACTTGGAGGGAGGGGGGAGGGATACTAAAAAAAAAAGGGGAGGGTTGCGCGTCACAAGGGGGGTCTGTAAATTAAATATCGGGGAGGGGGATCAGGGGGGTCAAGGGAAAAAGCATAATCTGGGGATAATATGATGGCAGGAAATACAGAATTAGTAATTTTAACGGTAAATGTGAATGGGATGAACGCTCCCATCAAAAGGAGACGGATAGCAGATTGGATCAAAAATCAGAACCCTACAATATGTTGTCTGCAGGAAACACACTTAAAGCAGGGAGATACATACAGAGTAAAGGTAAAAGGTTGGAACAGAGCCTATTATGCTTCAGGTAAAGCCAAAAAAGCAGGGGTAGCTATCCTTATCTCAGATCAAGCAAAAGCAGAAGTAGATCTAATTTAAAAAGATAAGGAAGGAAACTATATCCTGCTGAAAGGTAGCATAAATAATGAAGCCATATCAATACTAAACATGTATGCACCAAACGGTATAGCATCTAACTTTCTAAAGGAAAAGTTAAGAGAATTGCAAGAAGAAATAGACAGTAAAACTATAATAGTGGGAGATCTCAACCTTGCACTCTCAGATTTAGACAAATCAAACCACAAAACAAATAAGAAAGAAATTTAAAAAGTAAATAGAACATTAGAAAAACTAGGTATGATAGACCTTTGGAGAAAACTGAATGGCAATAGAAAGGAATATACTTTCTTCTCAGCAGTTCATGGATCCTATACAAAAATAGACCATATATTAGGACATAAAGATCTCAAAATTAAATTCAGGAAGGCAGAAATAATAAATGCCTTCTTCTCAGATCACAATGCAATAAAAGCTACATTCAGTAAAAAGTTAGGGGCAAATAGACCAAAAAGTAATTGGAAACTGAATAATCTCATCTTAAAGAATGACTGGGTGAAAGAGCAAATTATAGAAACAATTAACAATTTCACCCAAGATAATGACAATGATGAGACATCATATCAAAATCTTTGGGATGCAGCTAAAGCAGTAATAAGGGGAAATTTTATATCTTTAGAGGCTTATTTGAACAAAATAGAGAAAGAGAAGATTAATAAATTGGGCCGGCAACTTAAAAGGCTAGAAAAAGACCAAATTATAAACTCCCAACCAAAAATTAAACTTGAAATACAAAAATTAAAAGGAGAAATCAATAATATTGAAAGTAAAAAAACTATTGAATTAATAAATAAAACCAAGAGTTGGTTTTATGAAAAAGCCAATAAAATAGATAAACCTTTGGTAAATTTGATCAGAAAAAAGAAAGAGGAAAATCAAATTGTTAGTCTTACAAATGAAAAGGGAATCTTTCCACCAATGAAGAGGAAATTAGAGAAATAATAAGGAGTTACTTTGCCCAACTTTATGCCAATAAATTTGATAACTTAAGTGAAATGGATGACTTCTTCCAAAAATATAGGCTCCCTAGATTAACAGAGGAGGAGATAAATTGCTTAAATAGTCCCATTTTAGAAAAAGAAATAGAACAAGCTATTAATCAACTCCCCAGGAAAAAATCCCCAGGGCCAGATGGATTTACATGTGAATTCTACCAAACATTTAAAGAACAATTAGCCCCAATGTTATATAAATTATTTGAAAAAATAGGTGATGAAGGAGTCCGACCAAACTCCTTTTATGACACAGACATGGTACTGATACCTAAACCAGGTAGATCGAAAACTGAGAAAGAAAATTATATACCAATCTCCTTAATGAATATTGATGCTAAAATCTTAAATAAGATATTAGCAAAAAGACTTCAGAAAATCATCTCCAGTATAATACACTATGATCAAGTAGGATTTATTCCAGGAATGCAGGGCTGGTTTAATATTAGGAAAACTATTAATATAATAGACCATATTAATAATCAAATTAATAAGAACCATATGATCATCTCAATAGATGCAGAAAAAGCATTTGACAAAATCCAACATCCATTCCTACTAAAAACTCTTGAGAGTATAGGAATAAATGGACTATTCCTTAGAATAATCAGGAGCATATATTTAAGACCGTCAGTAAGCATAATATGCAATAGAAATAAACTACAACCTTTCCCAGTAAGATCAGGAGTGAAACAAGGTTGCCCACTATCACCATTACTATTCAATATAGTACTAGAAACGCTAGCCTCGGCAATAAGAGCCGAGAAAGAGATTCAAGGAATTAGAGTAGGAAATGAGGAAATCAAACTATCACTTTTTGCAGATGACATGATGGTATACTTAGAGAACCCCAAAGACTCTGCTAAAAAGTTACTAGAAATAATTCAAAATTTCAGCAAAGTGGCAGGATACAAAATAAATCCACATAAATCCTCAGCATTTTTATATATCACTAACAAAATGCAACAGCAAGTGATACAAAGAGAAATTCCATTCCAAACAAATGTTGAGAGTATAAAGTATTTGGGCATCCATCTACCAAAGAAAAGTCAGGAATTATACACTTGCCACAAAAATAAAATCAGATTTAAATAATTGGAAAGACATTCAGTGCTCTTGGATAGGCTGAGCGAATATAATAAAGATGACAATACTCCCCAAACTAATCTATTTATTTAGTGTTATACCAATCAGACTCCCAAGAAACTATTTTAATGACCTAGAAAAAAATAACAACAAAATTCATATGGAAGAATAAAAGGTCGAGAATTGCAAGGGAACTAATGAAAAAAAACTCAGAGGAAGGTGGTCAAAGTGTACCTGATCTAAAGCTATATTATATAGCAGCAGTCACCAAAACCATTTGGTATTGGCTAAGAAATAGACCCGTAGATCAGTGGAACAGATTAGATACAAAGGACAAAAAAGGGTACATCTATAGCAAGCTAATATTTGACAAACTCAAAGATACCAACATTAGGGATAAAAATTCATTATTTGGAAAAAACTGTTGGGAAAACTGGAAATTAATATGGCAGAAATTAGATATGGATCCACACTTAACACCATATACCAAGATAAGATTAAAATGGGTCCATGATTTAGGCATAAAGAGGGAGATAATAAATAGATTAGAGGAACAGAGGATAGTCTACCTCTCAGACTTGTGGAGGAGGAAGGAATTTATGACTAGAGGAGAACTAGAGATCATTATTGATCACAAAATAGAAGATTTTTATTACATCAAACTTAAAAGTTTCTGTACAAATAATACTAATGCAAACAAGATTAGAAGGGAAGTAACAAATTGGGAAAATATTTTTAAAAACAAAGGTTCTGACAAAGGTCTCATTTCCAAAATATATAGAGAACTGACCATAATTTATAAGAAACCGAACCATTCTCCAATTGATAAATGGTCAAAGGATATGAACAGACAATTCTCAGATGAAGAAATTGAAATTATATTCACTCACATGAAAAAGTGTTCCAAATCACTATTGATCAGAGAAATGCAAATTAAGACAACTCTGAGATACCACTACACACCTGTCAGATTGGCTAAGATGACAGGAACAAATAATGATGAATGTTGGAGGGGATGTGGGGAAACTGGGACACTAATGCATTGTTGGTGGAGTTGCGAAAGAATCCAGCCATTCTGGAGAGCAATTTGGAACTATGCCCAAAAAGCTATCAAACTGTGCATACCCTTTGACCCAGCAGTGCTACTACTGGGCTTATATCCCAAAGAAATACTAAAGAGTGGAAAGGGACCTGTTTGTGCCAAAATGTTTGTGGCAGCTCTTTTTGTTGTAGCTAGAAACTGGAAGATGAATGGATGTCCATCAGTTGGAGAATGGTTGGGTAAATTATGGTATATGAAGATTATGGAATATTATTGCTCTGTAAGAAATGAGCAGCAGGAGGAATACAGAAAGGCCTGGAGAGACTTACATCAACTGATGTTGAGTGAAATGAGCAGAACCAGAAGATCACTATATACTTCAACAGCAATACTGTATGAGGATGTATTCTGATGGAAGTGGAAATCTTCAACATAAAGAAAAGCTAACTCACTTCCAGTTGATCAATGATGGACAGAGGTAGCTACACCCAGAGAAGAAACACTGGGAAGTGAATGTAAATTGTTAACACTAATATCTGTCTGCCCAGGTTACATGTACCTTCGGAATCTAATGCTTATTGTGCAACAAGAAAATGATATTCACACACATGTATTGTATCTAGGTTATATTGTAACACATGTAAAATGTATGGGATTGCCTGTCATTGGGGGGAGGGAATAGAGGGAGGGGGGGATAATTTGGAAAAATGAATACAAGGGATAATATTATAAATATATATATATATATATATATATATAATAAAAAAAAAGAAAAATTGCATCTGTATAATATGTCAACATGTATAATGTATTTTACACACATAAAATATGCATATATTCTCTACCAAATGAAAGAGCACTGAATTTGTAAAACTATAAAAAATCTAGGAAGACATGATTAGTAACATATTGAAGCATCTAATACTCTTCTCTTAGAGGTGGATATGTGTAACATGTTAATAGAAAAGAAAGACAGGACTAGACAGAAAATGATATATTCCAAAAAAAATATTAGAAATTGTGAGAGTAACACTGTCTTGGTTATACCAAGTCTCAGAACATTGAGGAATTTCCTCAAAAATTCTTTTTAAAAAAATTTTTTTTTAATTTTTAAATTTTTGACAGTATATATGCATGAGTAATTTTTTTGTAACATTATCCCTTGTGTTCATTTTTCCAAATTATCCCCTCCTTCCCTCTACTCCCTCCCCTAGATGACAGGCAATCCCATACATTTTACATATTTTACAATATAACCTAGATACAATATATGTGTGTAAATCACATTTTCTTGTTGCACGTTAAGTATTAGATTCCGAAGGTGTAAATAAACTGGGTAGATAGACAGTAGTGCTAACAATTTACATTCACTTCCCAGTGTTCCTTCTCTGAGTGTAGTTGTTTCTGTCCATCATTGATCAACTGTAAGTGAGTTGGATCTTCTTTAATTTTAATATATCCACTTCCATCAGAATACATCTTCATACAACATTGAAGTATACAGCAATCTTCTGGTTCTATTCATTTCACTCAGCATCAGTTGATGTAAGTCTATCTAAGCCTCTCTGTATTCATCCTGCTGGTCATTTCTTACAGAGCAGTAATATTCCATAATCTTCATATACCATAATTTACCCAACCATTCTTCTATTGATGGACATCCATTCATCTTCCAGTTTCTAGCCACTATGAAAAGAGCTGCCACAAACATTTTGGCACATACAGGTCCCTTTCCCCTCCTCAGTATTTCTTTGGGATATGAGGCCAATAGCAGCAATGCTGGATCAAAGGGTATGCATAGTTTGATAACTTTTTGGGCTTAATTCCAGATTGCTCTCCAGAATGGTTGGATTCTTTCACAACTCCACCAACAATGTATCAGTGTCCTAGTTTTACCACATTCCCTCCAAAATTCATCATTATTTTTTCCTGTCATCTTAGCCAATCTGACAGGTGTATAGTGGTATCTCAAAATTGTCTTAATTTGCATTTTTCTGATCAATAGTGATTTGGAACATTCTTTCATATAAGTGGAAATAGTTTCAATTTCATCATCTGAAAATTGTCTATTCATATCCTTTGACAATTTTTCAATTGGAGAATGGTTTGATTTCTTATAAATCAGAGTCAGTTCTCTATATATTTTGGAAATGAGGCCTTTATCAGAACCTTTAACTGTAAAAATATTTTCCTAATTTGTTACTTCCCTTCTAATTTTGTTTGCATTAGTATTGTTTGTACAGAAACTTTTTAGTTTGATGTAATCAAAATCTTCTATTTTGTGATCAATAATGATCTCTAGTTCTCCTCTGGTCATAACTTCCTTCCTCCTCCACAGGTCTGAAAGGTAGACTATTCTCTGTTCCTCTAATCTATTTATGATCTCATTCTTTAAGCCTAAGTCATGGACCCATTTTGATCTTAACTTGGTAGATGGTGCTAAGTGTGGATCCATATCTAATTTCTGCCATACTAATTTCCAGTTTTCCCAACAGTTTTTTTCAAATAATGAATTTGTATCCCTAATGTTGGTATCTTTGGGTTTGTCAAAGATGAGATTTCTATAGATGTACCCTTTATTGTCCTTTGTACCTAATCTGTTCCACTGATCTACCGGTCTATTTCGTAGCCAATACCAAATGGTTTTGGTGACTGCTGCTATATAATATAGCTTTAGATCAGGTGCACCTAGATCACCTTCATCTGACTTTTTTTTTTCATTAGTTCCATTGCAATTCTCGACCTTTTATTCTTCCATATGAATTTTGTTGTTATTTTTTCTAGGTCATTAAAATAGTTTCTTGGGAGTCTGACTGGTATAGCACTAAATAAATAGATTAGTTTGGGGAGTATTGTCATCTTTATTATATTCGCTCGGCCTATCCAAGAGCACTGAATGTCTTTCCAATTATTTAAATCTGATTTTATTTTTGTGGCAAGTGTTTTGTAATTTTTCTCATATAATTCCTGACTATTCTTTGGTAGATGGATTCCCAAATATTTTATACTCTCAACATTTGTTTGGAATGGAATTAATCTTTGTATCTCTTGTTGTTGCATTTTGTTGGTGATATATAAAAATGCTGAGGATTTATGTGGATTTATTTTGTATCCTGTCACTTTGCTAAAATTCTGAATTATTTCTAATAGCTTTTTAGCAGAGTCTTTGGGGTTCTCTAAGTATACCATCATGTCATCTGCAAAGAGTGATAGTCTGATTTCCTCATTTCCTACCCTAATTCCTTGAATCTCTTTCTCGGCTCTTATTGCTGAGACTAGCGTTTCTAGTACTATATTGAATAGTAATGGTGATAGTGGGCAACCTTGTTTCACTCCTGATCTTACCGAGAAAGGTTCCAGTTTATCTCTATTGCATATTATGCTTACTGACGGTTGTAAATATATGCTCCTGATCATTCTAAGGAATTGTCTGTTTATTCCTATACTCCCAAGCGTTTTTAGTAGGAATGGATGTTGGATTTTATCAAATGATTTTTCTGCATCTATTGAGATGATCATATGGTTTTTATTAATTTGATTATTAATATGGTCAATTATACTAATAGTTTTCCTAATATTAAACCAGCCCTGCATTCCTGGAATAAATCCTACTTGATCATAGTGTATTATACTGGAGATGATTTTCTGAAGTCTTTTTGCTAATATCTTATTTAAGATTTTAGCATCAATATTCATTAAGGGAATTGGTCTATAATTTTCTTTCTCAGTTTTTGATCTAACTGGTTTATGTATCAGTACCATGTCTGTCTCATAAAAGGAGTGTAGCAGGACTCCTTCATCCCCTATTTTTTCAAATAGTTTATATAACACTATGGCGAATTGTTCTTTAAATGTTTGGTAGAATTCACATGTAAATCCATCTGGTCCTGGGGATTTTTTCCTGGGGAGTTGATTAATAGCTTGTTCTATTGCTTTTTCTGAAATGGGACTATTTAAACAATTTATCTCCTCCTCTGTTAATCTAGGAAGCCTATATTTTTGTAGGAAGTCATCCATTTCACTTATCAAATTTATTGGCATAAAGTTGAGCAAAGTAACTCATTATTTCTCTAACTTCCTCTTCTTTGGTGGAAAGATCCCCCTTTTCATTTGTAAGACTAACAATTTGATTTTCCTCTTTTCTTTTTCTGATCAGATTTACCAAAGGTTTATCTATTTTATTGGCTTTTTCATAAAACCAACTCTTGGTTTTATTTATTAATTCAATAGTGTTTTTACTTTCAATATTATTTATTTCTCCATTTAATTTTTGTATTTCAAGTTTGATTTTTTGGTTGGGGGTTTTTAATTTGGTCTTTTTCTAGCTTTTCAAGTTGCAGGCCCAATTTATTAATCTTCTCTTTCTCTATTTTGTTCAAATAAGCCTCTAAAGATATAAAATTTCCCCTTATTACTGCTTTAGCTGCATCCCATAGATTTTGGTATGATGTCTCATCATTGTCATTATCTTGGGTGAAATGATTTTTTCTATAATTTGCTGTTTCACCGAATCATTCTTTAAGATGAGATTATTTAGTTTCCAATTACTTTTTGGTCTATTTACCCCTATTTCTTATTGAATGTGATTGCATTGTGATCTGAGAAGAAGGCATTTATTATTTCTGCCTTCCTGAATTTAATTTTGAGATCTTTATGTCCTAATACATGGTCAATTTTTGTATAGGATCCATGAACTGCTGAGAAGAAAGTATATTCCTTTCTATTGCCATTCAGTTTTCTCCAAAGGTCTATCATACCTAGTTTTTCTAATGTTCTATTTACTTTTTAAATTTCTTTCTTATTTGTTTTGTGGTTTGATTTGTCTAAATCTGAGAGTGCAAGGTTGAGATCTCCCACTATTACAGTTTTACTGTCTATTTCTTTTTGCAACTCTCTTAACTTTTCCTTTAGAAAATTAGATGCTGGGGGCGGAGCCAAGATGGCGGAGAAGAAACACACGACTCAGTGAATGTCCTCACTCCCTCACAACCAATTAGATAAATTAAGTCTCAAAATTAGCTCAGGACTGATAGATACCACAAGGACTGGAAGCACGACTTACCAGCTGAAGAGAATCTGGAGTTTCAACAGGAAAGGTCAGTTCTCAGGGGAGGAATAAGAAAGACCAGCACAGACGGTGGGGTAGGGGCACACTGCGCCCATTGCGCTGGGAAGGGCTCTGGGATCAGAGAAGCCACTGAGGTAAAGGAATCTGGCACAGGCTGTTAGTTCTTCTCTGCTAATTATTTAGCAGTTCAGAAGAGAAAGCCAAAATATTTTAAAACTCAAATTAGATTTTCCCCGATCCGGGGGGGTGACTCAGCAGAACTCTTGGCACCAGGGGGTGTGGCCTCAGCTACCTCCTGAGAATAGTTAAGAGACTGACAAGTGGGTGGATACGGCCCAAGGCAACACACACTGCCTAGCTTAGCTGGAGGGAGTGGAACTCAGCTCCAGGAAGTCCCAGAGAAGCAGAACCTTTGAACTAGGGACCGCGGTTTCTGGCAGACACTTCCAGTTTGAGCGCAGGGGCTTCTCACGTCACCTGCTGCAGACATCCACTCCCCACCCGGACACATAGGCTGGGCTTCGTGCTGTCTTCACTATTCTACGCCCTCGAAGCACAGTAGTGCTAATCACCTCTGAGGCACTTCCAGGGAGGGGGTGGGGAACTCTCTCCCAGAGCTCTCTCTTAGCTCAGGCGCAGGGGCCGCTGCATCCATCCGGTCTGGGAGGAAGCTGGTAAAGAAGTAAATAATTTCCTACCCCAGGGACAGACGCCAAAAGATTTTTTTTAAGTATGAGCAAAAAAGCTAGAAAAACCATAGATTTCTTCTACACAGAGAAAGAGCGGGTATCCAACCCCGAGGAAGTTGACAGCAGAGAATCAGCAGACAACAATCTAAAGGGGAACGATTCCTGCCCCCCATCACATAACTCTCTCCTAGAAGAAGCTCTTAAAAAATTGAGGGAGATTGAAGAAAAATGGGGAAAGGAAAGGGAAGTTATGATAGAGAATAACAACGTCCTGAAATTGGAGTTGGAAAAAATAAAGAATTCACAGGAGATGCAGGGAAACAAAATTAGTGAATTAGAAAAGGTTAAAAAAACACAGGAAAGTAGGATTTCTGAATTGGAAAAGATAAAAAAGTCTCAAGAAAATAGAATTTCTGAATTGGAAAAAGAAAATAATTCTCAAAAAAAAAAAAATTAGGGAAATGGAAAAAAATTCAATAGAGCAAAATAATTCATTTAAAAACGAAATTGGGCATTTACAAAAAGAACTAAAAACTGTGAAAGAAGAAAATAACTCCTTAAAAGTCAGGATGGAACAAATAGAAATGAATGATTCACAGAGAACCCAAGAATCAGTCAAACAAAACAAAAAAAATGAGAAGCTGGAGAACAACGTCAAATACTTACTGGGAAAATCTATAGACCTGGAAAATAGATCTAGGAGAGATAATCTGCGGATTATTGGACTTCCAGAAAACTATGACCAAAAAAAGAGCCTAGATTCTATTTTACAGGAAATTATCAAAGAGAACTGTCCAGAGATAATAGAAACAGAAGGGAAAGTAGATGTGGAAAGAATTCATCGAACTCCTTCTGAAATAGACCCTAAAAAAAGAACACCACGGAATATTGTGGCTAAGCTGCAGAATTACCACACAAAGGAGAAAATCCTGCAAGCAGCTAGAAAAAAACAATTTAAATACCAAGGTGCCACAATAAGGGTCACTCAAGAACTGGCTGCCTCCACATTAAAAGATAGAAGGGCCTGGAACCTAATATTCCGAAAGGCAAAAGATCAAGGACTGCAACCAAGAATGAACTACCCAGCTAAGTTTAGCATCTTTTTCCATGGAAGAAGATGGTCATTCAATGAAACAGAGGAATTCTATATGTTTCTAAGAAAAAAACCAGACTTAAACAAAAAATTTGATCTACATCCACAAGACTGAAGAGAAACAGAAAAAGGTACACAGAACCCTTGAGAACTGTAACTCTGTTGTGGGTATATAAAAAATACTCAAGGATAATTTGATTTTACTGATATAAAAGAAAAAAAGGGGGGTGTAGTAAAGAGAAGGAGGTCGTTTCAGAAAAAGGGGAAGGAGTGATAAAAAGAGGGAAACTACATCCCAGGAAGAGACATAGAAAATACACCATATCTGAGGGAACTTAGTGAGGGGGAGAATCATTGTGTGAATCTTACTCTCATCAGAAGAGGCTCAAAGAGTAAATAATTAACATATTTATTTTTCAGAGAATTTTCTCTCACCTCATTAAAAGGGGGGAGAGGAAAAGGGGAAAGGAAAAGGAGAAAAAGTGAAGGGACTTGGAGGGAGGGGGGAGGGATCCTAAAAAAAAAAAAAAGAGGGAGGGTTGCACATCACAAGGGGGGTCTGTAAATTAAATATCGGGGAGGGGGATCAGGGGGGTCAAGGGAAAAAAGTATAATCTGGGGATAATACGATGGCAGGAAATACAGAATTAGTAATTTTAACTGTAAATGTAAATGGGATGAACGATCCCATCAAATGGAGACGGATAGCAGATTGGATCAAAAAGCAGAACCCTACAATATGTTGCCTACAGGAAACACACTTAAAGCAGGGAGATACATACAGAGTAAAGGTAAAAGGTTGGAACAGAGACTATTATGCTTCAAGTAAAGCCAAAAAAGCAGGGGTAGCTATCCTTATCTCAGATCAAGCAAAAGCAGAAGTAGATCTAATTTAAAAAGATAAGGAAGGAAACTATATCCTGCTGAAAGGTAGCATAAATAATGAAGCCATATCAATACTAAACATATATGCACCAAGTGGTATAGCATCTAACTTTCTAAAGGAAAAGTTAAGAGAACTGCAAGAAGAAATAGACAGTAAAACTATAATAGTGGGAGATCTCAACCTTGCACTCTCAGATTTAGACAAATCAAACCACAAAACAAACAAGAAAGAAATTTAAAAAGTAAATAGAACATTAGAAAAACTAGGTATGATAGACCTTTGGAGAAAACTGAATGGCAATAGGAAGGAATATACTTTCTTCTCAGCAGTTCATGGATCCTATACAAAAATAGACCATATATTAGGACATAAAGATCTCAAAATTAAATTCAGGAAGGCAGAAATAATAAATGCCTTCTTCTCAGTTCACAATGCAATAAAAGCTACATTCAGTAAAAAGTTAGGGGTAAATAGACCAAAAAGTAATTGGAAACTGAATAATCTCATCTTAAAGAATGACTGGGTGAAAGAGCAAATTATAGAAACAATTAACAATTTCACCCAAGATAATGATAATGATGAGACATCATATCAAAATCTTTGGGATGCAGCTAAAGCAGTAATAAGGGGAAATTTTATATCTTTACAGGCTTATTTGAAGAAAATTGAGAAAGAGAAGATTAACGAATTGGGCTTACAACTTAAAAGGCTAGAAAAAGACCAAATTATAAACCCCCAACCAAAAATTAAACTCGAAATACAAAAATTAAAAGGAGAAATCAATAAAATTGAAAGTAAAAAAACTATTGAATTAATAAATAAAACCAAGAGTTGGTTTTATGAAAAAGCCAATAAAATAGATAAACCTTTGGTAAATTTGATAAAAAAAAAAGAAAGAGGAAAATCAAATTGATAGTCTTACAAATGAAAAGGGGGATCTTTCCACCAATGAAGAGGAAATTAGAGAAATAATAAGGAGTTACTTTGCCCAACTTTATGCCAATAAATTTGATAACTTAAGTGAAATGGATGACTTTCTCCAAAAATATAGGCTCCCTAGATTAACAGAGGAGGAGATAAATTGCTTAAATAGTCCCATTTCAGAAAAAGAAATAGAACAAGCTATTAATCAACTCCCCAGGAAAAAATCCCCAGGGCCAGATGGATTCACATGTGAATTCTACCAAACATTTAAAGAACAATTAGCCCCAATGTTATATAAATTATTTGAAAAAATAGGGGATGAAGGAGTCCTACCAAACTCCTTTTATGACACAGACATGGTACTGATACCTAAACCTGGTAGATCGAAAACTGAGAAAGAAAATTATAGACCAATCTCCTTAATGAATATTGATGCTAAAATCTTAAATAAGATATTAGCAAAAAGACTTCAGAAAATCATCTCCAAGATAATACACTATGATCAAGTAGGATTTATTCCAGGAATGCAGGGCTGGTTTAATATTAGGAAAACTATTAATATAATTTACCATATTAATAATCAAATTAATAAGAACCATATGATCATCTCAATAGATGCAGAAAAAGCATTTGACAAAATCCAACATCCATTCCTACTAAAAACTCTTGAGAGTATAGGAATAAATGGATTATTCCTTAGAATAATTAGGAGTATATATTTAAGACCGTCAGTAAGCATAATATGCAATAGAAATAAACTGCAACCTTTCCCAGTAAGATCAGGAGTGAAACAAGGTTGCCCACTATCACCATTACTATTCAATATAGTACTAGAAACGCTAGCCTCGGCAATAAGAGCCGAGAAAGAGATTCAAGGAATTAGAGTAGGAAATGAGGAAATTAAACTATCACTTTTTGCAGATGACATGATGGTATACTTAGAGAACCCCAAAGACTCTGCTAAAAAGCTACTAGAAATAATTCAAAATTTCAGCAAAGTGGCAGGATACAAAATAAATCCACATAAATCCTCGGCATTTTTATATATCACTAACAAAATGCAACAGCAAGAGATACAAAGAGAAATTCCATTCCAAACAAATGTTGAGAGTATAAAATATTTGGGAATCCATCTACCAAAGAAAAGTCAGGAATTATATGAGAAAAATTACAAAACACTTGCCACAAAAATAAAATCAGATTTAAATAATTGGAAAGACATTCAGTGCTCTTGGATAGGCCGAGCGAATATAATAAAGATGACAATACTCCCCAAACTAATCTATTTATTTAGTGCTATACCAATCAGACTCCCAAGAAACTATTTTAATGACCTAGAAAAAATAACAACAAAATTCATATGGAAGAATAAAAGGTCAAGAATTGCAAGGGAACTAATGGAAAAAAACTCAGAGGAAGGTGGTCAAAGTGTACCTGATCTAAAGCTATATTATATAGCAGCAGTCACCAAAACCATTTGGTATTGGCTACGAAATAGACCGGTAGATCAGTGGAACAGATTAGATACAAAGGACAAAAAAGGGTACATCTATAGCAATCTAATCTTTGACAAACCCAAAGATTCCAACATTAGGGATAAAAATTCATTATTCGGAAAAAACTGTTGGGAAAACTGGAAATTAGTATGGCAGAAATTAGATATGGATCCACACTTAACACCATATACCAAGATAAGATCAAAATGGGTCCATGATTTAGGCATAAAGAGGGAGATAATAAATAGATTAGAGGAACAGAGGATAATCTACCTCTCAGACTTGTGGAGGAGGAAGGAATTTATGACCAGAGGAGAACTAGAGTTCATTATTGATCACAAAATAGAAGATTTTGATTACATCAAACTAAAAATTTCTGTATAAATAATACTAATGCAAACAAGATTAGAAGGGAAGTAACAAATTGGGAAAATATTTTTAAAAACAAAGGTTCTGACAAAGGTCTCATTTCCAAAATATATAGAGAACTGACCATAATTTATAAGAAACCAAACCATTCTCCAATTGATAAATGGTCAAAGATATGAACAGACAATTCTCAGAGGAAGAAATTGAAACTATATCCACTCACATGAAAGAGTGTTCCAAATCACTACTGATCAGACAAATGCAAATTAAGACCACTCTGAGATACCACTACACACCTGTCAGATTGGCTAAGATGACAGGAACAAATAATGACAAATGTTGGAGGGGATGTGGGGAAATTGGGACACTAATACATTGCTGGTGGAGTTGTGAAAGAATCCAGCCATTCTGGAGAGCAATCTGGAATTATGCCCAAAAAGTTATCAAACTGTGCATACCCTTTGACCCAGCAGTGCTACTACTGGGATTATATCCCAAAGAAATACTAAAGAGCGGAAAGAGACATATATGTGCCAAAATGTTTGTGGCAGCTCTTTTTTTTGTAGCTAGAAACTGGAAGATGAATGGATGTCCATCAGTTGGAGAATGGTTGGGTAAATTGTGGTATATGAAGGTTATGGAATATTATTGCTCGGTAAGAAATGACCAGCAGGAGGAATATAGAGAGGCCTGGAGAGACTTAAATCAACTGATGCTGAGTGAAATGAGCAGAACCAGAAGATCACTGTACACTTCAACAACAATACTGTAAGAGGATGTATTCTGATGGAAGTGGAAATCTTCAACATAAAGAAGATCCAACTCACTTCCAGCTGATCAATGATGGACAGAGGTAGCTACACCCAGAGAAGAAACACTGGGAGGGGAATGAAAAGTGTTAGCACTAATATCTGTCTGCCCAGGTTGCATGTACCTTCGGATTCTAATGTTTATTGTGCAACAAGAAAATGATATTCGCACACATGTATTGTACCTAGACTGTATTGTAACACATGTAAAATGTATGGTATTGCCTGTCGTCGGGGGGAGGGAATAGAGGGAGGGGGGGTAATTTGGAAAAATGAATACAAGGGATAATATTATAAAATATATATATATTTATATAATTAAAAAAAAAAAAGAAAAAAAGAAAATTAGATGCTATACCACTTGGTGCATATATGTTTAATATTGATATGGCTTCATTGTTTATGCTACCTTTTATAGTTTCCTTCCTTATCTCTTTTAATTAGATCAAGGGAGAATTCATCCCATTCACATTTACAGTTAAAATGACTAATTCTGTATTTCCTGCCATCATATTATCCCCAGATTATGCTTTTTCCCTTGACCCCCCTGAACCCCTTCCCCAATATTTAATTTATAGACCCCACTTGTGATGCGCAGCCCTCCCTTTTTTAGTATCCTTACCCCCTCCTTCCAAGTCCCTTCCCTTATTCCCCTTTTCCTTTTCCCTTTTCCTCTCCCCCCTTTTAATGAGGTGAGAGAGAATTCTCTGAAAAACAAATATGTCAATTATTTACTCTTTGAGCCTCTTCTGATGAGAGTAAGATTCACACAATGTTTTTTCTCCTCTCTAAATTCCCTCAGATATGGTATATTTTCTATGCCTCTTCCTGGGATGTAGTTTCCCTCTTTTTATCACTCCTTCTCCTTTTTGTGATATTACCCCCTTCCCTTTACTACTTCCCCCTTTTTTTAAAATATCAGTAAAATCAAATTATCCTTGCGGACTTTCTATATATCCACAACAGAGATACAGTTCTCAAGAGTTCTTTTTACCTTTTTCTGTTTCTCTTCAGTCTTGTGGATGTAGATCAAATTTTTTGTTTAAGTCTGGTTTTTTTCTTAGAAACAAATGGAATTCCTCTGTTTCATTGAATGACCATCTTCTTCCATGGAAGAAAATGCTAAACTTAGCTGGGTAGTTTATTCTTGGTTGCAGTCCTTGATCTTTTGCCTTTTGGAATATCAGGTTCCAGGCCCTTCGATCTTTTAATGTGGAGGCAGCCAGATCTTGAATGACCCTTATTGTGGCCCCTTGATATTTGAATTGCTTTTTTCTAGCTGCTTGCAATATTTTTTCCTTTGTGTGGTAATTCTGCAGCTTAGCCACAATATTCCATGGAGTTTTTTTTTAGGGTCTTTTTCAGAAGGTGTTCAATTAATTCTTTCAACGCCTATTTTCTCTTCTGTTTCTATTATCTCTGGACAGTTCTCTTTGATGATTTCCTGTAAAATAAAATCTAGGCTCTTTTTTTGGTCATAGTTTTTGGGAAGTCCAGTCATCCTCAGATTATCTCTCCTAGATCTATTTTCCAGGTCTATAGATTTTCTCAGTAAGTATTTGACGTTATTCTCCAGCTTTTCATTTTTTTTTTGTTTTTGTTTTGTTTGACTGATTCTTGGGTTCTCAATGAATCATTCATTTCTATTTGTTCCATCCTGAATTTTAAGATTTATTTTCTTCATTCACATTTTTAGTTCTTTTTGTATATGCCCAATTGAGTTTTTAAATGAATTATTTTGCTCTATTGAATTTTTTTTCCATTTCCCTAATTTTTTTTAGAGAATTATTTTCTTTTTCCAATTCAGAAATCTTACTTTCTTGAGAATTTTTTATCTTTTCCAATTCAGAAATCCCACTTTCCTGTGATTTTTTTAACCTTTTCTAATTCACAAATTTTGTTTCCCTGCATCTCCTGTGAATTCTTTATTTTTTTCCAACTCAAATTTCAGAACGTTGTTATTCTCTATCATAGCTTCTCTTTCCTTTCCCCATTTTTCTTCAAACTCTCTTAACTTTTTAATAGTTTCTTCTAGGAGAGAGTTATGTGATAGGGGGCAGGTATCGTTCCCCTTTAGGCTGTTATCTGCTGACTCTCTGCTGTTAACTTCCTCGGGGTTGGATACCCACTCTTTCTCTGTGTAGAAGGAATCAATAGTTCACTTTAGCTTTTTACTCATGGTTAAAAAATCTTTTGGGGTCTGCCCTTGGGGTAAGAAGTTTATTTATTTATTTCTTTACCAGATTCCTCCCAGACTGGATGGATACAGTGGCTCCTGTGCCTGAGCTAAGAGAGAGCTCTGGAAGAGAGTTCCCCTCTCCCTCCCTGAAAGTGCCTCAGAGGTGATTAGTATGACTGTGCTGTGAGGGTTGCCCAGTGAAGGACCCCGCTGTGTGTCCTAGAGACTTCCCTGATGTTTAAGACTGAACAGTAAAGGCGACACAAAGCCCAGCCAATGCTTTCCCCGGGGCGTGGATATCAGCAGCTGATGTGAAAAGCCCCTGAGCTCAAAGTGGAAGTGTCTGCCAGGAAACCGTGGTCCCTATTTCAAAGGTTCCATTTCTCTGGGACTTCCAGGGCTGAGTTCCACAGCCGCCAGCCAAGCCCAGCACTATGTGAATTAGATGTTACCTTGGGCTGTGTCCCCGCTGTTCAAGCTCTTAACTACCCCAAGCTGAAGCCGGACAGCAGAAAGCTGCTGCACCGCCTTGCCGAGATCTATTAGGTCACTTCTGGATTGGGGTGGTTCTAGTATCTGGCTTTATATTTTAAAGTGGCTTGATTTCTCTTCTGAACTGCTTTTTTATAAGCAGAGAAGAGCTAACAGCCTGTGTCAGATTCCTCTATCTCAGTGGTTTCTCTGATCCCAGAGTTCTCCCCAGCTTGATTGACACAATGCACTAGCACCTAACCCTGTTGTGTGCTGGCCTTTTTTCTTCCTCCTCTGGGAACCGACCTTTTCTGTTGAAACTCCAGATTCTCTTCATCTGGTAAGTTGTGCTTCTAATCCTTGTGGTTTCTATCAGTCCAGCATTATTTTTGAGGCTGATTTAACTAATTGGTAATGAGGGAAGAAGGGAGATTACAGATTTGCGTGTATCTTCTCTGCCATCTTGACTCCGCCTCCCAAAAAGTTCTGTAAAAAGTTTTTGCTTGTCTATTTCTGTGGGGAGAAAAACCAGATATGTCTCTTGCCCATATTTTGACATGCAATTGGAGGGCCAACTTATAAAACACATCTATTGGTATGTATATCTGCTCCAGACAATGTGAATGGGCAGTTTATAAGAAAACACAAGTAAGAGGCATACCGCATGCATAGAAACCATGGATGGTTTACAATCTGAAAATCAAAATTGCTAAACATTTAAATCAATTAGAGCATGAATCATTTGAATACACATATTTCTCAGCATCTTATTGTAACTTGATAAAATAATCATTATTAGCATAAAAAGGAGACACCAATCTAGAAAGTCAGAAATAATAAATGTATTTCTCATGAATCATAATTTAATGAAATAGTAACAAAGGAAATATAAATAAAAAGGCACTGTTCTAAATGAAAACTAAATAATATTATCTTGAATAATCAGAGCAGAGAACAAATCAGGCAAGTAATAAATATGTTAAAAAGAATGATAACATGCTGCCAAAATACAAGAATTTGTGGAATATAGTACTCTTTAATGGAAACAATTAAATTCCAGAAAACTTATATTAACAAAATAGAAAAGAAGATCAATCAAGTGAGCATCATTTTTTTAAATCTAAGAAACAAACCATTTATGTTTTTAATATAAGTATAAAAATTTTCAAAATAAAAAAAAGTTGTAGAAGTGATAACCACAATTAAAAGCTGGTTTTTAAAAGACTAACAAAATAAACACATCATTAGGTAACTTTTTAAGAAGAAAAAGAAAAATCAAGTAACCAAAATAAAAATTTAAACAGATAATGTGGTTTTAAAAAGAAAGTAAATAAAAGATTACCAGAAATTATTTTTATGCAATTATATAATAGAAAAGTTGGGAATAAATATCATTTATTATCTTCTACACAAATTAACAAAGTAAGACATAGAGAATTTAGGAGAATATAATGATAATGTCACATATTTTGAACTTAAAAGAATGTTGGAGACTAATTTCTTTATTCAAAAGAGGAGGAAACAGTAGCTTATAAACAACATGTGTGGGATTTGAATCTAATACTTCTAACTCTAAATACAATGTTCTTTCTATTGTTGAACAATAAGAACATATAAAAATGTATTAAGCCATAAGACAAAAAAAAAAAAAAAAGGAAAAAAAATAACAGTTTGGTCCAGATGGTAAGTAAATGTTAGCAAAAGTTTAAAAAACAATTAATACACCTTCCATAAAAATTTTCCTAAAAACCATAAGGAAGACACTCCACCAAACTTCTTTTATGTGTCACATAAATCTCTATTGTCCAAATCAGGAACATATGGAACAGACAAAAATCATAGAGTAGTCCCATTGATTTAGTAAGGAGACTATAACTATATGTCCACAAAGAATATAAATGATAAAATTTGATTGCTCCTAGGGCTACAAGGATGATTCAGTATTAAGAAAGCAATTGGCATAATGGATTATAAAAACAAGAAAAATATACCTTAACACAAATATATTTAAAAAAACTTCTTACACAATATGGTAATTGATTATGTTCAAACATTAAAAATCCTAACCATGGAAGAGTTTTTTTTTTAAATGACTAATGCATAGATCAAGAGCTAATATTATTTGCAAACACTTTCACAATACAAACAGTGGGAAAGCAAGAATACCTCTAACGGCAACAACATTTAAAATAGTTTTTAGTAATGTTAGCCATAGAAATAAAATAAAGAGATTAAAGTAAATACATCAACAAAGAAGATGCAAAATCATGCTTATTTTCCAGAATCATAAGGATAGAAAACCTCTGAAGATAGTTGAAGCAATAAATCCAAACATACTTTTAGCAAAATAGCAGGGCACAAAATAAATTGACAAAATTATTAGAATTTCTGTAGTTACCACAAAAAAAAAAAAAAAAAAAAAAAAACAGAGAACTACTCAAAGTCATTGCACAGTATATAAAATATATGAGTTGGTTACAAGACACACTTTGAAAATATATAAATAAGTATAAAATTCCCTTTTCAAAAATAAAAGAAAATTTAAAACAACTGGCCACTATAATTAAAAATAATGTATAAATGCATATACATATATGTGTTATATGTACACATGTATATGTCTGAATATAACTGTATGGGTTTGTGTGGATATGTATACATATATCTTTCTACCTATAGGTCCAGACTTGTGGTTTCATTGTTGTAAGGAAATAGTGAACTTCCAATCCAAAAAAAAAAAAAAGAAACCACATTGCTAGAAATTTATATTAGCAGTTACTCTATAATGTATAATTTTGGAAAGTCGGTAGGGGCAATAATTAGTTAAGTGGCCATATAATGCTTACTCAGCTATTATATGTTAGAAGCAAGATTTAAACCTAGGTCTTCCTGATCTAAGGCCAGCAACATATCTACTATTTCATATTACTCCTTCTTATCAAATCAAATTTGTAAATGTAGTGTTGTATTAATAGAAGTACTAATGGATTATTTATAGAATAAGTAAAAAAATAAAATTGGAAAAAGTAAAAATATAGAATCTTAAATAGACAAGGTTTTAAAAAGAGTAATAAAAGAGGTATATTATTATTAGACCTCAAATCATATTGAAGATCAAAACTCTATCTAACAAGTAAAAAAGTAAATCAGCAGAACAGAAAAGTAGAATCCAAAATCAATTTAAAATGATAGCCCTTTGTTTGATGATTTTGGTAGCTAGCTTTGATGTCCTGACCAACCTCTAAGCATTTCATAGTGCCTGCTCCAGCTATCTATATTGCTTGTTGGAATAAAATGTTCTCATATGGCCATTCCACTGGGGAATGTCTTCATATGCTTGGGGTATATATCATAGGAGAAACAGAATAGAATATATATATATATATATATATATATATATATATATATATATATATATATATATATATATACTATTGCCTAAGACAGTTAAGCCCTGAAAGATTTCAATAGGTTAGAACAATAGATAATATGCATTTTAATAGAAATAAAGGTAAAGTATTATACTTTTATTTAAAAAAGCAAATATACACATTTAGGATGAGGTCTTATGACAGTGACCAGCACAACAAAAAAGCTAAAAACTAAGCTGAATCAAGAACATTGTTAAGTAATTGAAAAGCTGAGCTTTGCTGAGCTACTATTGCACCAATATATGTGTATCATATAGCGGGGGTGTAAGGGAGATTAGATCTAGCAACTTGTAGTTGTAGAAGGCCATTTCTACAAAATGTTTTACTTTTCTGGAGAGCAACTAAAACTCAAGGGAACTTTCAGAGTCTGGGAAGAATATATTGTTTGTTCCTAGGAGACTTTCTTGATGTCTTCATGTTAATATTATAGGATGCTTGCACTTGAAAAGGAGGACAAAGTAGCTATCACATTTAATGTCTTCTTTTCCTGAATATCTCAGGAGGTGGTGTCAGTCTTTGGAAAATTAGGTAAGTTTGTGATGATCTTACCAAGACAGCCCTAAGGCACTGGTCTGGCATGGAACCAATTTAAGACTGAGCACAAATAACCTCAAAGGTAGGTGCAGATCCCCAGACATAATAGTCATATCAAAATCATATATCTTTCTTCTCTTTCTTCTAGCTCACTAAGGGGCTGGAAAGAAATTGTGCATCAGCTCAAAAAAATAGCTGTACAAATTGCAAGAAGGAGATTGCTCATTCTACCTTCCCTCTATGAAGTAATTTTGCAGTCCTTTTTTTTTTTCCCCATAAACATATATACCTATGTGGGAAGGTGTGTCACACTCAAAGGTATCATTCTATTGACTCCAACTTCCTTCTCAGACAAAAAAAGGGAAAGTTCAAGTACTGAATAAACACATGAAGCATCTATTAGTACTTGCAATGTGCAAACTACTGTAGTAAGCACTTGAACATTGGCCTAAAGTCATTGTTATTGCTCAGGCTCTTGGATTTAAAAACTCCTTCTTCCAAGAGGATCCAAGAGGAAATGGTGATCAAGGTGATAGTATGGTGATGATTCAACTTACCTATTTCTCTCTGTCCTTAAGGGTACGACTTCAGCAAGGCTGGCTTGCTTGCTAGTGGATGGCAGTTGGTTAGCATTTGTAGGGGTGACTGATTCCCTTTTCATAGGAGTTATTTCCTTTCCTGATTGCTATGAGAGTTCAACTGGAAGCAAGATTGAGGTCTGAGCAGTGCTGCCATTCTCAAGAATTTAATGATCACATACCTCTTGGAAGTAGTTGGTCATTAATTGCAGCTTTTGATGAAGAGGTGATTTCTCCTACAATGATTTCTCCACTCAATGATAACTGAAGGGGCAGGATTGGAAGCAGATGTAGTAGTTTGGGGAATATTGCTCAACCAAAAGCTGTATTGAGCAGAGTCTGAGGAGAGATAATATTCAGATACGATTGATGGTGGTTCAATTTGTTTAGCACATGGAGCCCTCCCTCTCTCTTCTAGGATATCCCATGCTGCTCTGAATGATTCAGGAATTTCAGGTCCTGAAGAAATATGTATTTCTAGGAATTAAGAAATGTTTCTTTTTTATGATTCTTGTGCTTTTCATAGCTAGTTTATTACTTCTTTTTTTTCTTTTTTTAGAATTTATTTTATTATAGCTTTTTATTTACAAAAGATATCTTTCAACACTGATCCTTGCAAAACCTTCTGTTACAAACTTTCCCCTCCTTCCCCCCACCCCCTCTACTTGATGGCAGGTAGTCCAATATATGTTAATTATATGTATACATATTTATACAGTTATCTTGATGCATAGGAAAAATCAGATTTAGAAAAAAAAAAAAAACCTGAGAAGGAAAACAAAAATGCAAGCTAACAATAATAGAAGGAGTGAAAATGATCTGTTATGGTCCACACTTAGTTTTCATAGTCCTCTCTCTGGGTCTCGATGGCTCTCTTCATTACTGAACAATTGGAACTGGTGTGATTCATCTCATTGTTGAAGAGAGCCACATTCATCAGCATTGATCATTGTATAATCTTGTTGTTGCTGTGTATAATGATCTCCTGGTTCTGCTCATTTCACTCAGCATCAATTCATGTAAGTCTCTCCAGGCCTCTCTGAAATTATAGTTGGTCATTTCTTATAGAACAATAATATTCCATAACATTAATATAACATAATTTATTTAGCCATTCTCCAATTAAGGGACATCCATTCAGTTTTCAGTTTCCAGCCACTACATAAAGGACTGCCACAAACATTTTTTGCACATGTGAGTCCCTTTCCCTCCTTTAAGATCTCTTTGGGAGAAACACTGCTGGGTCAAAAAGTATGAATAGTTTGATAACTTTTTGAGCATAGTTCCAAAGTGCTCTCTAGAATGGTTGGATCCATTTACAGTTCCACCAACAATGTAGCAGTGTCCCACTTTCCCCACATCCTCTCCAACATTTATTATTATCTTTTCCTGTCATCTCAGCCAATCTGACAGGTGTGTAGTGGTATCACAAAGTTGTTTTAATTTGCATTTCTCTGATTTGGAGCAGCTTTTCATATGGCTAGAAATAGTTTCAATTTCTTTATTTGAAAATTGTCTGTTCGTATCTTTTGACCATTTTCAATTGGAGAATGGCTTTATGGGAAGTGTTTTAATGTAAGATTTCTGGGAGTAGAAGAAGGCTGGTCAAGTATAAGCCTATATCCCTGACATGGCAAATGAAAATTACATTTTTTTCAAACATGAGGTAACTCTCTAAGAAATATACTTGGCTGAAGGTAGATGAAATATGGGTTCCCTAAATTCAGATGATATATCTCCAACATCATATGGAATCAGAAGTATTACAAAAGGAATTGTTTCTCTATATCCAGGACTCACCCAAGATGTCTAATAAGATTATGTATAGCTGACTCTATAATGGTGAATATATATATATATTTTTTTTTAATTGACTATCAAGACTTGCTGAAATTCTATAGCAAGGAGAAAGCAAACTGAGTTCTACACCACAAATGATTGTTCCAGAGACTTCTTGTTGGTTACATTCTCTCTGTTCACACAAATTTATTCCCTAAGTGAGTGAAATACACAGGTCTTATGGAAATAGCTTCAAGTAATTATTTTTAAAAATACAATTTATTATTATCCATTATTTGTTCTCTAAATTAAAGTAAGTTACATTCTTCCATTGATTACTAAGACAGGTTGTCATTATATCAATCACTGCCACTCCTATTTATTGATTTCAGGGAGAACAGATCTACAATAAACTGGATTTTTATGGTATTTATAATTCTTGGAATTTAGGAACAATGGTGAGTAAACAATAGCTTCATTCATGACTCTGACATTGTGATTACCTGCATATACCTTTTGAGTTGACAAACAAATCTGTAGTGACTTTGCATTTAGCAAATATCTTTTCTTTGAAAATATCTTGGTCAATTTAGAAACAATATTCTGATTTTAATGGGTAAATCAATGAACAAATTTATCTCAGTTTCTTAAAGTATAAAATGGGGATAATAATAACACCTACCTCATGGGATTAAATGAGATATTTTTAAATTTCTTAGTACAGTGTTTGGAACAAAGTAGGTACTAAATAAATGCTTATTTTGTTCCTTTTTTTGGAGGTGAGGAATTATAGGGGAAAGAATGTTAGACTTGGAGTGAGGAGAGAGCCTTTTCACATTCATTTTGTATAACAACAGGAGCATCACGTACTCTTTATAAACATCAGTTTCCTCATATGAAGAAGTGGAAATAATAAATATTAACTTATTAGTAATTGTGAGGATCAATGGAAAATTTTGCAACATTCTTTAAAATAATTATTATATTTAGAAATTGTTTTAAACATTAATTGCTTAAATTTGCACTAAGATTTTTGAGACATTCTGTATAAATATTAGGTCTTATTTGGAAGAGAATCCCTTAAAAAAGGATGAATATCACCATGCTGCCCTTGAATTAAGTATCCTCAGATTAAGTATTCAATTCAATTTGAAAAACACATATTAAGTTCCTAAGCACTTACTAAATACTGAGATTATACAATTTTTAAAAAATGAAATATTACCTGCCTTCAATGGAGTCTCCTGAGCAAATGATATCTTCTTGAAAAATGAGTATAGTAGAAGTGTCAAACACATGACCCACAGGCCACATGTAATTCAAAATAGAGTAAAGTACAGTCTGAATAAGCTTGAAATGTAATTGGAAAATATTTAACAAAATAAATAAAAATATAACAAAACTTTTAATAATGGTAATAGTTTTTTTTTCTAAGTATTGACCTAGGTATGTGTAGGCAAATATGTTGTCCAACATATGCTATGGTAAAGGAAACCTTAGAGAAGATATTGTTACTATAGCTCTCTGATTTGATAACATCACATCCAGAGTATTGTGTTCATTTCTGGGAACTAAATTCTGATGATATAGACAGATTGGATGGAGTCCATTCAGAACATGGAAATTAGATACATTGCCATGCAAGAATAATTTAAAAGAACTGATGATATTTAACCCAGACTAGAGAATACTTGGTACAGTTGGGTGGCACATGATCACTATTTTTAAGTAATAGAAGATATCATTTGAATTCAGAAGACAAACCATTTCAGGCCTCCATAATGTAATTGACATTATAATGGGGAATTTTTTTTAACAAATATAGTTGCCCACATCTGGTATTTCCTATAGAAGTAGTGGGTTTCAAAAGGTTATAAAATTGTACATATCCATTGATTCAGCAGTGTCTCTACTGGATCTGTATCCCAAAGAGATCATAAAAGAAGGGAAAGGATCCACATGTAAAAAAATGTTGGTAGCAAGGAACTGGAAATTGAGTGGATACCCATCAGTTGGGAATGATTGAATAAGTTATGGTTTAGGGATATATTGAAATATTATTGTTCCATAAAAAAATGATGAGCAGATATTTTTCAGAAAAGTCTAGAAAGATTTACATTAACTGATAGTAAATGAACCAGGAAAATATTATATACAAGAACAACAAGATTATGTTATGACTTATTGTGTTAGACTTGGCTCTTTTCAACAATGAGATGATTCAAGGCAATTCCAATAGATTTGGGATGGAGAGTACTATCTGCATCCAGAGAGAGAATGGATCAAAACATAGTATTTTCATCTTTTTGGTTTTGTTGTTTGTTTTTTTCTCTTTTTCATGGTGTTTTTCCCTTTTGATTTGATTTTTCTTGGGCATGATAAATATGGAAATATGTTTAGATGAATTGCACATGTTTAACCTCTATCAGTTTGCTTCTTCAGGAAAAGGGAGGAAGGAAAAAAAAGGAGTAAAAATTGAACACAAAGTTTTTCAAAGGTATTCACCTAGTTTAAAACTATCTTTGAATGTATTTGGAAAAAATAAAATACTATTGAAAAATAATAAAAGAACTGGTAGATTTGGGAAAATAAAATACTATTAAAAATAATAAAAGAACTGGTGGATTACTTATCATTGAGTGTGTTCAGATGTACACTGGATTTCAATCTGATAGTTTATAACATTAGCTGTTATTACCAAAATTTCTTTTATTATCTTCTCTCTATTACCTTGTCTTAGTAACACTTCAGATACATCCAATGGCAAAACAACGCACAAAATGAACTTGGGCATGGAAGGTAAAAATGATCAGGATTTACAATTAAGATTCTTTGGTTTTCTCTGATCTCATCCTTTGAATTCACAGGTATTTTTTTTAACAGATTAAAAAAAAACAAACACTCTTGGCTTCAAGAATGTCAGCTATCTCTCTTGGCAGACCTGAGAAAAAGCTCACTTTCTTTGGCCAGATTTCCCAGAGTCCCAGTATATTGAACTTTGTTATTGTTGCCTCTAGGTCTGCTCATTCAGTTTCTCATTCACTTTGTAATGACCACTGCTGACCTTGATTAAGCTTTCCCTTGGACTTTGTTTATGTTCTGCCTTAATCAATTCACACATTTCCAATAATTATCTGCTAATGACCTAAGACTGCTGAGACTTTTATCCCATTTAGTGTCAGATCTAAAGGGTAGCTTTTATCTTCCACCACAGGTCATAGAATTGAAGAGTGTAGACAGAAACACCTGGCAGTCTCTTGCTTGCTTCAGTTAGGGCCTAGGCACTTCTGCAAGTAACTTGAGACTTTTAGGCTAAATCATGAAAGTCCTTTAATTGGTAGAATTAAAGGCTGTGATAGCACCAATAATAAAATGAACATATAAGAATGTTAGAAAAAATGACACTTAAAAATTCAAAATGTTGGGGGAGTAATGGTGGACAGCAATAATATGGAAAACTCTTTAATAGAATTAGGCTAATTGATCCTTGGTTGACTTGGTTTTAGGAAGGATAATCATTAGTTAAATTGTGAAGTGACTTTAGGCAAATGGTTTTAGAAGAATTGTTCTGCCCTCATCTTGACTCTAGCTTATCCCTATGTACATTTTCTGAATTGTGGAAAGATTCTTGAACCATTTTTCTTATTTTACTTGGCAGTGAGATAGTGCAATGGCTGGAATGGAGGTCCTGAAATGAGAAAAATTTATCTTCCTGAATTCAAATCTGGCCTCAAACACATACTAGCTGTGTGGTCATGGGCAAATGACTCGATTGTTTTTCTCTCATTTTCTTCATCTGTAAAATGATCTGGACAAGGCAAACCATTCTAATAATTTTGCCAAGAAAATTGACACATCTGTTGCCCACAACTTATTCAGCCACTGCTGAAGCCTGCTGCTAATTTCTAGGGATGAGGCTGAACTGGCTCAATCTGCATCTAACTGTGCTTTGCTTTCACCCAGGTACAATAGACCTTTTCTGCAAATATTCTAAACTCTGTGGGCTAACAGTAGTTTCATCCTATGTTTTTGTGAATTATGCCCACTGGAATTTGTTTTGAGGTGTTATTTCAAGTTATTTGGAGGGGGATTTGGAAGAACTCAATTGAGTCCCTGCCTTTTCTTACCATGTTGGCTCTGCCATTCATCCCTATTCAACTTTTCTCCTTTTCAATCTCAAACAATGTTAACTCTCACTTTGCTTCCTTCTCTTCCACACAATTATTTACTTCTCCCCTATTGAACCACTAATAGCATTACCAGTCAAATTTCTATGTCAAATCCAATTTAAGGCTTTATGCAAACAGACATTTGTATGCTTTTTTAGAAAATTTTCAAGGATGGAAGAAACAGAAAATGTCTGAGAAATTTCTTTCAACCTTCTTTCTTTTCCCAATATGGTAAAATGCAGGTAAATATGAGGCTAAATGTCCCTGTCTAGCATTTTTGGTTTTCCAACATTCCTAAAACCATCAGTTTTCCCTTCTTCTCTCCCACCACCTCCCTCTCTCTGTGACCAGAGTTAGCTCAGAAATTCTGGAGAGCACAGATGCATATATTCTTTGATCTCTTAAAACCTTTTTACAATACCCTTGAGAGTCACAACCCAGAGATTGAGAAGTATTGGTTTAACCTATATTTTTCTGGCTTGTTGATGAGTGTGTCATGTGGGACAGAATCAAAAGCAATCTTGAAGTAAAAAATATATTTATGTCTATTGCTTTCCCGCTATTTATAAGGTCCATTGCTTTATCATGGAAGACTGTTAAATTAGTCCTAGATGATTTGTGCTCATGTTGGTTATTACCTTGTAATCTTAGTGTTTGCAAATTGGTTTTTAAATGATTTCCCCCAGTATTTTCATATGTATTGAAAGTAAGCTGATTGGTCTATAACTTTGGCATTGTGTAAGTAAAATATGTATGAGGAAGGAAGGAAGGAAGGAAGGAAGGAAGGAAGGAAGGAAGGAAGGAAGGAAGGAAGGAAGGAAGGAAGGAAGGAAGGAAGGAAGGAAGGAAGGAAGGAAGGAAGGAAGGAAGGAAGGAAGGAAGGAAAGAAGGAAGGAAGGAAGGAAGGAAGGAAGGAAGGAAGGAAGGAAGGAAGGAAGGAAGGAAGGAAGGAAGGAAGGAAGGAAGGAAGGAAGGAAGGAGGGAGGGAGGGAGGGAGAGAAAGAAGGAGTGAGGAAGTTATATTTCAATTTATACTCACAGTTCATCAGTTCTCTCTATGGAGATGAAAAGCATTTTTTTTTCATCACTAGTCCTTAGAATTGTCTTAGGATACTATTGATCAGAGTAACAAAGTCTTTCTCAGTTGATTATCATTGCAACATTTCTGTTACTATGGACAATGTTTTCTTGATCTCACTTCCCTTTTCATCAGTTATATAGGTTGTGTCATGCTTCTTCTGAGACCACCCTCCTCATCATTTCTTATACCACCATAGTATTCCATCAAAATTCTATGCCATAACTTGTTTAGCCATTACTTTCTGTATATCTTTCTGGTATCTTATGTATATCAAGGGTGTCTTAGAACTGCTAACTCTAGGAAATAAGACAAGAAAGAGAAATCAAGGCAAAAATATGTCAAAGAAGAATAAAATTATCACTTTCTGTAGATTATATAATGATCTGCTTAGAAAAACCTAAAGAGGCAATGAAAAATTAATGGAAACAATAGCTTTAGAAAAAAATTCAAGATGTAAAATAAATATCTGTGAATCATTAATATTTTTATATATTATCCACAAAGATTACCTCAAAAATATAAAAAGATAAAAGAGATAACATCTAGAAAATATAAAAAGGGGAAATCTACTCAAAATAACTTTAGGAGTTATAAATATTTGGGAATTTATTTATCAAAACATATCCAGAAATTATGTAAATATAACTGTAAAGCATTCTGCAGAAACAAGATATCTAAATAATTGGAGAAATTTTAATTACTTATTGATAAATTGAGTACAATAGGTAGGCAAATAAAGAGAAATGACAACACTATTTAAATTACTTTAGTGCTGTACCAACTAATCAAACAGCCAAAGACCCATTTTATAGAATAAGAAAAGATAATGATTAAATCTTTCTGATAGAACAAAAGGTCAAGAATCACAAAGAAACAAAGGAAAAAAATAGGAAACTAACATGTTTATTAAAACACCAATCATTGAAACATTTTATTAGTAGTTTAACAACAAAAGAGAGAGAGAGAGAGAGAGAGAGAGAGAGAGAGAGAGAGAGAGGTGAATCAGTGGAATAGATTAGATACAGAATATTCAAACATAAATTGAGCATATTAGCATATTGATCAATAAGCCCAAAGATCCCAGAATACTATGGTGAAATTTATAATTTTATTTGACAAAACCATCTAGGAAAATTGGAAAGTAATTTAGCAAAAATCAGGTATAGGCTAATATCTCATACTGGGCAGATTGTTGGTACAGTGGACAGTGTGCCAGCTTTGTATTCAGGAACACTCCTTTTTCTTAGTTCAAATATGGCTTCAGACACTAGCTATGTGATCTAGAAAAGTCACATAATTCTTTTTGCCTCAATTTCTTCATCTGTAAAATGATCTAGACATGGAAATAGCAAATGACTCCAGTGTTTTGAGTTAACATTTCACAAAATAATAGTAAATGCTAAAAGCTGGCATGTGTCTTTGGATATAGCCAAAAGTTGTTTATCTTCAGGTAGTATTTGTGAAACAGCCAAATATGATTGGTATTAAAAGGCACTCTATGGGCAAAATCCACATGAACTCAACCAACAGTATGTTATCAACAAAGCAGTTGAAAAATGGTGAGTAATATAGATTTTAAAAAAATAAAAAGGGTTTTATGAGGACAGTTTAAGATCAGATAGAAATTATAAACAGATTATCGTTACAGAGCCTCATCTTATTATTTAATGCAAATTACTCAATGAAATGATTAAAAATGATAATTCATAAATATTACCATACCAGATATTCAAAATATCAAATCTCTACCCTACTTTTGGGACCAATGTGTAACTGACCTAGAGAAGGGGTGAAGATCTTTGAGTTCATACCATGTGAAGATTGGTTGAAAATATTGGGAAGTGTTTAGCGCATAAAGGAGATATATCCCCTACATAGGGGACATGATGGCTATCTTCCTGAATTATCATGTAGAACTGAGATTATATTTATTGGCTTGTCTTCAGGATAAAACTTGTAATACTGGATACTGGTTGCAAAGAAAGAAGTTAATCACTGATGTAAAGAAAAACTTTCTAACAATTAGAACAAATTGAAATAGCTTACCTTGGGAAAACCTGGAATTCTTAATAAAGACCATGGTCTGTTGTAGAAGAGATTCTTCTTGACATGAATTGGACCAAATGGCTTCTCTAACTTTGAGATTTGTGCTGATATAAGAATTCTGGGATGTGGAAATGACTTATTCATCTTAGACATTGGGGAACACTGTTTACAATGCACTACCACTGAAAATGGAATGTAAGCTAATAGTAGAGAACAAAACAAAAAATAGAAAAGTTTAATAGGAATTTACAGTAAATTTAGAAAGGGACCAATATGAAATAAGGCTGGAAAAATTGATTGGACCTGGGTTCTGGAATGCTTTAGGCAATGGATGTTGGTCCTAGAAATAAAAAAGGGAGCCACTTAAGGTTTGTGAATAGGAAAATAATATGATAAGACTTGTGTCATAGAAAAAGACAAGACAAAGCAAGCTTAATGATTTAAAAGACTAGCAAAAGTTATAGACAAGGAGGTATGACCCAGAGTTTGTGGTTAAAAAAAAAAGGGTTGAAGATGAGAGATGTTATAGAAGTAGAATCAATGAAATATGTCAACCCATAGTTATGGAGAATAATGGAGAGGGATGGATTAAAAGTGTCTTTAAGATTGAAGATCTGGTGACTAGGGAGATAATAGTACCCTCAACAGAAATAGAGAAGTACAAGTGACAATAAGTAGGTTAATAAGCCTATAAGGGTTGTCCAACCACTTGTCATATTTCAGAAATCTAAGATTTTAGTGGTGCACCAAGCATTTGGCAAAAGAACCAACAAAACCACAGGACTTTAGGAATTAATCTGCCCTGATCCCATAAATTGCATAATGGCCTCTTTTGCTTTCTTTAAAGATGTAGATCAGTCCTACATGATATAGATCATATGCTGAACTGAGGATAATTTTCAGGATATATTCAGGTTAATTTTCAAATGCTATAACAAAAATCAGAGTAAAATTTCATTTGAGATGTTATGGGATTTCAGAGGTGTTTGGGGGATGTTTATCATTTTGAAAAGTTTGACTGAAAATATGAAAATGAAATAAAAACCTGAAAAATAAGAAGGAAGAATTAAAAATTCTATCTCTTTTGTTTCTTTAGTCTAATTGTTATAAAGATATTTTTCTTGTTCTTAATTAATATTAACTTTATCAATTCACAAAAAAATAACTCATTTGAACCTCTATGTTTTCACAGAGTACAGCAGATCAATGACTACTGTCTGCAGAATGGAAATGGATTGGATTGGCAATGAACTGTCAGAATCCAGATAGTGCTTTTGTTCATAAAGCAAGATAAACTGAAGTTGGAATTGGCTATCCTGAAAGGTAAACTTCTCCTCTAAATAAAGAATGAATGGCTATTTATGGCTTCATGAGCTATTGGCAGTTTCCCTCAAATGACCAACATTAAAGCCATATGAACCACATGAAGATTGCTTTGGTGGCCATTCTCTTCTATTCTCCTCAGTAATAATTATGAAAATGTGCTCTTGATGAGAAAATATCTCTAACACTCCCTCACTAAATTTGAAGGGAGTAGCAGGTGAGAAAAATATAGCACTTTTGACAATGATTCAGAAACCAAGATGAACAAGTGTAAATTTACTTTCATAGGTATTCGGAGGGAGACAGAATCTTTTACTGTGGTTGTTGTTGTTATTTCTATTATTATTATTTACAAGTTAAGTGCTTCTGCTAGCTATTTGTTGGCTTGAATAAAAATTCTCATTGTTTCATAGGAGTACATTACAGAAAGCAATATAATGTAATTTAATATACTTGGCATGGTTTAAAAGGTTATATACTTGCTAAAGATTTCTAAGCATTCACATTGTCAGTTGATTACTAGAAATATACTTAAGAGATGAGTAAATCTTTCTGATAACTTATGCAGTTTTTATAAAAAATTTTCAGATTAGTTTGATCTCAATGCTTTGTTTTGTAATGAAAATACATTATCTCTTCCAACAAGGTTATTTTACTAAGTCTAATTATTAAATATATCAATGGAGAGGATAGTAGAGAATTGGAAACTAGAAATATCCTTCAAACATGATACTAGCATGTCCTGCATAATGAAGATTACCAAACAGCTTATTCCAATGATATTTTTTCTTCTATTTTTAATTAATTTAATTTAATTTAATAAATTTTTAAAATTTTTTCCAAATGCATGCAGGGTTTTCAACATTTACCTTTGCAAAACCAGATGTTCCAATTTTTTCTCCTCTCTTCTTCCTGCCCTTCCCCAAGACAAAAAGCAATGTGATATAGGTTAAATATGTGCAATTCTTCTAAACATATTTCATATTTGTCATGCTGAGAAAAAAAAATCAGATCAAAAGGGGAAAAATATGAGAAAGGAAAAAAAAATCAAGCAAATAAACAAACAATAACAATAAGGTTAAAATACTATGCTTTGTTCCACATTCAGTCTTTATAATTCTATCTTTGGATGTAAATGCCACTTCCCATCACAACTCTATTGGAATTGCATTGAATCACCTCCCAATGATAATAATATTAGTTTATTTTAACTAATTTCTATTTTAAATTTCACTATTTAGTGAAATGATATGAAATATTTTCCTTCCTATGATACCACCTACCTGAGTTTTCAAAGAAATGACTGTTGACAATGTTAAGTGTGATATTTAATGTTTTTATTTTAAAGTTCTTAAAGATTAAGGTAATAAATTAGAGGCCATCCAATCTAATCATCTTATTAAAGGTGAGGAAACTGAGGTCTTGAGAGTTTAAATAGCTTTTTTCAAGTTATATAGATAATAAATAATCAACATGAGATTAGAATTCAAATTATATGCTCTTTTTACAACTCACTATTGCTTTAACTTCTACCGCCACTCTCCAAAAAAATAATTTCACAATGTTTCAGTATAGATCTACTTAAGCTCATCAGAGCTTTCCAATTTCCCAAAACACCCTGGCTCAAGTTCCTATTGAATGTTGACTCATTGGCTCCAAAAGAGACCCTGTAAGGCAATACAATATATAGCACATTAACACCCTAGACAGGCATATGGCAGCATTTGCAATGAGATGCAGCACAGAAAAAAAATTCCGCATCTTCTTCCAGCTTTTATTGGGAAAATACTTATTCAAATAGTAAAGCAAACATTTGTTACACAGAAGATCTCATTTACAGATCTATTCTGTATCAGAAATTCAGTACAGTTCTATTCAGGGGTTTATTTGTTTATTTTTCATGTACTAAGGAGAGCCAATTACTGAGATAACTGAAAGACAGGGGCAGAAGTATGCCCTTCAGAAAAGCTGCTGCTAAATTAATCTGAAGCCCATTAATATCACAGACACTGAACTTACTGATTTTCCTCTTGAAACTATGAAATAAGAAAGAATGGGTATGTATACCATGTATCTCTACATCTATGTGTGTATTTATATTTGTATGTATGTTCATGTGTATACACATATATGTACATATGTAAATATATTATTATATCAGTATAAAATGTACATATCTACATATATTTATATACATGTATTAGACATGAAAGGTAGTAGGGTACAGTAGATAGAGAGTCTGGGACTCAGAAAGAACTGGGTACAAGGCCAGGATTTGAAACATACCGGTTGCTTGACCCAGGTCAGTCACTTAACCTCTCAGTTCCCCCAGGTAACATTGCAGAGCAAGTGGTGAATGCCTTAACTCAGAAGAGAAACTCTAATGTATCCCTGATTCAAGGTGCCTTAGAATCCCTTAAGGAACTCTACCTCTATACTCAATTTCCCATCTCATTAACTTTCCATAACTTTAAGAATGACTTTATGACATATGCATAATCTTTTCACATTACATCCTTTTAAATCTATAATCTAATTCGGATGCCATATCATGGAACAGGTCCTTGAAGACTATAGCACTTGAATATAAGCTTCAGCAGATTCTGCTAAGTCAAAAAGATTTCAGAAATTATCTAAGTAATGAATGATTTGTCCTTTCTGGAATGACTAAACTAAGTTCAAAGAGATATTATTATGTTTGCTGGGGTGCATAGAGTGCCCAGGAATATTAGCACCTCCAGGGTGAGGGGTGCTGAGCTCTTTTCAGGGCTATTTGTTTACCTTTCATGTTCACATCATCTGTGGCTTCAGGTAGCTATAGCATGTGCAGCAGCTACACCTTCTCAGCAGAGAGGTTAACCAGTAGCCTTTTTGATGAGTTAGGGGAATATCTACCCTGATCGTATGAATACTTTCCCTGGGGAGTGAGTGGATAAGAATAATTTGTTCCAAAGGATGTGAAGGGGGATGAAGTAAGGTAAGTATGGAACACTTAGAGCTTAGTTACACATCAAAGTTGTCAAGATCATCCACTGTATCCTGGGCCATCACCAGTCCTATTACCCTTTGTCCTACCGCTGGGTTTTGATAATTCAAGAAGAGAGAGTGAGGCTGATAACTTTGTGCAGTTCTGTCTCACTTAAATCCAAATCATACACAAGTCAAGACATCACCATGGTACCATTTTGAAGTCTTTTTGAAAACAAAGAAGAAAACAACAGCATTACATTGGCTAAGCCAATGAATTTTTTTTTTTTTGACCATACCCAACCTTCAATACCATCTACTAAAGTCTAGAGGCATTGTAACCTGAATTGTTGAGGAGAGCATTCATACTAAATTATATATATATATATATATATATATATATATATATGTAATTTAGAAAAGTTTAATACTAGTTCTCTTCCTTAAAGGAAGAGTTTAATACTAGTTCTCTTCCTTTAAGATATTAGCTCTTGATATTATTGTTTTCTAATTTATTCTATGAGGATGGTAAGCAGAAAAATGATTTCCCAAAGATTCTTCCATATATTGTCCAAAGGACATATATAATAATGTTCACTATGATAACTTGTACCAGGTTATTTTATACTTAAATGGTATTGTTTCAAATTACTTAAATATTATTCTACTAAATACAATTTACTTTATCAAATTTAATAAAATAGAATAAAAGGATTTAAAAAATGTCAGTGTGATATCTTGTAAACAAGAATGGTGCTAGTCTTCCAATTCTTACTACAGCATGTATTAGCTATGGGATTTGAGAAGTCACTTAATTTCTCTGGCTTTCAGTTATCTCATGTGTAAGTGGGGAACATGATAACTACCCTACATATGCATGCCTATGTACATCTATAGATATTTTTCAAATCAATATCAGGAAAAGCTAACAACATAATTGACCATATCAATAACAAAGCCAGCAAAAATTATATAATTATCTCAATAGAAGCAAAAAAAAAAAAAAAAAAAAAGCTTTCGACAAAATACAACATCCATTTCTATTAAAAACACTAGAAGGCATAGAAATAAATGGAGCTTTTCTTAAAATGATAAGTAGTATTTTCTTAAAACCATAAGCAAGCGTTATCTATAGTAGGGAATAAGGCTAGAAGCCTTTCCAATAGGATCAGGAGTGAAGAATGCTCATTATCACCACTATTATTCAATATTGTACTAGAGGTCTTAGCTATAGCAATAGGAGAATAAAATTTATTTTAAAGAAGTGGAATAAGTCATAAGACAATAAAACTATAAATGTTGGGAGATGATAAGATGGTAGATTTGGAGAATCCTAGAAAATCAACTAAAATGCTGCTTGAAATAATAAACAACTTTAGAAAATTATAGGATATAAAATAAACCCATATAAATGATGAGCATTATATATATATATATATATATATGTATATATATATATATATATGTATATATA
This sequence comes from Sminthopsis crassicaudata, assembly GCF_048593235.1. Lineage (NCBI taxonomy): Eukaryota > Metazoa > Chordata > Mammalia > Dasyuromorphia > Dasyuridae > Sminthopsis > Sminthopsis crassicaudata. Next base: position 115,116,329 of record NC_133619.1, on the reverse strand, counting down.
TATATATATATATATATATATATATATATATATATATATATATATATATATATATATATATTACCAACAGAGAGGCCAGCAAGAGATAGATTTTTCCATTTAAAATAACTTTAAACAGTATAAAATACTTGGGAATCTACCTGCCAATACAAACTTAAGAACTATATCAATGTTATTAGAAAATACTATTCACACAAATGAAAATTCTAAACAATTGGAGAAATATTAATTGCTCCTGGGTAGTCTGAGCCAATAGAATGATATGTCTATTCTACCTAAATTATTCTACTTATTGAGTGCCATGTCAATTCAAAAAAATATTTTATGGAGGGAAATCATTTAAATCTCAAAATAAAAAAATGTCATTTTTCACATAATTGAAAAAATAAAATATTTATATTATTTTTAAATGTATTTTTAGAATATAATGTTCTCATATGAAAACCACAAGACAATTGCTACATGACAATCTTTCTTTATTACTATTATTTTTATTTCTTGATACAGTGAGATATAACAAAAAATCATTATGTTGGGGGCTATTGAATCACAGATCTAAACCTTGATGCAAGTCCAAAGGCCATGTAGGCCAACTGCTTCATTTTACTGATGCGAAAATCAACAAGATTAAATAATTTGCTCCTAGTAACATCAAAATGATTGAAGCCAGATCCTCTGAATCTAAAGCCTGTGCTTTTTCCAGTGTTCCATTATGAGTCTGGACTCAGATCTCAGCTCTGCCCTTTGTTACCTGGTTTATTTCATTTTATTTACTCCACAATTCTTGATATTGAAGAACCTTGAAGTTTTTTCTCTCTATGTAGAGTCATCACTTAGGTCTTGTTGAATTCATCATTTTTGTTGGTTGAGGTACTCAGTTTTCTAGAGTCTTTTCTCAAAACCCATTTCTCCAACATCCCAGAGATCTTATTCCTCAAAGTATATTCTTTCCTTGGATGACTTGTCTATGCGTTCATGGATATCTAGGGTGTGTTTTTTTTTTTTTTTTTCCCAATAGACATAGTCACTTCAACTAGTCCAGTTGTTTCCCTTCAAAGCTATGTCTGATAGAGGATGAAGTAAAGGAAGAAACTTCAGGGAAGGAGGTAGGGAGGGAGGGAGGAAAAGAAGGAGGGAAGAACAGAGGAAAGAAGGAAGAAAGATAATTTCTTTTTTCTAGTTCTCAGTTTTGGGGATTATAATATTCATGCTAACTACATCATAGACCTGTGTTAAGAAAAGTGCTTTGAAAGTCTTAAGATGGGGCAGCTAGATGGCACAATAAATAGAGTTTAAGCCCTGAAATCAAGAGGATGTGAGTTGAAATCCAGTCTCACATACAAAGATTTAATAGCTATGTGACCCTGGCCAAGTAATTTAACTCCACTTGTCTTGTCAAAAAAAATCTTAAGATTATAAAACAATAAGTTACCAATATTAAGAGGCAGACTTGATTTAGAGCCAGAGAATCTGAGTTTGTCATCAGATTCTGGTACTTCATAATTACACAAATCATTTAAATCCTCTATGGTTCAAGCATAAAATGAAGGCATCAGACCAAGACATCTTCGACCACTCCTTCTATATCTAAACTAAAGATTCCTGAAATTCCATTAAAATACCACCACATGAAATAGAAGTCTTAAGATTTAAAAAGCACTTTACTCCCCACGGTTCTATGAAGTAGACAGATTGAATGTTATAATTCTCATAAAAAAGGCAATTAGAGAATGAAGTGACCTTACTCACTCAGCTATTCCTGAATGGATTCTAAGATGTGGAAAGTCCAGCCAAGCTAGAAGACATTGACAAATTCCTGTTTTCCAAGATGCAAACTCACTACTTTCAGAGAGGTTCATCACAAAATTGGCTATAGGATAATTAATTTTTCAACTATTACAACTTAACAAAAGTTAAAAACAGATTTCAATCAGTGGCAGTAATACCTACACCTACAAAAATCCTTAATCTTTTAAAAGATGCAATAGCATATATGTATATGTGCACACATAGTTTTCACATATATTCATACATATATATATATATATATATATATATATAATACATGCATACAAATACACACCCTTAAACACAATCAATTCTTCTAGACTTGTTTTGAAAATGTGATTTTGTTCAAATACAATTGATTTTTGAGGGAATAATTTTATATATAAGTTGAATATCACACATATTTACATGAGATTTTTTTTTTCTGTGAGGAAAAAGAAAACTGAATCCTGCTAAACAGAGATGAACCAATCATAAAAATGTCATATGTCAAATATATATCAATTCCCTCAATTGCTCACATATCTCGATCTGCCAGATTGAATAATACAAATCTACAAGCTGCCAATCCTTTCTATCCCCATTTCTACAAGCAAATCTAAGGCTTTTTCATGGTGAAATACCATATTTGTTGTTTATCTTCAGGGATAGAAGGAATCTCTAAGCTGAGAAGGGCTGGCAGCTTTTTATGCCCTACTCCATCTTCAACCTTGGCTGAGATCTTAGCCCCAGGAGCTTCAGTCCATCAAAGTTTTGCCTTCTTGTCTTTAGTGAATTGAGCTTGCCAGCCCTGTCCACATGAGAACTAAAACAATGATTGTGGAGCAGCTGGAGATCATGGAACTCACCACTATTTATTGTAGTTTTTATATATGTTTAAAAAGAATATATAATGCATAACACTGTGCTATTTCGTAATTTTAAAAAAATGGGTCACTGATATTTTCTTCTGCCCCAATCTCATTTTTGATAAGTAGCTCCTGCAACTTTTATTGCATGATTTTGTATATCACAGTGATTTTAAAGAATTGATAGAGCAGAACTGTCTCTGTATATTTCTTTGTGTGGGTGTGTGGGTATGTGTGTGGGTATATACATATATATATATATATATATATATATATATATATATATATATATATATATATGTGTGTGTGTGTGTGTGTGTGTGTGTGTGTGTGTGTGTGTGTATACATGTATATGTATTATGCATATGTACTTCCAAACCTAAAATTTCTGCTAATTAAACACTACCATTAGAAAATCAATACTAAATTATACCATGAAAGAGATCAAAGGGTTATTTTATTTTATAGTTCATTAATATTAACAACCAAGATAATCGATATCAAGAAATGGTAGAACACTTATATGATAGGTAGCATATGTGTTGTGTCACAAAATAATTTAATCCCATTTCCATGGTTCCAAGAAAGTTAGATATTTGTGTTTTCCTCTGCAAAGTTAATTTTATCTTTGTGGCAACTCTTAGACAAATCCTCTTCTCTTCTTTGATGTGACTACTACTGTAGGACAGGCCAGCATTATTTCATACCTAGGAATACACCTGCCAAAACAAACCCAAGAACTACATAAACAAAATTTTTAAAAAGTTTTTATGCCTGAACTATTGCAGGTGGGTCTGCTGGCTTCAATTGCTTTTTATTCTATTCCATTCTTCATTTATCCAGCAGTCATTTTCATAAGGTTCAGTTAAGAACATCTCACCCTCCTCTCTCTCTCTCTCTCTCTCTCTCTCTCTCTCTCTCTCTCTCTCTCTCTCTCTCTCTCTCTCTCTTCTCTCTCTCTCTCTCTCTCTCTCTCTCTCTCTCTCTCTCTCTCTCTCTCTCTCTCTCTCTCTCTCTCTCTCTCTCTCTCTCTTTGTCTCTGTCTCTCTGTCTCTCTGTCTCTCTGTCTCTCTCTGTCTCTCTCTCTGTGTCTCCTTGTCTCTCTCTCTCTCTGTCTCCCTGTCTCTGTGTCTCTTTTTGTCTCTTTCTCTTTCTGTGTGTCTGTTTCTGTCTCTGTTTCTGTCTTTCTCTTTTTTTCTCTGTATTTCTCTCTGTCTCTGACTCTGTCTCTTTGTCTCTCTGTATGTCTCTGTCTCTCTGTATGTCTCTCTGTCTCTCTCTGTCTCTGTCTCTCTTTCTGTCTCTTTGTCTCTCTGTCTCTGTCTCCTTGTCTCTCTCTGTCTGTCTCTGTGTCTCTTTTTGTCTCTTTCTCTTTCTCTGTGTCTGTTTCTGTCTCTGTTTCTGTCTTTCTCTCTTTTTCTCTGTATTTCTCTCTTTCTCTGACTCTGTCTCTGTCTCTCTCTCTGTCTCTCTGTCTCTCTCTCTCTCTCTCTCTCTACACACACACACACACACACACACACACACACACACACACACACACACACACACTCACACTCACACATACACATGATAAATGTCAGTTGGTCCTTATATCTCCAAAATAAAATATAAGATCTTCTCTTTGATTTGCCCCATGACATTTACCTTAACAGTTTTCTTATACTTTATAATAACCCCCTCCCCATTCCCACTGGACTGGACTTCTAGCTAATCACTGAACAGGACACCCAGTCACTTAATCTCTCTTTGGGCTTTTTCAATGGCTGTCTCTTATACTTGGACCTCTCTCTTCATCACTTCCTATTGACTTCTCTGGCTTCGTTAAAGTTCTAGCTAATATACCACCTTGTACAGGATACCTCTCCCAGTCCCTTGTAATTCCAGTGCCTTCCTGTTAATTATTTCCTGTTTATCCTGTACATAGCTTATTTGTCCATATTTGTTTGTATATTATCCATCCATTTAAGGGAGTAACTTTTGTCTTTCTTTGTATTTCCACAGTCTTAATAGGTTCTAAATAAATGCTAAATGAGTGAAAATATTGTATATTATCCAGAAATCTATAATGAAATTATATTGATCATTTAGACAATCCAGCTTTACATATAGTTTAGCTTAGGAACAAAAAGAGGATACAGGAAATTATTTATTTTGTGTCAAAATTATTCCCTTAAAATATTAAGACATTGAAGACACATTTTTCCCAACTTCAAACTAGGTAAGTGCCTTATTTCTCTTGCTTTTGCTAGTAAATATCATGTGATATCATATCATCATGATATAGTAGATATCATAAATTTTAAAATTTATATAAAATTTTAAAATTATAAAATTTAAATAAATCTCATAAGTATTAGACTATATAAGACTTACCTTTGGGTTCAACTAAGCCATATCATTTTGTAATATGAGGATGACTCCATAATACAAAACAGAGAAATTCTATACAAAATCTATGTGATACAGCAGTTCTGAAGTATCCATAATCCTAAAAAAGGTGTATTACTTACCAAGGCTTTTGTAAGAGAAAAATGAAAGAAAAACAGAATGTAAGATCTTTAAGAGCAAGGAATATCTTTTTCACAATTTTATATTTATATCACTTACCTTGCTTTTTGGTAAATACTGAGCTATAATATAGCAAAATCTTGTTGTTTATTTAATTGAATTTATTGAACACAAATGTATACCAAGTATGTCCTTTTTGATTCCTATGTAGTAGTTTAGGAGCACACACACACACACACACACACACACACACACACACACACACACACACTCACATTCACACACCAGATTGCAGGATGTAGCTCTTAGTGCCACACTCAAAAATCAAGGTAAATATGAATATATTCACTGAATAAAGTTTAACTGGTAGTTGAACTCCAAATGAACTATATTTTTCTATTTGATTATTTGAACTTTTAGAAATATTTGTCAACACTTTTGGAGATATCATAAAAGCTGATTCTCTTTTAGGTCTTTTTTTTTTTTTTTTTTTTTTTTCTCTCAAGGAATGTGGAAGAACATTTTCTTGCCTGTATTCTAATTAGGCACTCCCTAAGATCAAGAACCACCAGTTTCCTCAAGCATCTGGACATCCAGCTGGGTGTGTTATTGTGAGTCAGTATGTCCATGTTTAATTACCTCAGTGATTTCCTTTCGTTTTATGTGTGTATTTTTTGTAGAGTGGCCACATTGTTTAGAGTGAGATTTCCTTTGCAGACAGTACAGTTTCCGTTGTTTTAGTTAGCAAACTTGATTTATGAACTGCACTATTTTACTTATAGCTATTTTAATCATTGCTGAAGTACAACAGACTTAACTTGCTTTTCCCCATTAGTCTCTCTTTCTAAGGGGAGATTATATTACGCCAGTGTTTTCTCAAAGTTTTAGGAAGTATTATTGAGAATATTGGGCTATGTTTTGTTAAGTTAACTGCCCATGAAAGGTGCCCATGACAAACTCCCCACCACCACCACATATTCTATTATCTCATTTGACAAGTCATTTGTAATTTTTTAAAAGAATTAATAGACTTTTTGGAAATATTTAAATTTTCTAGTAATTTACCTATCTCACAAGGTTATAGCAAGAAAAGTGATACTTTGTGGGAAAAGCTATGTAAATTATGAAGCAAAATGTATATTTTATGTATTATTAGCTATATATCATCTCTAATAATTTATAATCCTTACATATATATGTATATATGCATATGTACATATATACATACATATGTATATGTATGCATGTATATGTATATATGTGTATATATATGTATATATATATATATGTATATATATATATATATGAAATTTTTTAAAATGTCTAAAGGTGGGCTAGCAAATCCGGATTTCAAACTACATTATAAATAAGTAATCATCAAAACTATCTGTTACTGGCTAAGAAATAGAGCAGTTGATCAGTGGAGTAGATTAGGTACACAAGGCAAAATAGTCAAGGATCATAGTAACTTAGTACTTGATTAAAACAAAGGCCTAAATCTTTAGGATAAGAGCTCACTGTTTGACAGAAACTACTGAGAAAACTGGAAAACAATAGGACACAAACTAGACTAACATCTCACACCATATATCAAGATAAAGTCAAAATGGGTGTATGATTTAGACATAAAAGATGATATCATAAGCAAATTAGAAGAGCAAGGAAGGGTCTACTTGTTAGACGTATAGGTAGGAGAAGAATTCATGACTAAGATAAAGAGCACTATGAAATGTAAAATAGGTAATTTTGATTATATTAAATTAAAAAGCTATATAAACAAAACAAATGCAATCAAGATTAGAAGGAAAGGAGAAAGATGGGAAACAATTGTTACAACAAGGATTTCTGATAAAACCTTCATTTCTAAAATTTATAGAGAACTAAGTGAAACATGAGAATATAAGACATTGCTCAATTGATAAATGGTCCAAAGATATGAATAGGCAATTTTTAGATGATCAAAGTGCTCTAAATCACTTATTAGAGAATGCAAATTAAAATAACTTTAAGTTTAAGACTTCACTCCTATCAGAGTGGCTAATATGACAAAAAAAGGAAATGCTAAATGTTAAAGAGAATGTGTAAATTGAGACACTAAATGCACTATTTGTGAAGTTATAAACTACTCCAATTATTCTGGAGAACAATTTGAAACTATGCCCCAAAGCAACCAAGCTGCCCATATCCTTTGACCCACTCATGTCACTAATAGATCTATATCCCCCCAAAAAAGGGAAAGGATCTACATGTGCAAAAAATATCTATAGAAGTCCTTTTCATGGAAGCAAATATTAGAAATTGAGGGATGCCTATCAGTTGGGGAAATGGGTAGACAAGTTGTGGTAATAAATATAATGGAGTACTATAATACAGTAAGAAATGATGAATAGAAAGATTTCAGGAAAAAAAAAAAAAGTAGGCAAATAAATAAACCCTAGAAAGATTTGTGTAAACTGATTCAAAGTGAAATGAGTTGAACCAGGAGAAAATTGTACTTGTGCTTGTACAATATCAGCTGCTTGGTAACACAATGATCCAAGACAAATACAAAGGTCATAAAGGAAAATGTTAATCCCTATCCAGATAAGGAAATGATAGTCTCTGAAAGCTGTAAACTTTTCAAAGAAAAGATTGAAGCATACTTTTTTCACTTAATTTATTCTTTTTTGTGGGATTTTTCCCTTTTGATATGTTTCTTCTTTCCCAATTGTGACTAATATGCTTACATGGTAGCATATGCATAAATCCATATCAAGTTACCTATTATTTTCAGAAAAGAGGAAAGAAGAGAGGGAGAATAATTTGTAAAATTATAAAAATGAATGCTAAAAGTTATCTTAATATATATATTTGGGGAAAAATTCTATTAGAAATGTATTTAGCTATAAATGACAGACCATGATCAGTGATCAAAAATTACCCAGAGAAGAATAAAAACTGATGTATCAGTTTTGATCAAAAGATCAAAGGAAGATGTTTCTAAAAAAAGATGGTTCACAGAAAACCACATGAAGGAACTGGATTTTATTGTGCTTTCCACAAGAAAGATTATTTCATTAAACTTTCAGTCATTTTGGATTGGAATTCAGAAATGATCATGTGACCTTTCTATGAGCCTCAGATTCTTCACTTTTAAGTTAAGAAGCTAGAATATCTATAAGGACCCTTTATGAAATCATTGCCTTTTATACCAAACAACTTCATCCAGATACCCATTTATTCCCTTACCCCAAACCTTTGCTCTAAAATCATCTGTGGAATGAAGAAATTTTTTTGAGAATGAATGGAAAAGAAACTTGAAAGAACATAGCATATTTTCAGTATCCACATTTTTCTAGATTTCTAGTATAAGCCTTATTATATATTATCTTAGTATAAAATTCCAGTAAATAGGTGTGGAAAGGCAAAAAATAAACAAGTTTTTATATTTTCTGGATCTATGATTTCATCTATGTAATATACCTCCTGGAGATGAGATCTCCACTAACCATGCTGATTGACAATTCATTTACAATCTATAGTCTTAAATAGCTTCCAGGGAGACTAAAAAGTTAAATGATTTGCCTAGGGTAATGTAACTAATATATGCAGATGACACAGGTCATCCTACATCTGAGGTCAGATCACTATCCAATATACTACTATATTGCTTTAAAATTATTGATTATAGCCTAAGAGAATAGGTTGTAAGTCAATGGGTTTTTTAATGTTTAGAAGAGATGATAAGAGGGGTGACAATAACAGTCTAAAAATTTCTAAATACTTTCAATCACCTGTTAAAATGTAATATAATGCTCATTAAATAGCACTACATGATGTGGAGCATCACTAAATATATCAGTCCCCTTATTGTCCTTCTTTGCCCAACCTCTAATCTTCTATGCCCTTCTGCTTTTGAATAGAATTTTCTAATTCCTTTCATTTATCTAATAGTAATAGAGGTAAATCCATTAAAACAAAAGTCAATTTTTAAAATTAATCAATATAAATCAATCACCATAACAATGAAACTAAAATAAGCTTAAAATGTGTAGACACATATACACATTTGTTTCTAATGGTAGTCAACTCTAGGACCATGAGGGTGAGGGGAGAAAAAAACAAAAAAAGAAGAAATTTACATAATAACTATTATATATTTTAAAAAGAATAGCAAGTTGTACTTAATAGATTTGTAGCTTCATATGTTGTAATCACTTTTTAAAAATTATATTGTGCTGTTATATTATGTTATGGAAATGCTTGTTTTTGTTGTGCCACAGTTCTCTTTTAATGTCCTGACCCAGTTTCCCTAATTGTCCTATTCAGTTACTCTGCCTCAGGTTATAACCATTCCCTTTGAATGTTAGGATAAAGGTTTTATATCTTAGACCTTAGGCTATACTTATTCCCTCTTAATGTTTGATGGGAAAAAGGTCTTTATCCATTTTAGACATCCTTAGAATATTAGGAGCCCCTCTAGTACCTCCCTCCATATTTTATCCTAGGTGCCTCCCCCACCTTAGGTCATCCCCATCCAGGTACCTCCCCCATTATTTCATTGTTCTTGTCACCCTATTAAAAAATCCTGTATCCCATATTCAGTGTTGGATTCTTTGAGACAATAATTCTCGTTCAGCCCTGGGACCAACCATGGATCCATTTTGTCCCAGTAAATCTCTCCATTTAATAAATTCTGTATTGAATACTCTCTAATCTCTGTCTTGTTCAGTTTCTCCAGCATTACATTTTATTCCATAAATTAAAAACAAATAAAAATTTTAAAAAGATGGAGGCCAAAGGCAGCATTGGTTTAAATTTATGATCTCATGATCTTGTAAAATCTTTTGTATAAGGATGATGGATGATTACAAGGTAGGTGGCATTATAGACAGACCAAATGTATATATAATAAATGATTGCTATAATTGGTACAATTGTCAAGGCACTGAAGGACAAATTTACAATGTATTTGAAGGAGGGAAAGAAATCAACAGTGTTGAAAAAAATCTCATGTTACAGAAAAAAGTGAGGTCATTCTCCATCTCTTCATCTCCTATCACTCAAGTGTTAAGTGATTCTAGTACATCCTGTTTCCTCCAACAGATTTCTTCCTCTATCATGCCCACTTTAATTTATTCTTTATCTTTCTCTCTCTAGTGGCTATTTCCTACTGCCTTCAAAATGCCCTTCTTTCCCTAATCTTAAAAAAAAAAAAAAAAAAAAAAAAAAAAAGATCCTCACCTGACCCTTCCAACCCTGCTAACCATAGTCCCATATCTCTTCTGATCTTTGTAGTTAAACTCTTCACAAGGCTATCTATAATAGATGACTTATCTTTATCTTCTCTCATTTTCTTAAAACTATACACTAGCTTCCCACCTTATTTTTCCATTGAAATTGCTCTCTTCAAAATGACTAATCTTAGTTATCAGATCAAATGTTTTCTCAATCTTCATTCTCATTGACCTCTTCACAGCTTTTGATAGTTATTACTCTCTCATTTTTTATACTCTCTTCTATGCTTTCAAGATATCACTCTTTGCTGTTTTTCCTGCTGCAATCTGACCATCCTTATTTTCCTTTGCTATATCTTACTCCAGATCATGTCATCAAATCATAGATGTCACTCAGGGTTCTTTTCTGGGCCCTCTTCTGTTTTCCCTCTCTTTTACTTCATTTGGTGAGCTTATCTGCTACTATGAATTTAATTACCATCTCTATGCTAATGATTCTCAAATTTACTTGTTCTGCCCCAAGTCTGTCCTTTGACCTCTAATCTAGCATTTCTAGCTATTTTTAAGAATTTCCAGCTGGATATACAGTCTTCCTAAAGTCAATATTTTCAAAATTAAATTCATGCTCTTTCCTCCTAAGTCCTCTCTTTTCCTATCCTACCTTCTTTACTACTATAGAAAGCAACGACATCCTCCTAATCCATCAGGTTTGCTACCTAAGGATCATCCTGGATTTCTCACTATTTCTTACCTCTCCGCAATCCAATGTGTTGTCAATTTCACCTTTGCAACATCTCTCAAATCCTTCACATTATTTCTTTTAACAAAGCTACAACTTTCCGTCACAATTCTATTGAAATTGTTTTGAATCACTGCATTATTGAAAAGAGCCAAGTCTACACAGTTGATTATCACATAATCTTGTTACTGTATACATTGTTCTCCTGGTTCTGCTCACTTTACTCAGCATCAGTCCATTTAAGTCTTTTCAGGATTTTCTGAAATCAGTCTGCTCATCATTTCTTATACAACAATAATATTCCTTAACATTCATACACCATAACTTATTCAGATATTCCCCAATTGATAGGCATCCACTCAATTGGTAGTTCCTTACCAGTACAAAAAGGGCTGCCACAAACATTTTTGCACATGTGTGAACTTTTCTCTCTTTTATGATCTCTTTAGGATATCTCTTTAGTATACACAGAAAGTAACATCTGTCAGAGAATGAGATAAGATGGAAAACATGTGTCTCATGAAATTTGAAAAGATAGTTCCTACAGAATATAGAAAGGATAAAAAGGTGTGACAAGTAGTAATTTAGATATTACTTTCTAAAAAAAATTGAGCAATATCAAGGATAGAATTAGTCCAGCTGATAATGGGTCACTTTTACTGTCCTATGGGCAATCTTGTAGTTCTTACATTTTGGAAAAACATAGCAGATTCATTCTGATGCTTATAAATCTGATAATTCTTTTTTTTGTTCAAGTAAGGAGGATATTATTTTTCTGGGTCTTCCCAGCACTTTGTTTCATATTTATTTGAAATTTTGGTGTTTTTGTTCATGTTGTTATTATTGTACACACATATAACAGTACTTGGGCTCATTGAAAAGCAGGGAACCTATAATCAAATACTCTTGGTACTCAAGTATTTGAGAAAAAGGGAAAAAGGGCAGTTGAATGAAAGAGTCAAAATTTTAGAATTGGACTCAGATGATCTAGATTTGAATTCTGTTGTGGCTTTTCTTTTGTTTAATAGCATGAAACATTTGGTAAATCACAACTCCACTGCTATCCATCCTCACCTATAAAATAAAAGTATTAGACTAAGTGATTCTTGAAGGTTCTTCTGACCCTGAATGTATGGACATAATCCCTTGGTTTAAAAAAAAAAGTTTGGTCAAAAATGTTGTACTTAAAATATCTTTTCTAAAATTATAACCTATTATCATTTTTGAAATATTAATTTTTCTCTAGTTTAAATGAGACAGACCACAGGTGTCCTTTGCCCCATGTGAAATTCTAAGCACCATAGTATTTCTGCCTAAGCACTATTTATGCAGTTAACTATACCATAAACTTTATTGTATTATGTTATGACTATGGACCGTGTGTGATATTCCATAAAATAGGTTTGCCCAAGCATTTTCCCAAAACTCTAGAGTAAAATAATTAAGATCTTTAATGGACTATACAACCTCTTCTACTTATGAAGTAGAAACATACATTTTACATCAATTGTATTGCCAACTGGTAACGGTACATGAACACAACCATGATTATAAAAGCCATCATTCTCTTTGCATGGTGCCAGGGACTGTTTTCTAGTTGTTTTCATTCTCATATAAACAATATTATATTGGTGTACTTTTTGTTTCATTTAATTTCATTATTATTTTTTGATGATAGAAGAAGGGATACCAGCTTTGTATTACAATAGAATGAAAGGATAGAAATACAATTAGATTTTTCTCTGTAGCAGTCATAAAATTAAAACTTAGAGACTGAATTTATCTAACCCTTCATCAGTTGGAGAGATATATCTACTACATTAGAACCACAGGGTCCTGAATTATTTGATAATTGAATCATTTTCCATTGCCCATAAGTTATATCAGGATAAAACCCTGAGTAAAGACATTGTTCTAAATATTAAAAACACTCAAGGGAACATGCTATGGTTCCTACAACTGAGGACCTTGAAATTCTACTTGGGGGTTCTTTTTGTCATTTAGTTGTTTTCAGTCATTTCTGTCTCTTCATGACTGCATCTAGACACTTGACAAAAATACTGTGATAGTTTGCCATTTCTTTCTCCAGCTCATTTTACAAATAAAGAAACTGGGAAAACAGGATTAAGTCCAAGGTCACATGGTTAGTAAATGTCTGAGTTCATATTTGAACTCAGGAAGAAGATTTCTTTTCACTCCAGATCCAGATCCAGCACTCTACCCACTAAGCCATTTACCTTGATATTTAGAAGTTAGGACATTATTCATATATATAGTCATTTATTAATCAAACATATGTATGTATATATATACATATATACATATGTACATTTTTGTGTCTTCTCTGAACACAGGTATAAATATAGGCAGTGCTATCTAAATCAAGATAGTGTTAGCATAAGTTAAATGCCAAATAATTCATAAGGATATGAATGATTTACTTCAAATCCAAGTTAGTGAAAATGAAAAATATTTGCTAACATTTGGCAAATGTAGCAGGACATCATGATGATGATGATAGTATTTATATAGCACTTAAGTTTTAGAAAAGTTTTACATATGTTCACTCACTTTACCTTCACCCATGGAAATGGGTGTTTATTTATACCCCAATTTACAGAAGAGGGAACTGAGGAAAACAGAGCTTAAATGATTTGTCTGGTTTCACCTAGCTGGTAGTGTCTTAGCTTAAATTTGTACTCAGATTTTCCTAACTCCAGGCCCAGAGCTTTATTCCTGCTGCTAGGATTAGAGTAACAAATGAAAAATTTCTGATAGTAGATGAGTTAATGAATTAGTCAGGAAGAGAGACAATCACAGACAATAAAATGAACTGATTTTATCACATATATTAAAAAATAAAACCCTTTTGCACTACCAACTAATGCCAAAGGAAACATATTATAAAGGCAAAAATCTTTGCAGAAAGTTTTAAAGGTTTCACTTCCAAAATATGTAAGGAACTGATTCAAATTTGTAACAATAAAAGCCATTCCTTAACCTCAATTCCTTAATGTAATAAAATTACATAGATACCAATTGCAATGAAGCCATACAGAATTTCAACCAATAGATAAATGATCAAAGGATATAAACAAGAAATTTTTGAAGCAAGAATCCAAGCTATCAATTATCTTGTGGAAAAAAAGTTTCAAATTTCTAATAATTAGGCAATGTAAAATAAATCAGTTGTTAGATTCTAGTTCATACCCATCATACCCAATGAAAATGACAAAGTTTTGGGGCTGCAGGAAAACAGACATTAATTCTCTGTTAATGGAACTATGGATACTCCAAGTACTATGCAAAACAATTTGATATGAGGACCAAAAGTACAAAAATATTTATAGCAGCTTTTTTTTTTTTTTTTTGCCAGTGCAAAAGAACTAAAAGTAGGAGAATGCCATTAATTGAGGAAACAATGAAAAGTGGGGCAGCTAGATAGCACAGTGGATAGCACCACCAACCCTGAAGTCAGGAGGACCTGCTCCCAAATCTGTCTGTTCTCAGACACTTAACACTTCCTAGCTGTGTGACCCTGGGCAAGCCAATTAGCCCTAATTGCCTCACCAAAACAAGAGAAAGGAAGGAAGGAAGGAAGGAAGGAAGGAAGGAAGGAAGGAAGGAAGGAAGGAAGGAAGGAAGGAAGGAAGGAAGGAAGGAAGGAAGGAAGGAAGGAAGGAAGGAAGGAAGGAAGGAAGGAAGGAAGGAAGGAAGGAAGGAAGGAAGGAAGGAAGGAAGGAAGGAAGGAAGGAAGGAAGGAAGGAGAGAATAGGAGGGAAGGAGAGAAGGAGGGAGGAAAGGAGGAAAGGAGGGAGGGAAGGAGGGAAGGAGGAGGGAAGGAGGAAAGGAGAAAGGAAGGAGGAAAGGAGGAAGGAAGGAGGAAAGGAGGGAGGGAGGAAAGAAGGGAGGGAGGAAAGAAGGGAGGGAGGAAGGGTTTTAGAAAAACATGAATGGATATATGAATGGATACAGAATAAAATGAACAGAATTGAAAAATGAATTTATATAATTGCAAAAAAATCATTAGTACAAATAATTTCATTAAAAATCCTACTGACCTCTTAAAAGAGAGGTAATGCCCTACAATTCCATGCATTTTTAAACATCTGAATGTGGGAACTCATTGTGCTGGCCTATGCACAAGAGACACAAAGGTATTGCTTTTCTTTTCTCCCAGTGTTGGGGAGGAATAAAAGAGGGAAAATGATTGTTGGAAGTTAATGAAACCAGAAGACTGAAGAAAATATAAACCAAACAGAGAAATGGTTCAAAGGGTCTACTTATAAATGCAAATAAAAGAGTTGGCAGAACTATTATGCTTTTTTTTTAGTTACTTATACAAAAATAGAATGCATATTATTGCATACAAAGAAATGGCATTCCATGGAATAGTGGGCCATCTTATATTTCAGTATTCATGATAGTTACATAACATATACAAAAAAATAATGGCAATTTGTATACAATCTGCTGCAAAAAATGAAATTATGACATTTTCTTGAAGAATATGATTCTCCAAATTATATTAACTCATACTATGCAACCAAATAATTTTTAATACAAATATGGGAATAGGTGAAGCTAACAAATATGTTGAGAAATATATATCAAAAATAAAGAATGAAAATAGAAAAAGAACAATATATTCCAAAGAGGCCTTATGTGTATACAACATAAACACTTTATCTCAAGAAAAAAATTAGAAGGTATTGTACATAGAAAGCAACAAATATCACAGTGTACAAGTTGTCTGTACTCTTATCAGATCACTGACCTGCTAAAATAAAGATAAAAATTACTACAAAATTAGAAGAACAAAAATAAGGAAAAGATGATGGCCTGCAATTTAAACAAATCTGATAAAGAAATTACTGATAGTGAAAAAGGGGTTATGGATATAAAATTACATAGATAACAACTGCAATGAAGCCATTTCAACCAATATCAATCAAGTGCCATAACAAGATGACAAAAAGCCTGAAAACTGTCTTAGCACACTTTTGATGGCTGAAATATGACACCAAAAGGTAATACAAGTTTAGAATTTAAATTAATTTACAAAATCCTACAAAAAATAAAATAAATGATGGAAAAGAGCATTGAATCATAACATAAAGAAATAGTGAGTCATGCAATCAATTTAAAATAATTTTGGCAATATATGAAATTTGACAAAGTTATCTCAAGGACATGTTTAGATAAAACTGGAAGCAGGATCACAAACTGACAAAAATAGAAAAGAAATCTCCAATTAAAAAAATAAAAAAAAACTTTTTTCAACATTAAGTAAAATTCAACCACCATATTCAGGATTATTCATTTACAATTCCATGTTTACTTACAGAGGATGCAAGAAAATAAAGATGTGACTATATTAAATTTATGTAAAGGAGGACCTTGCTGGAAGTGACTCAATCTGAAGGCATTGCAGAAAGCAAAATATGAAAATCAAATCATATTTAAAATATTTTAGATTTTATTACTAAGAATGAGCAAAAAAAACCAAACTATATGTTGAGATGATTACACATTTCTAAGAAAACTTTGTTAAAAGTATAAGCGAGGATGACAAAGGCTCTCAGAAGTCCTATTCCACAGAAGCAATATCTATACATTATAAAACTGCCTGAAAGACAGAAAATAAGATAGCCCTCTGGCCCTCTTATTTATTGACAATATTTTTAAACAGGTGGAGTAAAATACTAATTTACAGGCAACTCTTAGAATAAAATGCCCCCTATCTCCCAGCCCCCATATTTACACATTATTTCTTGGCTTATTTAATGAGAGATAATTAATTTAATGAAGCTCTGATTAATTAATATGAGGTAAATGACAAACTATAGAGAAATAATTTTACAAAACATGATTAAAAATGTAATATTAAGAGATCTAGTGAAGAGATTATGTTGAAAATAAATTCCTAAAAGACAATGAGATTTTATAAATATTCCTATTTCCATGTGACATTGGGTTTCATCACACCCAGAAAATTATGGTTCTCCTGGATAGTTTTTAAACCATTAAAAAGTGTTCGATGTAGTTATTCAAATAAGAAAAAAAAAAACAAGCATATCAAGAGTATATAATATCTACAACATTAGTAGATGGACAACCCATGAAACTCATATACATATATGTAAATACACAAATATATGTATAAAAATGTACATATACAATTTCTTGAACAAAAATGAGAATGGATAATAAATTAAATACAGAATTTCATGGGAAGAGAAGAGTAGTTAAGATTGTCCATGGAAAATTTCAGGCTTCTTTAGAAGACACTAAACTCTTTCTGAAAACAAAGTCTCAATACTGACAGCCTTTCAGGATTGTATGGATATGAGTCACAGAACACTAGTTTCTGAAGAATTTAAATTGAATATGACTCAGAAGACAAAGTAGAGGCTCATGTTGAGGGAAATGAGCATTATCAAGTAAAGCAGATGGATTGGCCAAGTGGTAAGAAGAAAAGATAAAATCTAGATAGGAAATTTGTTCTATTTGAATCCTTATGATGCCAAGAGAGGTTGAGGGAAGTTTCAACATGTTCGGTGCGCAGCCTATGGAAAAATTTTGGAAAGTGATGGATAAGAGATATATAAGATTAGTAGATATGAATTAGTTGTCATTTGCTTTGTGGGAATGAACATTCACATTAATAAGACCATAGAATCATTTGTTAACTTGAATGTAGATCAATGTTTGTAGTATTAGATGAAGCAGAGAAATTAAACAAAGAATTAAGTATGTCCCTCTATGGTAAATCAACAAATATTTTTAAATTTGATGAGTTCATTGTTAAAAAAAAGAGGAGGTAAAGTCAATGAAAAATGGAAGTAAGAGTTCAGAAGCAAGAAATAAGTGTGTTCCACTGAAGTTTCATATCTACATATCACAAATACTTTCTTCCAAGAAAGAATCAGAAGATGGCTGATATGACCAAATGTCAAAAAATAGAAATTATGGTATTTTTACCTAATGAAAAAAATGGAAGTTATCACATTATTATCAAGAAGACACCAAAAGATTACTGTGACAGAGTCAGAGGACAGAGTACAATTAGAAAATCTGAAAATTATTGGTCACCTAGATAACCACAAAGATAATTAGAATCTTAATTCAATGTTCTGAAAAAAAAATACAAAAAAATCAAAAGAATTTTAAGAAGAGGGCAGAGTACAAATATATAGGAACCCAGAACACATTTTTATCGTGTTTCACATTGCTTTCACAATAGTGTAAAAGCAAACCAGTGACAATGTGGTAAGTCTTAAACAGGTCTTACTTAGAAGATAACAATATTGTATAAAGCTACACAATTTTCTTCAAAATCTGTTTAGCATAATGGTATTATTTTAAACTTATAACTTTTGAATACATTTTGAAGGAACTGACAATCCTGCCAGCATTTCTAGTCAAACCATCATTTAAATGAGAAGAGGTATGACAGAACCTTGAAATATCTTTGAATGATGAAGTAGGAATCATGGTTTTGAGTCTCAGCTCTGTGATTTACTAATTTTATTTCTTTGGGCAAATAACTTGTCTTCTTTCTTTATCTGAAATTTTTATTTTGGATTTTCCTGAATTTTGTCAACATTAAACCTACTCCAATGATCTGTTATAGCTCCTCTATTCTGTGTAATTCCAATTTGTGCTCTTCCATATATTCTCCTCAGACATCCCACTAAACATTATAGAGATCTTCCTTTAAGTCTCTTAAGCATTAAAAAGATGCCAATATTTCAAATATATTATCCATCAATCCTTAATATGTGACTGGACCATTTTCCATTTATTAATTATATATTTCTTTGATGACATTATTTTGCTCCTCAATTTAGCATTTTTAAAATATCACTGGTTGCTCCCACTTATTCCATGGACTTTCATAGTTCTTTGAGTGGTACACAGGTTTAATTCCTCAGAAACTTCATTTTTCACAACCATAAAGCATTACGAAAAGAATGTTATTATAAAAAATGAACAAATGGGGGTTGCCGCTGTCTTCTGAGGGCAGAGCCAAGCTGGTGAAGATGACACATGATTCTTTCTGACTTTCTCCTACTACCCTCAGAATAATTAGCAAATCCAGTCTCTGAATTAGTTCTGGACTGGCAGAAGCCAGGAATATTGGGAGTGCAATAAATGACCAGCAGAAGGTAATTTTGAAGATCACCAGAAAAGGTCTGTTTCAATCAGGAATGGAGGGAGGCAGGCCAAGAGTTGAGCACAGATGCCAGCACAAACAGCACAGAGCCGGGCATGTAGACTGCTTAGGGTGGTTCAGAGGTCATGTGGTGGAGAATCTACAGGGAGGAATCTACAGGAATCTACAGCACTGTTGGCTACTCAGCCCTGGTTGCAAGCCAGTAGATCAGCAGAGAGGTTATAAAACATTTAACACAAACACAAAAGGTAAAGAGTGGCTTCCCAAATGCCACGCCCACCCAGCACTTTAAGTCAGTGAACAATGACTTAATGCAGCCAGCACTGACGCAGCGCAGCTGCAACCTCTTGTAGAGGAAGCTTGGAAAACCTCCCCTGCCCTAAAAGCAGACCTTAACGTTTTTAAAAAATGCTTTAAAAAGCAGATCCTCTCCAGATGAAGCCCCCAAAAGTGATGTAACTGGTTCCAATCACACAAGTCTCTCCTAGAAGAAATTTAAAAGGATCTTAAAAGAAAGTTAAAAGAAAAATGAGGAAAGGAAAGGAAAACATTGCAAAAGGATTTGGGAAAGACATGTAACTCATTAAAAGATAGATTTGATAAAACTGGAAAAAGAAAACAACTCCCAGAAAAACAGAACTTGTGAAACAGAAAAGGAAAATAACTCCTTAATAACAGAAATTGTGAAATAGAAAAAGAAAATAATTCCTTAAAAAACAGAATTTGTGAAATTGAAAAAAATTCCACAGAACAAAACAACTCATTTAAAAATTGGACAAATAAAAAAATAAATTAAGAAAATAATTTACTAAAATTCAGAACTAAACAAATGGAAATGAATGACTAATTGAGACAAGAATCAGTTAAGCAAAACCAAAAAAATGAAGGAAAAAATGTAAAATACCTAATTGGGAAAACAACTGACCTGGAAAATAGATCTAGGAGAGACAATCTAATGATTATTGAAAAACTGCAAAACATGATGAAAAAAAGAGCCTAGACACTATTTTTCAGGAAATCATCAAAGAGAACTGCCTAGGTGTCATAGAATCAGAAGGTAAAATAACCATTGAAAGAATTCACTGAACACCTCCTGAAAGCGACCCCAAAATTAAAACCCCAAGGAATATCTTGACTAAATTTCAGAACTATCAGACCAAGGAAAAAATATTACAAGCAGCCAGAAAGAAACAATTCAAATACAAAGGAGCCACAATAAGAACTTAGCAGCTTCTACTTTAAAGGAACAAAGGGCCTGTAATCTGAGATTCTGAAAGGCAAAAGAACTGGAATGGAGACAAGAATAAATTACCCTGCTAAACTGGGCATTTTCTTTCAGAGAAGAAGATGGACATTCAATGAAACAGGTGAATTTCTTTTATTTCTGATGAAAAGACCAGAGCTAAACAAAAAAATTGACCTCCAAATATAAAACACAAGAGAAACATAAAAAGGTAAAAAGAAAAGAACTTTTGAGAACTGTATTTCTATTATGGGTATACATAGAGAGTGCATGTATAATCTAATTTTACTGTTATAATATAAAAAAGAAACTAAGGGTGGAAAAGGGATTATACTGGAAAAAAAAGGGGGGAAATGGAAGTAAAATGAGGGAAATTACATCTCAGGAAAAGGCAAAGAAAACCTATTATAATTGAGGGAAAGAAAGGAGGGTAATGAATATTGTGTGAATCTTATTGTCATCAGATTTGGCCCAAAGAAAGAATATTAGATATATTTGGTTTCACCAAGAAACACATTAGAAGAACATAAGGTAGTTTACCTCTCAGATCTGTGGAGGAGGAAGGAATTTTTTTTTTTGTTTTGTTTTTTTTAATTTAGAATTTTTTTTTACAGTATATATGCATGAGTAATTTTTTATAATATTTTCCCTTGTATTCATTTTTCCAAATTATCCCCCCCTCCCTCTATTCCCTCCCCCCGATGACAGGCAATCCCATACATTTTACATGTGTTACAATAAAACCTAGATACAATATATGTGTGTAAATACCATTTTCTTGTTGAACATTAAGTATTAGATTCCTAAGGTATAAGTAACCTGGGTAGATAGACAATAGTGCTAACAATTTACATTCACTTCCCAGTGTTCCTTCTTTGGGTGTAGTTGTTTCTGTCCATCATTGATCAACTGGAAGTGAGTTGGATCTTCTTTATGTTGAAGATATCCACTTCCATCAGAATACATCTTCATACAGCATTCTATTCATTCTATTAATTTCACTCAGCATTAGTTGATGTAAGTCTCTCCAAGCCTCTCTGTATTCCTCCTGCTGGTCATTTCTTACAGAGCAATATTATTCCATAACCTTCATATACCATAATTTACCCAACCATTCTCCAATTGATGGGCATCCATTCAACTTCCAGTTTCTAGCTACAGCAAAAAGAGCTATTAATTTGTTCCTGTCATCTTAACCAAGATAAAAAGGGAAATAACAAATTGGAAAAACATTTTTACATTCAAAAGTTCTAATAAAAACCTGATTTCTAAAATATATAGAGAAATGACTCATTTATAATAGTTCAAGCTATTCTCCAATTGATAAATGGTCAAAGGATATGAACAGACAATTTTCAGATGAAGAAATTGAAACTATTTCTAGTCATTTGAAAAGGTGCTCAAAATCATTATTGATCAGAGAAATGAAAGTTAAGACAACTCTGAGATAACACTATATACCTCTCAGGTTGGCTAAGATGACAGGAAAAGATAATGACAAATGTTGGAGGGGATGAGGGAAAACTGGAACATTGGTACATTGTTAGTGGAACTGTGAACAGATCCAACCATTCTGGAGGGCAATTTGGAACTATGCTCAAAAAGTTATCAAACTTTGAATACCCTTTGATCCAGCAATGTTTCTACAAGGATTATATCTCAAAGAGATCTTAAAGGAAGGAAAGGGACTCACATGTGCAAAAATGTTTGTGACAGCCCTTTTTGTGGTGGCAAGAAACTGGAAGCTGAGTGTATGCCCATCAATGGGAGAATGGCTGAATAAATTATGATTTATGAATGTTATAGAATATTATTTTTTGTAAGCACCAACTAGCAGGATGATTTCAGAGAGGTCTGGAGAGACATATGAACTGATGCTAAGTGAAATAAGCAGAACCAAGAGATCATTATAGACGGCAACAACATAATTATATGATGATCAGTTCTGATGGACTGACTCTCTTCAACAATGAGATGATTCAAACTAGTTCCACTTGTTCAGGGATGAAGAGAGCCATCTACACTCAGAGAGAAAACCCATGGGAATTGAGTGTGGACCACAACATAACATTTTCACTCTCTCTGTTGTTGTTTGCTTGCATTTTGTTTTCTTTATCATTTTTTTTCTTCCTTCTTGATATGATTTTTCTTGTGCAGCAAGATAACTGTATAAATATGTATACATATATTGGATTTAACATGAATTTAAATATATTTAACATGTATTGGACTACCTACCAGTAAGAGGAGGAGGTGGGGGAAGGAGGGGAAAATTTGGAGCAAAGGTTTTGGGTTTTGTAAGGATCAATGTGGAAAAATTACTCATACATATGTTTTGTAAATAAAAAAGCTTTTAAAAAATGAACAGATGGGTGGAACTAAGACACTAGTGGGGAATGTAACAAAGAATCATAGCCACAGAGATCTGTTATAATTGGAAAAGTGGAACCTAATGACTGTATAAGACATCAAGAATCAGTCAAACAAAATCAAAAGAAAGAAAACATAACAAGAAAATTTAAAATATCTCATTAGAAAAGAAGTGACTTGGAAAATAGATCGAGGAGAGAGAATTTATTTTTTAATATCTTTTATTTTTTATTAATTTTTATAATTATAACATTTTCTTTGACAGTACATATGCATAGGTAATTTTTTGTTTTACAACATTATCCCTTGTACTCCCTTCTGTTCTGAATTTTTCCCCTCCTTCCCTCTAACCCCTCCCCTAGATGGCAGGCATTCCCATACATATTAAATATCTTATAGTATATCCTAGGTACAATATATATGTGCAGAACCGAATTTTGTTGTTGTTGTTGTTGTTGCAAAGGAAGGATTGTATTCAGAAGGTAAAAATAATCTGGGAAGAAAAACAAAACAAAACAAAACAAAAATAATGCTCACAGTTTACACTCATTTCCCAGTGTTCCTTTTCTGGATGTAGCTGATTCTGTCCATCATTGATCAATTGGAATTGGATTAGCTCTTCTCTACATTGAAGATATCCACTTCCGTCAAAATATAACCTCATACAGTATCATTGTTGAAGTGTATAATGATCCCCTAGTTCTGCTCGTTTCACTCAGCATCAGTTGATGTCTCTCCAAGCCTCTTTGTATTCCTCCTGTTGCTCATTTCTTACAGAACAATAATATTCCATAACATTCATATACCATAATTTACCCAACCATCCTCCAATTGATGGACATCCATTCATTTTCCAGTTTCTAGCCATTATGAAAAGGGCTGCCACAAACATTTTGGCACATACAGGTCCCTTTCCCTTTTTTATTATTTCCTTGGGATATAAGCCCAGTAATAGTATAACTGGGTCAAAGGGTAAGCACATTTTGATAACTTTTTGGGCATAATTCCAGATTGCTCTCCAGAATGGTTGGATTCTTTCACAACTCCACCAATAATGCATCAGTGTCTCAGTTTTCCCACAGCCCCTCCAACATTCATCGTTATTTGTTCCTGTCATCTTAGCCAATCTGACAGGTGTATAGTAGTATCTCAGAGTTGTCTTAATTTGCATTTCTCTGATCAATAGTGATTTGGAACACTCTTTCATATGAGTGGAAATAGTTTCAATTTCATCATCTGAAAATTGTCTGTTCATATCCTTTGACCATTTATCAATTGGAGAATGGCTTGATTTCTTATAAATTAAAGTCAATTCTCTGTATATTTTGGAGATGAGGACTTTATCAAAACCTTTAATTGTAAAAATGTTTTCCCAATTTGTTACTTCCCTTCTAATCTTGTTTGCATTAGTTTTGCTTGTGCAGAAACTTTTTAATTTGGTGTAATCAAAATTTTCTATTTTGTAATCAATAATGGTCTCTAGTTCTCCCTTGGACACAAACTCCTTCTGAGGAGAGAGAATTTAAAAATTATTGTACTACCTGAAAGTCATGACCAAAAAAATCCTGGGCAACATTTTTCAAGAAATTATCAAGAAAAATTACCATGACATCCTTAAAGAAAAGAACAAAATAGTAATCAGAAAACTCCACTACGGGGCAGCAAATTGATGTTGTGGATAGAGTACCAATTTTGAAGTTAGAAGGACTTAAGTTCAAATCTGATCTCAGACACTTAATACTTCCTGGCCGTGTGACCCTGGACAAGTCACTTAATCTCAATTGCCTTAGGGGGAAAAAAAATCTGCTACTCATCATCTGAAAGAAATTCCAAAATGAAATATTCTTTGTATATTGTATCCAAATTCCAGAATTATCAGGTCAAGTTGAAAATATTGAACTATTGCAGGTAGCTAAAAAGAAACAATGTAAATATCAAGGAGGTACAGTTAGAATTATCCAGGACTTAGCAGCTTGGACATTAAAAAGTTGGGGGCCTTAGAATATGATGTTATAAAAAAGCAAAAAAAAAAAAACATTACAAACAAGAATCAACCACCCAATGAAACTGGATGTAATATTTTTTTAATTAAAACTTTTTTTATTTTTCAAACCATATGCTTGGACAATTCTTCAACATTAGCCCTGGCAAAAACCCTGTGTTCCAATTTCCCCCCTTCCCCCTGCCCTTCCCTAGATGGCAAGTAATTGATTATATGTTAAACATGGTTAGAAATATTATGTTAAATCCAATATATGTGTATATATTTAGACAATTATTGTGTCACACAAGAAAAAAAAAAAGAGAAGCAAAATAAAATGCAAGCAATCAACAACAAAAAGAGTGAAAATACTATGTTGTGAATCACACTTAGTTCCCACAGTCCTCTTTCCAGGTATAAATAGTTCTTTTAATCACTGAACAAAATGGAACTGGTTTCTTTTTTTTTTATTATTATTTTAATTGAAAACAAAGTCACTTTATTATAAATTTTTTGACAGTATATATGCATGAGTAATTTTTTTATAACATTATCCCTTGTAATCATTTTTCCAAATTATCCCCTCCCTCCCTCTACTCCCTCCCCTTGATGACAGGCAATCCCATACATTTTACATGTCTTACGATATAACCTAGATCCAATATATGTGTGTAAATCCAATTTTCTTGTTGCACATTAAGTATTAGATTCTGAAGGTATAAGTAAACTGGGTAGATAGACAGTAGTGCTAACAATTTACATTCACTTCCCAGTGTTCCTTCTCTGGGTGTAGTTGTTTCTGTCCATCATTGATCAACTGGAAGTGAGTTGGATCTTCTTTAATTTGAAGATATCCACTTCCATCAGAATATATCTTCATACAGCATTCTATTCGTTCTATTAATTTCACTCAGCATTAGTTGATGTAAGTCTTTCCAAACCTCTCTGTATTCGTCCTGCTGGTCATTTCTTATAGATCAGTAATATTCCATAACCTTCATATACCATAATTTACCCAACCATTCTCCAATTGATAGACATCCATTCATCTTCCAATTTCTAGCCATTACAAAAAGAATTGCCACAAACATTTTAGCACATACAGGTCCCTTTCCCCTCTTTAGTATTTCTTTGGGATATAAGTCCAATAGCAGCAATGCTGGATCAAAGGGTATGCACAGCTTGATAACTTTTTGGGCATAGTTCCAAATTGCTCTCCAGAATGGTTGGATTCTTTCACAACTCGACCAACAATGTATCAGTGTCCCAGTTTTCCCACATCCCCTCCAACATTTATCATTATTTGTTCCTGTCATCTTAGCCAATCTGACAGGTATGTAGTGGTATCTCAGAGTTGTCTTAATTTGCATTTCTCTGATCAGTAGTGATTTGGAACACTCTTTCATGTGAGTGGATATAATTTCAATTTCATCATCTGAGAATTGTCTGTTCATATCCTTTGACCATTTATCAATTGGAGAATGGTTTGATTTCTTATAAATTATGGTCAGTTCTCTATATATTTTGGAAAGAGACCTTTATCAGAGCCTTTAACTGTAAAAATATTTTCCCAATTTGTTACTTCCCTTCTAATCTTGTTTGCATTAGTATTGTTTGTACAGAAACTTTTTAGTTTGATGTAATCAAAATCTTCTATTTTGTGATCAGTAATGATCTCTAGTTCTCCTCTGGTCATAAATTCCTTCCTCCTCCACAGGTCTGAAAGGTAGACTATTCTCTGTTCCTCTAATCTATTTATGATCTCATTCTTTATGCCTAAATCTTGGATCCATTTTGATCTTATCTTGGTATATGGTGTTAAGTGTGGATCCATATCTAATTTCTGCCATATTAATTTCCAGTTTTCCCAACAGTTTTTTTTTTTCAAATAATGAATTTGTATCCCTAATGTTGGTATCTTTGGGTTTGTCAAAGACTAGATTGCTATAGATGCACCCTTTTATGTCCTTTGTACCTAATCTCTTCCACTGATCGACTGGTCTATTTTTTAGCCAATACCAAATGGTTTTGGTTGCTGCTGCTATATAATATAGCTTTAGATCAAGTACACCTAGACTACCTTCATCTGACTTTTTTTTCATTAGTTTCCTTGCAATTCTCGACCTTTTATTCTTCCATATGAATTTTGTTGTTATTTTTTCTAGGTCATTAAAATAGTTTCCTGGGAATCTGATTGGTATAGCACTAAATAAATAGATTAGTTTGGGGAGTATTGTCATCTTTATTATATTCGCTCGGCCTATCCAAGAGCACTGAATGTTTTTCTAATTATTTAAATCTGACTTTATTTTTGTGGCAAGTGTTTTGTAATTTTACTTATATAATTCCTGAATTTTCTTTGGTAGATGGATTCCCAAATATTTTATACTATCGACCATTATTTTGAATGGAATTTCTCTTTGTATCTCTTGCTGTTGCATTTTGTTGGTAACATATAAAAATGCTGAGGATTTATGTGGATTTATTTTGTATCCTGTCACGTTGCTAAAATTCTGAATTATTTCGAATAGCTTTTTAGCAGAGTCTTTGGGGTTCTCTAAGTATACCGTCATGTCATCTGCAAAGAGTGATAGTTTGATTTCCTCATTTCCTACTCTAATTCCTTGAATCTCTTTCTTGACTCTTATTGCCGAGGCTAGCATTTCTAGTACTATATTGAATAGTAATGGTGATAGTGGGCAACCTTGTTTCACTCCTGATCTTACTGGGAAAGGTTCCAGGTTATCTCCATTGCATATTATGCTTACTGACGGTTGTAAATATATGCTCCTGATTATTCTAAGGAATAGTCCATTTATTCCTATACTCTCAAGCGTTTTTAGTAGGAATGGATGTTGGATTTTGTCAAATGCTTTTTCTGCATCTATTGAGATGATCATATGGTTTTTATTAATTTTATTATTAATATGGTCAATTATACTAAAGTTTTCCTAATATTAAACCAGCCCTGCATTCCTGGTATAAATCCTACTTGATCATAGTGTATTATCCTGGGGATGATTTTCTGAATTCTTTTTGCTAATATCTTATTTAAGATTTTAGCATCAATATTCATTAAGGAAATTGGTCTATAGTTTTCTTTCTCAGTTTTTGATCTACCTGGTTTAGGTATCAGTACCATGTCTGTGTCATAAAAGGAGTTTGGTAGGATTCCTTCATTCCCTATTTTTTCAAATAGTTTATATAACATTGGAGCTAATTGTTCTTTAAATATTTGGTATATGGAACCAGTTTCAATTATCACATTGTTGAAGAGAGCCATGTCCATCAGAATTGATATGTATAATGATCTCCTGGTTCTTCTCATTATACTTAGCATCAGTTCATGTAAGTCTCTTCAGGCCTCTCTGTAGCATTCATATACCATAATTTTTTCAGCCCTTTTCCAATTGATGGGTATCCATTCAGTTCCCAGTTTCTTGCCACTACAAAAAGGGCTGCTACAAACATTTTTCCACATGTGGGTCCCTTTCTTTCCTTTAAGATCTCTTTGTGAAATAAGCCCAGTAGAAACATTGCTGAATCAAAAGTTATGCATAGTTTGATAACTTTTTGAGCATAGTTCCTAATTGCTCTCCAGAATCGTTGAATCTGTTCAAATGTATCAGTGTTCCAGTTTTCCACATCCCATCCAACATTTATCATTACCTTTTCCTGTCATCTTAGTCAGCCTGAGAGGTATGTAGTGCTATCTCAGAGTTGTCTTAACTTGCATTTCTCTGATCAATAGTGATTTGGAGCACCTTTTTAGATGACTAGAAATAATTTCAATTTCTTCATCTGAAAATTGTCTGTTCCTATCCTTTGACCATTTATCAATTGGAGAATGACTTGAACTATTATTATTTTGAGTCAGTTCTCTGTAGATGTTAGAAATGAGGCCCTTTGGTTGTAAAAATGTTTTCTCAGTTTATTGCTTCCATTTTTATCTTGCCTGCATTAGTTTTGTTTGTACAAAAACTTTTTAACTTAATATAATCAAAATTGTCTATTTTGTGATCAATAATGATCTCCAATTCTTCTTTGGTCACAAATTCCTTCCTCCTCCACACATATATGAGAGGTAAATTATCCTATGTTCTTTTAGTTTGCTTTTAATATCATTCTTTATATCTAGATAATGAACCTGTTTTGACCTTATCTTGGCATATGCTGTTAGGAGTACGTTAAGTATAATATTTCAAGAGCAAAGATGGATATTCAATGAAAAAGAAATTCAATATTCCTCCACTCTTCGTGTTTCAAATATAAGAGTCAGAGAAGCATTAAAAAGTAAATAAAAAAGAAAAATAACAGGTTATTCAATAAGATTAAACTGTTTACATCCCTATGTGGGAAGATGATACTTAAAACTCTTCACAACTGTATCTCTATGAGGATAGTTAAAAGAAGTATACATAAACAGACACCATGGGTATAATATGACTTTAATGTAATTATATAAAAATATTAAGTAGTGAATAAAAGGATTGCACTGGAAGAAGAAAAAAGGGAGATTGAATAGGGCAAATTATATCTCATGAAGAGGTGCAAAAAAAAGTATTACACAGGAAAGGAGAGAGGGGGGTAAACATTGAATCCAATTCTCATCAGATTTGGCTCAAAGTGGAAATAACACACACTTAGTTGAGTAGAGAAATTTATCTTAAGTAGGAGGGGAAATGGGGAAGAAAAATGAAGGGCAGGAAGCGGATAGAAGGAAAGGCAGAAATAAAAGAAAAAAGGGAAAAGAAAGGGGACAGATAGAAGAGAGGCCTGATTGAGGATAGTGGAAGTCAGGTGAAGAGGGATGGGGGAAAAAGATAAAGAAACGTACAAATGGGGAAAAACAGGATAGAGGAAAATGTATACTTAATAATCATAATTGTGAGTGAGATTGGGATGAATTCTGCCATAAAATGGAAGCAGCAGAATGGATTAAAAATTAGAATTTTACAATATGTTATTTATAAGAAAAATATATGAATAATTATCCCATAAGATTATATGTAATAAATGGCCATAGAAAGATAATGCAAAAATTAATTGGAAACTAAATAATATAAGCCTAAAGAATGAGTGGATCAAATAACAAATTATAGCAAAACTTATAGAATACAGCCAAAGTATTTCTTAAGGGAAATTTTATATTTCTGAATGCATGCATGAATAAAATGGAGAAAAAGGAGATCAATGAACTCAACATTCAAATTAAAAAAAAAAAAAGAAACAATAAAAAAGAACAAATTAAAAACCTTAAATTTGGGGAAACTAGATGATGCAGTGGATAGAGCACTGGCCCTGAAGTCAAAGGACCTGAGTTCAAAATTGGCCTCATACACAGTACTTTTTAGCTATGTAACCCTAGGGAAATCACTTAACCCCAATCTCCTCACGAAAAACCAAACCAAACCAAACAAAAAACACTCCCCAATTAAATACTAAATTAGAAATTCTTAAAAATCAAAGGAAATGAATTAAATTGAAAGTAAGCAGCCTTTTGAACTAATAAAGTTAATGATGGGGGCAGCTAGGTGGTGCAATGGATAGAGCACCAGCCCTGAATTCAGGAGGACCCAAGTTCAAATCTGGTCTCAGACACTTAACACTTCCTAGCTGTGTGACCCTGGGCAAATCACTTAACCCCAGCCTCAGGGGAAAAAAAAAAAAAGAAACTTAATGATGAATTGTAATGAAAAAAAAAGAATAAAATTGGAAAGCCTTTGGCTAATTTTATTACAAAAAAAGGAAAAACAGAAACAAATCACCAACATCAAAAATGAAAAAGATGAATTCATCATCAATGAAGAAGAAATTAAAGCTATAATTAGTAGGTATTTTGCCCAACTATATGTCAATAAATCTTACAGTGAAAATTCACAAAAATCTAAATTTCCCAGATTAATAGCAGAGGAAATAAAATATTTAAATAACCCAATTTTAGAAAAGAAATTCAAAAAAGAGTCCATGAAATCCTCAAGAAAAAAATATTCAGGGCCAGATGGAATTATAATTGAATTTTACCAAACATTTAAAGAACAATTAATTTTAGTACTACATAAATTATTTGGGAAAATAAATAAAAAATAGTTCTTCCAAATCCCTGACAAACACCAAATATGGTCCTGAAATCGAAATCAGGAAGAGCTAAAACATAGAAAGAAAACTCTAGATCAGTTTTTCTGACTTAGACTTAGACTTAGACTTAAAGCAAAAGCTTTAAGTAAAGGACTGGGAAGATTACAGCAATACATTACCAGGATCATATGCTTTGATGAGATGTCATTTACACAGGGAATTTCAGGCTGGTTCAATATTAGGAAACTTTCAGTGTAACTGACAATAACAAAACAAAACTAACAAATCACATGACTATCTAAAGAGATAAAATATTTGACAAAATATAGCACCAATTCCTCTTAAAAACACTCGTGAGATAGGAATATATGAGATTTTTCCTAAAATGATATGCATCATGTATGTAAAATCAACAGCAAGCATTATATGTAATAGGGATAAGCTAGAAATCTCCACAATATTATCAGGGGGTGAAACAAGAATGCCCATTATCACCACTATTGTTCAATATTGTATTAGAATATTAGCATTAGCAATAAGAGAAGAAAAAAAATGGAAGGAATTAGAATAGGCAATGAAGAAACAAAATTATCAACTTTGCATGGTATGCATGCAAGTGTTAAGTATTGTATACTTAGAGAATCAACCAACACATTACAAGAAACAATTAACAACTTTAGCAAAGTTGTAGAATATGAAATAAACTCACATAAACCATTAGTATTTCTATAAGTTACTAGTAAAGCCAAGCAGCAACAGATAAAAAGAGAAATTCTATTTAAAATAGCTGTAGACAATTTTAAATATTTGGACAACTCTCTTCCAAGACAAACCAGGAACTATGTGAACCCAACTACAAAACACTTCCTACAAACAAAGTCAGATCTAAATAATCAGGAAAAAATATCAGTTGCTTATGAGTACACATTATTGCTGAAGTTGTGAACTGCTTCAACAATTTTGGAGAACAATTTGGTCCTATGCCCAAAGAGCTATAAACCTGTGCATATCTTTTGATACAGCAATGCCACTATTAGGTCTGTTTCCAAAAAAGATTATAAAAACGGGGAAAATACTCAGTGGTACAAAAATATTTATAGCATTTCTTTTTGTAGTATAAAGAATTGAAACTTGAGAGGACACCCATCAATTAAGGAATGGATGAATAAGCCATGCTATTGAATGTGATGAAATACTATTGTTCCATAAGAAATGATAAGCAGGCATATTTTAGAAAATTGATACTGAGTGAAATGAGCAGAACCAGGAAAACACTGTACACAGTAACAGCAATACTGTGTGATGATTAACTCTGATAGACTTAGCTCTTCTTAGCAATACAGTGAAGCAAGACAATTCCAAAAGATCTGTGGTAGAAAATGTCATCAATACCCAGGGAAAGAACTATAGAGACTGAATGCAGATTGAAGTTTTTTTCTTTCTCCTGTTTTTTCTCTTTTGTTCTGATTCTTCTTTCACAACATGACTAATACAGAAATATGTTTAACATTGTTGTATGTGTATACCATATACCTGATTGCTTACTGTCTTGGGAAAGGGGGGGGGAGAAGAAAGAGAGGTAGAAAAATTTGGAATTCAAAATCTTACAAAAATGAATGTTAAAAAGTATCCTTGCTTGTAACTGGAAAATACTAAAATAATATTAAATGAAAAAAAAAAAAAGAAAAATTACCAACATTTGTCTCAGGAAGAAGTTTTATGTCATTATATATATTGTATAATTTCACAAATAAAACTGACATATTCCTCTTTTCTTTAATTCTAGACTTAGTTCATTGTTCTCATACAGTTTTTCTGTAGGATATATGTACTGATAAATTAATTTTATGGTTTGTCCAATGAACTACATATCATAGACTATATAACTGGCATTTTCATCCATTTTTTGTTCTTGTACCGAACTCTTTAGCATAACTATCACCCTCAATTAGATGCAATTTCACTCTCAATCAGAAGTACCTAGAGTATTTCACCATTTAGAGGAAATTTCCCTTCTATTTTGACTCTGTTGGACATTATTCATGATAAGCATAAGAATTTTTTGCTTTAGCTATTTTTTACAGGAGTGTTAAAATGTAATATTCTCCAAAATTAAATCTTCTCTGGGGTCAGGTTTCCACAGCAAAAGAGGAAGATGGAATGAATCTGTCTCAGCCTCCGAGAGTTTCTAGTGTGCTTGTCCTTTTGGCCCTGAGAGCTCCTACTTATATGTTCCACACTAGGAAACCGTTATTTGTTGTAAGATTAAATCAACACTAAACTAGATTTAACCAGTGTCTCCTCAATTCCACTTAGTACCTTGTTTAAAGTGCCGGCCCATAACATCTCCTTGTAGGATTAAATCAATCATACTGAACCATACTAAATTTGATAAATATTGTCTCTATCAATTCCACTGACTTAGTACCTTCTAAGAATCCTAACAGTTATCAAGAAAGAAATTTGTAGGGGCAACTAGGTGGTGCAGTGGATAGAGCACAAGACCTGAAGTCAGGAGGACCTGAGTTCAAATCTGACCTCAGAAACTTAACACTTCCTAGCTGTGTGACCCTAGGCAAGTCACTTAACCTTAGCAAAAAAGAAAGAAAGAAAGGGGAAGAAAAAAAGAAATTTGTAAACTGCAAACTGGTAGACAAATAAATTAATTTGTTTCAAGAATTCTATCATATACCCTGTCAATTATATGAAGGATCTTAAACACTTTCTTAAAGCAAGTATCAGCCACAAACAAATGTATTTTAAAGCATTTGATACTTTGAAAGATATTCTAATTTTTCTTTTTTAACTTTTTTTTATTTAGAAAATATATGCATAGTTTTCAACATTTACCCTTGCAAAACCTTGTATTTTAAATTTTGACTTCCTTTTTTCTCCACCCTCTCCCTTAGACAGCAAGTAATCCAATATATATTATATATGTGCAATTCTTCTCTATATATTGTCACAATTATCATGTTGTACAATAAAAATCAGATCAAAGAAAAGTATAAGGGGGCAGCTAGGTGGCACAATGGATAGAGCATCAGCCCTGAATTCAGGAGGACCTGAGTTCAAATCTGGTCTCAGACATTTAACACTTCCTAGCTGTGTGACCTTGGGCAAGTCACTTAACCCCAGCCTCAGGGGGAAAAAAAAGAAAAGAAAAGTATAAAATGAGAAAGAAAATGAAAAGAAAGCAAACAACAACATAAAAGGTGTTGAAAGAGAGCCATGTTCATCAGAATTGATCACCACATAATCTTCTTGTTGCTGTGTTTTAAAATAATGTGTTCTTGGTTCTACTCACTTCAATTAGCATCAGTTCCTCAAGGCCTTGGATCACCAGGCCTTTCTGAAATCATCCTGCTGATCATTTCTTCTAAGTTTCCTAAAGATATCATTGACTAATAACATTTATTATCGCCTTGCACTATTATCCAGTCACTCAACCTTTCCTAGAATTTCTCCATTTGGATTATAAATGTTTGTCAGAGGACTAAATATCTACTCAGACTGGGAATTACTTTTTCAATTATTTGTCACAAAGAATTCCTCAGCTACCTCCATATCGAATAATCACATCTCCAGATTATTTCAGAGTTTTAAGCAAAACTATTTATAATTCATTTTCTCACAAAGATGTGCCTGTTTCATGACAACTACATCTCAGGAGTTACCTTATTGGCATAAAAAAAAAAAAAAAAAAAGATTCTTTTGGTGAAAAATGGGGAGAAATTAAGCTGGCAGTTTGGAATGGAGAATGACACAAAGTGAGCAGTGTGATTCATAGAGAATATTCTTTTAAGATATTCAGCAGCTAATTATAATGTGCCTTTAAATCAACCTGTTTTATAATCTTATTTTTAAAAAGACTATCTTACAAAAGTCAAACCCTACTATAAAGTCCTCAAAATTAAAATATTTTCAATACCATGGTGACTAAAAAAATATATTACAGACAAACCATGTCATTTCATCAAAATAAAGTAATATGAAAATACAAAACCCTCAGTGTTATAAAAATGCATCTTTCTATATCAGAAATCTATATCTATATATCACTGTATCTTCTAGTAATTTTGAGGCGTTAATTTTCTTTTGATCATTTTATTGGTTTGCTAAATATATGTGCATATACATATTGTGTGGATATGGATATACACATATATATCCATATATATTTATATCATATACATATATATGGATATATATGTGTATGTATGTATGTATACATATATATTTAATCCCATGAGTTTATCTATATGGAGAAATTCCAGTGTCAGGATACCGTTTTTTCCCAGGCTTTAATAAAGCAATTGGTAAGCAGGATCAAAAATATTTTATAATAATTTTAGGATAATTAATTACCCCTTTCACTCTCATTCTCTCAGGAGTGCACAGTGGAGTTTTCTAGAAGCTATGTGATGTATGATTTAAAGAAATTACTACAAACATGAAGACTCAGCTAATATATCATTTGTAGAATGAATTCGTATAATTTTACCTTACAAATGGATGAATTTGTAGACATTATTGGATCTGCTGTTTTACTTGTAATTTTGGTATCAGCACCAATGATCATCAAAAACTTTCCTTTATGCAAATGCTTTCCAAAAAAATACAAGTGATGCTAAAATATTCAAAATATTGAGTAACTTTTTGGAATTTCATGGTTTATCTTGGAACAGCTTTGTTGACATTTTGCTGATGCTATAAAATTAATTTATAATTTACATTTTCAAATATGTAAAACAATGCTACTCTTCTCATTAATTTTTCATTTTGGAAAATACTATTTTCATGCAGATTATGTTATTTACACTGACATATAATGAGTTCATTATTATTTTCAATGAATTAATAGATATTTTAGATTTTATTGGGTTTAATTTCTAAATGGTATATATTTATAACTATTGCCCAAAAAAGCAATATTTATGGTCCTCAATAATTTTTAAGAATATAAAAGAAAGCTTAGATTAAAAAAAATAAAGTCACTATTTTAAAAAGTTGTTTTAGGTCAATGAAAGGTTAATTATTGTTCATGAAATATTTGACCCAGCATTTGGAGATGTAAAGAGAATAAAATCATATATATATATAATAATTTGTCTTTTTTTTCTGATTGTAAAAGAGAAGTTAGAATATCTTGACTCAATAAAGAATTAGGTTAGGATAGAAAGGGGAACATTTTATCTGACAGGCAATTTAGTATGAGACAAGATATTGGACCTGGATATAAGAAGATAGGGATTCAAATTCACCACAAATGCGTAGGCTGACTGATAATTCTCTTCAAATCAATTTATTTTGGGTAGGGATAGGGCTCAGTTTCCTCATTCATAAGGTGATAGGGTGGGATTCATTAACTTGTAAGGGTCCCATCCAGTTCTAAATCTATGATCTAAGATAGCACAATTTATTAATCATATTAAGACAGAACCCATGACCACATTGGTAATTAAAAATAAGGTCTTTTTGAAAAATATATTTTAACTGCATAATGTCAGGTAACTCCTGAGATGTAGTTGTCATGAAACAGGCACATCTTTGTGAGAAAATGAATTATAAATAGTTTTGCTTAAAACTCTGAAATAATCTGGAAATGTGATTATTCGATATGGAGGTAGCTGAGGAATTCTTTGTGACAAATAATTGAACCTCTCTCAAAAAGAAGAAAAACAATTATAAATATCCAGTTGCTAAAAAACAATAACAACAACAAAAACTTGACAGCTTAATATTCTCCTAACCAAATTTTTGTTAAAAGTAATTCTGAAACTAACTCTGGAGTACCTTTGAACATGAGCTTTATGTTTGGGGTGTCTGGACTACAGCATCATTCACTATTCTATGTTAAATCATGCATTCAGTTGTTTCCATTTATATTGCATCAAAGCAGTTGAAATCCAATTGAAAAGTTTCTTTAGACAGCCATTGTGCAGGAACATGATGTCAATATTAATAAAGACTGAATTTCCCCTTGGCTCACTTCTTACAGATAAGCTTTTCAATAATACACTGCTTGCACCAAAGGTCTGATGGGACTGGGAATAGTAAAAAACACTAATAAAAGAATGTTGAATGTTTTTATATTAAATTTCCCCACAGGCAAACTGAAAAGCCTACTTAGAGAACGCCAATCAACATGGCACTTATTAAATGTAACAAGAGTCCTGTTACAACAGATCTTTAAAGCCCCTAAAAATGAATTAGAAAATAGAGACAAAAGACAATTACAAATGCATTTTTAAATGCAAACCCTGGACAGCTCACCTGATACTCACTGACTCAACACTGAGTTATTTGATCTTCAAAAACCTTCCATTCCTGGCAGTTTGTAGTGATTTAAAAAATATATATATATATTTAAATGTAATAGTGAGCTATTTTACCTTTTAAATGTCTGGAATTTTTCTTAATGTATTTTATAATCACTGAATATCCAGTGGTTTTTCAAAAATTTACTCCATACTTCACTTTTTTTAGTGAAAAATAAATTCAATGGCTCAATGACTAAAATAACATTTAAAAGAGTTTTAAGAAAAAGAGATAATTGTTCAAATTAATTATTATAAAACAAATATGATGTGTTGTGATCCTATAATAAAAATAAACACTTGGGGGTAATGTATCAACATTAGCAACCTGGGGGTTATACTCAATTCAAAGACTCTCCACCCTTCACTTTCATCTGAAGTCAAGCAATATCTTTCCCACCATCAAAGTAGTGACAAATATATTAAATCTGCCCATCCTTTGAGAACTTGAACCCCAGGCTGAGATTTGCCTTGGATTCAGTAATAAAAAATAAAGCTCAATTGTTAAACATTGGTTATTTCTTGCAGACATGCAAAAAAAAAAAAAAAAAAAAAAAAAGAAATAGGAAGCAGGTCACAGAGTCTTTAAGTGAGTAATTTGAGTCTGAGGAATCATTTTACATAACTCAGAAAAATAATAAAAAGATTTTTAATCATTAGTGAAGCAACTTGGAAACTTTTCACAAAAATATTTTTAAATGAATCATAGATCCCTAATGCCAAAAAAAAAAAAAAAAAAATCACCCACCCACCCCCAAACAGGTACTAAGATTAAAAAGTATATGAAAAAAAAAAAAGTGGACAAACCATTTTTTCTTTCAACATCCTCTTTCAAAGTAAAAAAAAAAAAAAAATACATACTAAATGAAAAAGTAAGTTACCCATTTATTTGCATTAAGACAGATTTCCCTTCATACTCTCCATACTGTTTATTCTCATAGTCACCATGCATGTTATAATGCTTGCTTTCCCTTTTTGAGTAACCCTATTAGATAAAGTGGCAGTGTGAGATGAAGTATATTGATGGTGAGAAGATGAAGTCAGAAGGCAGTAACCTAGATGTTTTCCATGATTTCCTCACTGGGCTGAAATCAGGGTCATCCCTGAAATCATAGAAATCATTGCTTGAAGACTCATGTCACTTGTGTTTGAATTTCTGCTTCTTCTTAGATCATTTCTTTTCTTTTTCCTGTTCCTTCTTTCTCTTCTATTTCATTCTTGGAAAAGTTTTCTCACAGATTAAATCACTATGATTTTTCTTTCCTTTTTTTTTTTCTCTCAGAGTCCTTTCTTGCACTCTAGAGAGGTCCTATGTTTTCACCCCAATATTATCCAGTTCTCTTTTTTCCAAATTTCCATCTACCTTGTCGTTAGGGAACAGGCTAAGGATTGGGTGCTCCCCATCACATTGGATGATGGGGAGTAGTAGTGATGAGGATAAGACAGGTATCTAAGAAGAGGAGCTAAGAGGAGGTCAGAAGTCTAAGAATGATGAGATCCCTGGGATATTCTGATCCCTTTCTACCAGTTTGCCACAATTGCTGTGTAACAAAAGACAAGGATTAACTGTGGCTCTACCTATTTCATAAATGATTGTGGATGAAACATTTCATCATATGGTTGCCATTTCTTTGGCAGTAAACTCTTCCAAACTTAATTAGGTTGATCATTAGCTTATTTTACAATGCTCAACTATTTTATGGGAATAATATTGCAGAGATTCAGTTATTTGTAATTTGGGTTTTTCTTTTCTTTTCTTTTTTTTACATTTTTATTATAGCTTTTTATATACATGGGTAATTTTTCAACATTGGCCCTTGCAAAAACTTCTGTTTCAACTTTTCCCCTCCTTCCCTCCACCTCCTTCTCTAGATGGCAGGCAGCCCCATATATGGTAAATATGTTAAAGTATATGTTAAATAAAATACATGTATACATATTTCTACAGCTATCTTGCTGCACAAGAAAGACTGGATTTAGAAAGAAGGTAAAAAATAACCTGAGAAGAAAAAAAACAAAAATGCAAGCAAACAATAAGAGAAAGAGTACAAATTCTATGTTGTGGTTCATATTCATTTCCTAGTGTTCTTTCTTTAGGTGTAGTTGGCTCTGTTCATTACAGAACAATTGGAACTTGAAAGCCCTTTAAATGGGCGGTGCCATAGTGCAACAGGAGATTGAATGCCTCAGGAAGTAATCTCTGTGGATATTAGGACTGCCTTGTAGGTGGGATCTTGGCCACATTGAGATAGCTTCATAATGGGTGACTCTCTCACTGATTGGCTGTGTGTGTGACCTCACAGGCCCTTTATAAACCCACTGCAGACAGCAGTCGCTCTCTTTAACCTGGTGCTCTTTAACCTGACTCCCTAACCAGGGGTAGCCAAGCCAAGCGGATGGATGGATAGCGAGAGGTAAGGAGTTTGGTAGTGAACACGTGGGTCTTCTGACCAGGTGTTCACTAGGGAACCAACAAGTCAGGGCATCAAGTCAGGACATTATGTGAGTAGGTATAATAAAGGCTTTTAAGATTACACATGGCTGTTCTTGAGCACGCTACTGGTTATTAAACTATAGATTCAAGAGATCATGGCCAGAGACCTTTAAAGGCCTCAGAGGAGGCAAGCCGTGTAGAGTTGACACTGCAAAGGTCAGTGGTCAAAGGTACTCTGTTGGGCCTAGGACAGACTAGTAATTGTAACTGCCAGGAGGGCATGTTACAGGAACTGATTTAGATCCTCTCATTGCTGAAGAGAGCCACGTCCATCAGAATTGACCATCATATAGTATTGTTGTTAAAGTATATAATGATCTTCTAGTTCTACTCATTTCTATAAGGGGCCTTTAAATGGGTGCCACAGCGCATCGGGAGATTGAGGCCCGGAAGTAATTTCTGTGGATATTAGGACTGCCCTTGGGTGGGATCCTGGCCATATTGAGATAGCTTCATAATGGGTGACTCTCTCGCTGATTGGCTGTGTGTGTGACCTCACAGGCCCTATGTAAGCCCACTGCAGGCAGCAAGCGCCCTCTTTAACCTGGCGTTCTTCACCCTGGCTTCCCAGCCTGGGTGGCCAAGCCAAGATGGATAGCCAAAAGAGGTAAGGGTTTTGGTAGTGAACACGTGGGTCTTCTGACCAGGTGTTCACTAGGGAACCAACAAGTCAGGGCATCAGTTAGGGCATTATGTGAGTAGGTATAATGAAGGCTTTTAAGATTACACGTGGTTGTTCTTGAGTGTGCTACCGGTTATTAAGCTAGTAACTGTAACTGCCAGGAGAGCACGTTACACATTTCACTTATCATCAGTTCATGTAAGTCTCTCCCAACCTCTTTGTATTCATCCTACTGGTCATTTCTTATAGAACAATAATATTCCATAATATTCATAAGCCACAATTTATTCATCCATTCTCCAATTGGTGGTCATCCATTCAATTTCCAGTTTTTAGCCACTACAAATAGGGCTGCCACAAACATTTTTGCACATATAGGTCCCTTTCCCTTCTTCAATATCTCTTTAGATTATAAGCCCAGTAGTAATACTGCTAGATCAAAGGGTATGCACAATTTGATAACTTGAGTATAATTCCAAATTGCTCTTCAGAATGGTTGGATCCATTCACAACTCCACCAACAATGCACTAGTGTCCAAGTTTTCCCACATCCCCTCCAACACTCATTGTAACGAGCTGTCGTCTCCAGAAGCTGCTGGATCGCTCTCTGGGAAGAGATCTGCTGTGTCTACTCAAATCTCTCCAACAGATTCTTCTTCCTGTAACGAACCGTTGTCTCCAGGCAGTTGCTGTTAACTCTTGTCCAAAGAAGTGACTTCCCTTCCTGCAGAGAGCTCCGTCAAGCCTGATGCAATTCAGAGTCTCCTCTTTCTCTGAGAGTCCTCTTCTTTTATTCTCCCAGAGAATGGGCGTGGGATAATGCAAGGGCTTCTGGGAAGAACCACCCCAGCCAATGAGCTTGCCCCCTCTATCAAGTCAACCTGAGTTCTCACCTTGTAACTATCCAGACAACCTCAGTTCTCACTTAGTAATCCTAACAACTCATCATTATCTTTCCCTGTCATCTTAGACAATCTGACAGGTGTGCAGTAGTATCTCAAGTTGTCTTAATTTGCATTTCTCTGATCAATAAGGATTTGGAACACCTTTTCACAGGTCAATTTCTTCATATAAAAATTGTCTGTTCATATACTTTGACCATTTATCAATTGAAGAATGGCTTGATTTCTTGTAAATTAGAGACAATTCTCTATATATTTTGGAGATGAGGCCTTTATCAGAACTTTAGCTGTAAAAATGTTTTCCCAGTTTATTGCTTCCCTTCTATTCCTGTCTGCATTAGTTTTGTTTGTACAAAAGCTTTTTAACTTAATGTAATCAAAATTTTCTATTTTGTGATCAATAATGACATCTAATTCTTCTTTGGTCACAAATTCCTTTCTCCTCCAAAAGTCTGAGAGGTAAACTATTCTATGTTCTTCTAATTTATTTATTATCTCATTCTTTATGCCTAGATCATGAACCCATTTTGATCTTATCTTGATGTATGGTGTGATTGCCTAGTTTTTGCCATACTAATTTCCAATTTTCCCAGCATTTTTTATCAAATAATGAATTCTTATCCCAAAAGCTGGGGTCTTTGGGTTTGACAAACCCTAGATTGCTATAGTTATTGACTATTTTGTCCTGTGAACCTAACCTATTCCATTGATCAACCAGTCTATTTCTTAACTGATACCAAATGGTTTTGGTGACCACTATTTTGTAATATAGTTTTGTATCAGGTACAGCTAGGCCACCTTCATTTGATTTTTTTTCCAATAGTTCCCTTGAAATTCTTGACCTTTTGTTCTTCCATATGAATTTTGTTGTTATTTTTTTCTAGTTCATTAAAATAGTGTCTTGGGAGTATGACTAGGAGAGCACTAAATAAATAGATTACTTTAGGTAGTATTGCCATCTTTATTATATTCACTTGACCTATCCAGGAACAGTTAATATTTTTCCAATTGTTTAAATATGACTTTATTTGTGTGGAAAGTGTTTTGTAGTTTTGCTTATATAATTCCTGACTTTCCCTTGGCAGATAGATTCCCAAATATTTTATACTATTGATAGTTATTTTAAATAGAATTTTTCTTTGTGTCTCTTGCTGTTAGGTTTTGTTAGTGATGTTTAAAAATGCTGATTTATGTGGATTTACTTTGTATCCTGCAACTTTGATAAAGTTGTGGATTATTTCTAATGGCTTTTTAGTAGAATCTCTGTTGTTCTCTAAGTATATCATCATATCATCTGCAAAGAGTGATAATTTGGTTTCCTCATTACCTACTCTAATTCCTTTAATTTCTTTTTCATCTCTTATTGCCAAAGCCAGCATTTATAATACAATATTGAATAGTAATGGCGATAATGGGCAACATTGTTTCACTCAATTTTATTGAGTGATTTTATTGGGAATGGTTCCAGTTTGTTTCCATTACATATAATGCTTACTGATGGTTTTAAATAAATGCTAGTGACTATTTTAAGGAAAAGTCCATTTATCCCTATACTCTCTAGGGTTTTTAATAAGAATGGGTGTTGGATTTTATCAAATGCTTTTTCTGCATCTATAGAGATAATCATATAGTTTTTGTTAATTTGGTTATTGATATAGTCAATTATGCTAATAGTTTTCCTAATATTGAACCAGCCCTGTATTCCTGGTATAAATCCTACTTGGTCATGGTTTATTATCCTAGAGATGATTTTCTGTAATCTTTTTTGCTAAGATTTTATTTAATTTTTTTTCATTGATGTTCATTAGGGAGATTGGTATAAGTACCATGTCTATGTCATAAAAGGAATTTGGTAGGACTCCTTCATTCCCTATTTTTTCAAATAATTTATATAGCATTGGAGTTAATTGTTCTTTAAATGTACAATCACATATAAATCCAGCTGGTCCTGGGAATTTTTTCTTAGGGAGTTTAATAATAGTGTGTTTTCTTTTTCTAAAATGGGACTATTTAACCAATTTACTTCTTCCTCTGTTAATCTGGGCAACCTATATTTTTTAAGATATTCATCCATTTCATTTAAGTTATCAAATTTATTGGCATAAAGTTGGGCAAAGTAACTCCTAATTATTGCTCTAATTTCCTCTTCAGTAATGGAAATTTCTCCCTTTCATTTTTAAGACTAACAATTTGATTTTCCTCTTTCCTTTTTTAATCAGATTTACTGAGGGTTTATCTATTTTATTGGTTTTCTCATAGAACCAATTCTTAGTTTTGTTAATTAATTCAATAGTTTTTTTTTTTTTACTTTCAATTTTATTAATCTCTCCTTTTATTTTTAGAATTTCAAGTTTTGTGTTTGTCTGGGTTTTTTTTTTAATTTATTCCTTTTTTAGCATTTTTAGTTGCAAGTCCAATTCATTAGCCTTCTCTTTCTCTATTTTATGCAAGTAGGCCTCTAGAGATATGAAATCCCCCCTTATTACCTCTTTGGCTGCATCTCACACATTTTGGTATGATGTCTCATTATTGTCATTCTCTTGGGTGAAATTATTAATTGTGTCTATAATTTGCTGTTTTACCCAATCATTCTTTAGGATGAGATTATTTAGTTTCCAATTACTTTTTGGTCTATTTTCCCCTAGCTTTTTACTGAATG
Organism: Sminthopsis crassicaudata; assembly: GCF_048593235.1. Classification (NCBI taxonomy): domain Eukaryota; kingdom Metazoa; phylum Chordata; class Mammalia; order Dasyuromorphia; family Dasyuridae; genus Sminthopsis; species Sminthopsis crassicaudata. The sequence continues at coordinate 115,072,379 of NC_133619.1, read as the reverse complement.
TAATTTTTATTGCATCGTGATCTGAAAAGGATGCATTTATTATTTCTGCCTTTCTGTATTTGAATTAGAGGTATTTATGTCCTAATATATGGTCAACTTTTGTATAGGTTCCACGAACTTTTTGTTTAGCTCTGGTTTTTTTCATCAGCAATAAATAGGGATGTCCATTGAATGTCCATCTTCTTCCCTGGAAGAAAATGCTCAGTTTTTCTGGGTAAGTTATTCTTGGCTGCATACCAAGTTCCCTTGCCTTTTGGAATATCAGATTCCAGGCCCTTGGATCCTTTAATGTGGATGCTGCTAGATCCTGAGTGAGTGATTCTTATTGTGACTCCTTGGTATTTGAATTTTTTTTTCTGGCTGCTTATAGTATTTTTGCCTTGGTCTGATATTTCTGGAATTTAGCCACAATATTTCTTGGAGTTTTGATTTTGGGATCTCTTTCAGTAAGTGATCTATGAATTCTTTCAATGTCTATTTTACCTTCTGTTTCTATAACATCTGGCCGTTCTCTTTGATGATTTCCTGAAAAATAGTGTCTGGGTTCTATTTTTCATCATGGTTTTCAGGGAGTCCAATAATCCTTAGATTATCTCTCCTAGATCTATTTCCAGGTCTGTTGTTTTCCCAAATAGGTATTTAACATTTTTAATAATTTTTCATTTTTTTGGTTTTGTTTGACTGATTTATGTTGTCTACTGGAATCATTCATTTCCATTTGTTCAAGTCTGATTTTTAACAAATTATTTTCTTCACTTACTTTTTTTATTTGTCCAACTCAGTTTTTAAATAAGTTGTGTAATGTTCTGAGAAGAGATCTGCTGTCTCAACTCAATCTCTCGGCCAGATTCTTCTTCCTGTAGAGAGCCGCCAACTCTGACCTCGAGTAGAGACTCCTCTCTCTTGCTCAATGTTGCTTCTTTTATCCTCCCAGAGAATGGGCGTGGAATAACTCAGGGGCTTCTGGGAAAAAATACTTCAACCAATGAACTTGCTTCTCTTAAACATGCAAGCTCCTCCCCAAGAAGTTCAAAGGGGTAAAACTCCCCTTAAAAGCCAGAACTAGAGAATTGTTAAGTACCGACTTAGCACTTAGTAAGAAACTATCATCTCTTTATCTCATTAGCACTTAGTAAGAACCTAACAAAGTTGTTTTGTTCTATAGAATCTTTTTCCATTTCCTCAATTTTTTTTAAAAAAAGAATTATTTTCTTTTTCCAATTCACAAATTCTGTTTTCCTGGGAGTGATCTTTTCCATTTTGCAAATTCTGTTTTTCAAGGAGTTGTTTTCTTTTTCCACTCCATCTTTGAATGAGTTCTATGCTTTACCCTGACCCTCTTGCAAAGCTTTCCTTTCCTTTCCCCATTTTTCTTCTAGCTCTCTTTTAAGATCTTTTAAATTTCTTCTATGAGAGACTTATGTGGTGGGGACCAGTCATATCCTCCTCTGGATCTAGAAATAAACTCTTTTTAGTCTCCTCAGGGTTTGAAGTCTGCTCTCTTTCAGTGTAGAAGCTATCAATAGTTAGAGCCCCCTTTGCCTTTTTGCTCATTAAAAAAAAAAAGCTACAGTTTGCTTATGGGGGGCAATGGAGTATTTCTAAGCTTTACAGACAACAGAAAGTGACAGTGAAGGGGCAGTGGGACAGTACACACTGGCTGCACTGGGATTAGCAGATGTGCTAAAATCAGTAGCAGCAGAAAGGCAATATCTGCACTGGGACCAACAACTGGGTTTGTGTTGAGACTAGTGGCTGTGGCTTTGCCTGGATCACTCTGAGTCACTCCCGGTGCTGGGTGGGTATGGCCGGATCCCAAGGGATTTTAGCATTTTGGGGTTTTAGCCTTTATCCCCTGTGTTTATAGCTTCTCTGCTGATTTACTGGCTTGCTGCCAGAGCAGAATAGCTGACACCCAGCAGATTTTCCTCCATCAGAGACCAGCCCCCGCCCCCCTCCAGTCTGCTCAGCTTGAGCTGTTTCCCATGCTCTCACTGCCAACTTGTCTGATGCTGCACCAGGCCTAGCCATCCCCACCCATGAGCAAAAACAGACCTTTTCTGGTGAATTTCAAGATTATTTTATGTTGGTAATGTGTTGTACTTCCAATATTCGTGGGTTCTGATAGTCAAGCACTAATTCCAAGGCTGAATTTCATTCAAATAGCTTGAGGGTAAAGGAGAGTTTAGAAGACCCATGTGTCCTCTCCAACATTTTGGCTCTGCCCCATGTACTTTGTGTTTTTCTATGATGTTTTGAAACATTTATTTTAAAATATATTTTTTAAAAAGACCATTACAAGCATATATATACACATATATGCATACATGCATACATACATATATGTATGTGTGACAAAAAATAGAACAAGTCCTAATACATCACCTAAGCCTTTCTAGCTTAGTAGAACTTGCCAGAATTGTGTTCTTACATTTGAAGTCAAGGTGACTTCCCCATTTTGGGGAATATTGGAACAGTTAAAAAACCAATATTTGATTTGTACACACACAATCATAGAATTGTAGACCTGGAAATGACCTTAGGAGTCATTTTGCCCTGCCCCTTCATTTTATGAAGAACCAGAGTGAAGCCCAATAAAGAAAACTGATTTGCCTTCTACTCTCTATATTTGGACTAGATCTATGTTGGACTAGTGTAAGGAGTTCTGAATGCACTTCCTGTGCCACTGCAGATCTGTATCTTTTCTGAAACTAACAGAACATTACCTGGGCCATGAGAACTTAAGTGACTTTCCCAGGATCACACTTCTGGTGTTTTTCAAAGTGTAGCTTCAACCTGGGTCTTATTGACACCAGGGCCAGATCTCTGTCCATTTCACCACAAATAATTGGATAACACTATGACATTACTGCTCTTAATCTCTTGAAGGTATACTGGTTTGCTGACTTAAAATATCAATGGAATCAGATGAAAAATATTTTCTACATGGTAGTATAGTTTCTTCAAATTCTAAATGAATTTTTATATAAAGCAATTAAGACTAGGAAGCACACCAGCTTTCAGGAACCTAGTGTTACCAATTGCTCTTACAGAATAGTTTTTTTTTTTTCCCTGTACAGTTATTCAGAATGGAGTTATTACAGTAAGTGAACAATTTCTCATGCTTTGGAAGCAGAATGAGTAGAACTATCTGGCCAGAGGATGAAATATCTAATTAAATACATTTTTATTTTTATTTATTTTTTATTAATTTTATTATTATAACTTTTTTTTTTGACAGGACATATGTATGGGTAATTTTTAACAGTATTATCCCTTGCACTCACTTCTATTCTGAATTTCCCCCCCTTCCCTTCACTCCCTCCCCTAGATGGCAGGCACTCCCATACATGTTAAATATGTTATAGTATATCCTAGATACAATATATGTGTGCAGAACTGAATTTCTTGTTGCACAGGAAGAATTGGATTCAGAAGGTAAAGAAAACCTGGGATGAAAAACAAAAATGCTTACAGTTTACACTCATTTCCCAGTGTTCCTTCTCTGGGTGTAGCTGATTCTGTGCATCATTGATCAATTGGAACTGAATTAGATCTTCTCTTTATTGACTATATCCACTTCAATCAGAATACATCCTCATACAGTATTGTTGTTGAAGTGTATAATGATCTGGTTCTGCTCATTTCACTCAGCATCAGTTCATGTAAGTCTCTCCAAGCCTCTCTGTATTCATGCTGCTGGTCATTCCTTACAGAACAATAATATTCCATAACATTCATATACCAAAATGTACCCAACCATTCTCCAAATGATGGGCATCCATTCATTTTCCAGTTTCTAGCCACTACAAAAAGGGCTGCCTCAAACATTTTGGCACATAAGGTCTCTTTCTCTTCTTTAGTATTTCTTTGGGATGTAAGCCCAGTAGTAGCACTGCTGGATCAAAGGGTATGCATAGTTTGATAACTTTTTGGGCTTAATTCCAGATTGCTCTCCAGAATGGTTGGATTATTTCACAACTCCACCAACAATGTATCAGTGTCCTAGTTTTACCACATTTCCTCCAACATTCATCATTATTTTTTCCTGTCATCTTAGCCAATCTGACAGGTGTATAGTGGTATCTCAGAATTGTCTTAATTTGCATTTTTCTGATCAATAGTGATTTGGAACATTCTTTCATATAAGTGGAAATAGTTTCAATTTCATCATCTGAAAATTGTCTATTCATATCCTTTGACAATTTTTCAATTGGAGAATGGTTTGATTTCTTATAAATCAGAGTCAGTTCTCTATATATTTTGGAAATGAGGCCTTTATCAGAACCTTTAACTGTAAAAATGTTTTTCCCAGTTTGTTACTTTCCTTCTAATCTTGTTTGCATTAGTTTTGCTTGTACAAAAGCTTTTTAATTTGATGTAATCAAAATCTTCTATTTTATGATCAATAATGTTCTCTAGTTCTCCTTTGGTCACAAATTCCTTCTTCCTCCATAAGTCTGCGAGGTAAACTATCCTATGTTTCTCTAATTTATTAATGATCTCATTCTTTATACCTAAGTCATGGACCCATTTTGATCTTATCTTGGTATGTGGTGTTAATTTTTTTTAAATTAAACAACAAGGCATTGTGTTTATTAAACAGCACTGAGGACATAAAGATAATTAGTCCCTCTCCTCAAGACAGATTCCTTCTTTTTAATTATGGATTCAGGGAAAGAAATATGTTTGCATAGATGAGTCAGCCAATACAATGTAATTTCCAGTGAGTATTAATAAATACTAATGGTATCATGCAAGGTATACCAAAGTAGTTGGTTTCTTAAGGTTATGTATTTCCACAGATCTAGTGTATCATCAGTGATCCCCCACCATCTAAAGGGCCTGCAAATCATTTTACAGCTTATTGAAATATTCATTCATATTACTAACTGGATACTTGCTTCATTGCAAGGAGTAGATCTGGGCTACATGAACCATGACCTGTTCTAAGGAGTTTTTGATCCAGGTGTTAGGGTACAAACAATCAGATGGCTAGGTGAAAATAATCTCAAAAATAGGAGGATGGATCTACAAAATATTTCTCAGGTGAAAAGATGTAATTCCTCAGAAATTCCACCTCAAAGGGAAAGCTACTATTATGGACTGAATTCACAAATGAATTTAAAAGATCCAGACTATAACTTAACTTCTGAAATTTATAAGATGTGACTATGAGCATAAGGAGTCACTTAATCTCTGAGCTTTCTGTTTCATTATCTGTAACACCTTGGTAATATAGAGAGACAATTAAGTGGCATAGTGAATAGATTGTTAGACTGGGAGTTGAAGACATATTCAAATACATGTGACCCATCACACATAATTTAACTATTTTGTGCCAAAATTTCCTGAAATGATTATGATGAAGTGATAGCATTAGTCTCAATGGCTTCCAAGGTCTTTCTAGTTCTATATGCATGTCTTATAAATATTGAGTTATTGTGAGTTATTGTGAGGCTTAAATGAGAGCACAAAAAGTGCTTCAAAACTTTGAAGCACTTTATTTATATCATTATTGTCTATAGTGTTTATTTAGCATTCCCCACAAATGGGATGATTATAAGTTAACTTTTTTTTAAAACATTCAATTTTATATAGTTAATTTTACATAGCAAACATATGTGTATGTATGTATAATTGTGTTATTAACTTATCTAAAACAAAATTAATTTTGTCAAACATTTTAATAACTATTTAATAACTATGAAAATTTGAAGCAAATACTATAAATAACAAACTGACCTGAAAATAACCTCCCTTACAGTTCCACTGTCATGCCTTCTTATGACACACAGACAACCTAAAATCTCAAATGTGATATCATCAGAAGCTCCTAACAATCTGAAAAGGTTTTGATTATGCATTTGATGATTAACTGTATGTCACTAGTCCAAGCACCAGTTAAATTTGGAGAGGCTTATCACCAGTTTGACTAGACAGTAACAGATTTCTTGGCTCAAACATCTTTCTTACATGTTACACTGACAAAATTATAGCATAATAAAAGCTCACAAGATCATTAGCCAACATATATTGGATCAGACGAATGATAGAGCTAGCTCAGTATGATGGAGGAAATAATTGTATTGTTTAGAATAGGATCACAAGACCTGGAAGGGATCTTGAAGACCATCTACTGTGTAATGCAGCATCCTAATTTTACAAATAAGAAAACTGAGGCTCCAAACTTTTAAGTGACTTGTCCAAAGTTAACAAATAGTAAGTAGTAAAGCTTAGATTTAAATCCAGGGTCTCTGACTTCAAATATAAATCTCAGTTTTTCAAAAATCTATCTTTTAAAATTCCCTAGGCATATGTCTGAGACTATACTTTAGAGATTAAACCAGTACTCCCATATTGGGAGTTCCTAAATTAATAAAATCCACAAGAGTAGAATCAGAGCAGGGAGATGTGAAAATCCCATGATAAAGCTACGTGATTTCAAATCAAAGAGCACAAGACAATCTCAAAATAATCTAAATATCAATGACATAAAGAGCAGTGGTGACATGGTAGATATAAGTAAACTATGGCATATTACTAAACATAATTTTGTTATGATAAGTGATGACTTATAAGTTATCTGTTGTGTGAAAAACATCAATAGTGATAATAACAATAACACATATTTGTATAGTGCTTTAGGTTTTGCAAAGCACTTTTCTCATAACTTTGTGAAGTATTTATCCCATGATTTTTATAGATTAAAAAAAAACTACATGATGTTTTTTGTTTTCACCTCATTTATATCACCCAACTTGTCTTCTCCCAATACCCTGTGTGAGATCTATCCCTTATGATATCAAATGAAAAAATAGAAAAATAATTGAGCAAAACTGATCAATGCATTGAAAAAGTCTGCCATTATATGCAGGATTTAATATTCCCTATCATCTAGCTTGTTGAAAAAAGGAATGAGGTATTTTTTTATATCTCGTCTTTACAGTCAACCTTGATTAGACTAATTTCGTAGCAATTTTAAGTTGTTTTCTTGTTATTGTTCTTTCCATTTGCATTGTTAAGGTCATTAGAAATATTTTTCTGTTTCTTCTTACTTAAATCTGCATCAGTTAATGGTTTTCCATGTTCATCATATTGATTAAAAATTGATTATTATAGACCAATAATAACAATTCCACTAATGCCTCACAACTGATTCAACTGTTTCCTAATCTATGGGTACCTACTTTGTTTCCAGTTCTTTGTTACTACAAAAATAATGCTATTACAAATATTTTTAACATACAGGATATTTCTTTTTTAAATATTGACCTCTTCAGGTTATGTGTCTCTAAGTAAAAATTTTGGTCAAAGTATTTGGACATTTTAATCACTATAGAGAAACTCAATTGCTTTCCTGAAGAGTTAGAGCATCTTACTTGCTCAGTCAATAATGTAGCAATGAATTTGGTTATCTACAACCTCTCCAAGATTTGCTCTTCCTATCTTGTGTCATCTTTTTTGATTTTTCAGGAAAAAGAGAAACATATATTCACTTGTGTTTCTCTTATTGGTGCTACTTGGAACATTCTTTCATATGCTTATTAAGCTTTTATTTCTTCCTCTGTTCAAAAGCTAGAAAATAATATATCTTTATGATTTCCATTAAACTCCTTAGCCAGAAAAAGATATCATCCACTATGATTTTACTTAAATAGTAGTTCTAAACTTATTAAAATTGCATTTGTTAGGAAATAAAATTTCCTTTAACTCTCTGTTGATTAAAAACCTGCTCTGAAAAGTTAAATGATTTCCCTACAATCACACAAATTTAACTGTCAGAAGCATAATATACATTTAGATTTTAAGACTCTTAATAGCAACAACTGGCATTTATATAGTACTTCAAGGCTTACAAAGTACTTAATAAACATCCTATTTTAGCCTCATAATAATTCTGAGAGATAGGTGGTCTTATTATCTCTTCTTACAGGTAAAGATACTGAGGTTAAATAAATTGCCCATGATGACAAAGCTAGTAAATGTATGAAGCATGATTTGAATTCAGGTTTTCCTGTTCTATCCCTTGTGATATTTCACCAATCCATCAACAGAAAAGAAGTTTAGTCAATCATGTGGAAAGAATGAGAGGGTAATTGATGAACATATGTTCATCATGAACGCCATGTTGTTCTGGTCAGTATATTACTTGATAGATATTAGAAGCTTATTAAAATCTTTATTGAGTGATGGACCAGGATCCATGAGATAAAGGACCACAGAGAAGCCTTCAGAATATTGTGTAGAAAATCTTTGAAAGAAAGATTTGTGGAAAGAAATGGACAAAATTTATTCAGAATAAGTTGTGAATGGGGTTTGCTTTACATTTTCTAGGGGAGTACTCACATCATTGAGATGATAGTTCCAAGCAGCTTTCAATGTAATTTTCAAAGTATCATTTGTATCTCCTCATTTAATTGTCACAACAAACCAAACTGAGTAATAGAAAGATTGTAGCTTATCTAAGATCACAAAACTAATATTGGACTGGATTTAGACCTCTAAATATTGTGTCAAGTATAGAATTCTTTCCAGTTCCCCATGTTGTCTATAATAAATGTTCATATCTCTCTTATTTATCTCAACAAGCTTTAGGAAATCAAATAATAAAATGTTTTCAAAAGCACTTAAAAGCATAGAACCCCATAAAACATAAGGTATAGTTATTACTTACTGACTGTTACATTACCACTACTATTGCCTTTACATTACCACTACTATTACCATGATTAACATTTGTAATAAGGAGAATGATGTTCATTAGTGATCTTTGCCTATCACCAATACATACAAATATCCATAGAACAAGACCTGCTATAAAAGTTGTGTTGATTTCATTTCTTTTAAGCCTGTTTTAAGTCTTCACTTTTGTTAAGTCTTAGATTACGGTAATACACTAGTTTGGATAGCATTCTTATTAGTTGCTTGGATATAATTACTGATTAAAAGGAGAGCATTTTAAATATCATTTTCAGTTGTATCATTCCTTGGTTAAATACTCATAGTGCCAGTATCTCTTCAACTAGTAAATATCTGTCACCAAACTTGGAATGAAGCTAACAGAATGAAGCTTGTCCTTATTTCCCTAAAGATAAATACTATCAAAACAAAAACTGAAAGTTCAAGGGATCATCATTGATGCAGTGTTTAAAATGAATTCAAAAAGAAAAGAGACAAAGGTGACATTCATTTCTATATCTGCAGGGTTTTTCGTGATATTTGATTAATTTTTACTGCAAAGGTTAATCTTACTAAAGTCTAGGAAAGAGATAGTGATCCGACTGACATTTTAAAACATTCTACAAGTATGATATATTAAAGTAAGCATTTAGGTTCTCAAGTTATATTGAAAAATTCCATTGTAGAGTTTTAGTATTGTTGTAACTGGGAATTAGATTTTATACAAAAAGGTAAGTTGGCAGACAAATTGATCATAGGCTATGTAAATTCATAGTTACTGCCTAGGAAAATATACTAATATCATTAGTAATTCATGTTTACAAAATGTTTTAAGGTTTATGAGTTTTTTCTCATAAACCTCTATGAAGTATAATAGTTTAAATGCCACTATCTCTATTTAGAAATCAGTCAATCAATAAGCATTTATTAAGTGATTACCAATATGTCAGGCACTGTATTAGGTTCCGGGCAGACAAATACAAAGCAGAAAAAAATTCCTACTCTCAAGGATCTTATAATTATAACAAATATATATGTATACATAGTGGAAACTTCAAATAGATATATAAACATGCTCAGAATAGTTCTATACCTATTCTATAGGCATTTTATAGGCATAAAAATAGAATTAAATACTCTGTTAGTTGAGAGTAAAGGCACTGGCATTTGGAGGGATCCATAAAGGTTAGATATGGAAGTTGATAGTTGAGCTACATCTTAATAAAGAAAATAATTCCTTGAGGCAGAAGTATGGAAGGAGTACATTCCATGCATGGGAGCTGTCCAAAGTAAAACACAGAGAAAGGAGATAGAATATATAAGAAATAGAAGAGTCCATTGGCTGGATCACAGAATAGAGGAGGCAGGTATATAACGTACATAGAACCTGAAAAAATAGAGGCCAGGATTGAGACCAGAATATCCAGAGCCTTAAAAGCTTAACAAATGTAGTTACATTTTTATCCTAGATGCAATTGGGAACCATAGGAATATAGTGAATATCATTGACATGATAGATCTAAATGTAAGGAAAATAATTATGTTAGCATTATGGAAGATGAAGTAGTACAAAGAAAGACTGAAGCAAGTAGAATAGTTAGAATGCTACCATTCTCTATGTAAGAGGTAATAAAGACCTGCATGAGAGAAAGAGGTAGTTATGTGATTAAAGGGAAAGAGCTGGAAGCAAGAGATGTGGAGATTGAAATGACAAGAATTTGCAAACATTTAATTGGAAGAATGATGGGTTGGGGAAGAAAGGGAGTTAAGGGTTGTACAACTTCTTGAGCCTTTTGCCTCTTTTGTAGCCCTAGCACTTAGCATAGTATCTGGCACACAGTAGTTGCATATTAAATGTTTTTAAATTATTGAATTATAAATGTAGGGTTCTATTCTAGACATATTGCGTTTGAGATGTTAGACAAATGCTATCAATTCTGCAATAGTCGATAGAAAACTCAATGGAGAGATGTGAGTCATCTGCTTATAGATGATAATTAATACCATGAAAAATTCTACAATGACTCTTCTGGTGTCAAAGAGAGATTTTTAAAAGCTGATATGTGACCATACAGGCAGAAAATTTGAGTCAGACAGTGGTTTGTTTGGTTTGGTGGAGTAAGGATATTTAGAAATCAGATTGGTAACTTTATTGATATAGGAAACTCCCAGTGAGCCACATTCCTGTCTCCCAATTCCAATGGGTAACTGCTCGTCAAGTTATAGAGATTCATCTGAAAGCACTGAGAACTTCAACTACTTGCCTAAGGTCAAACAATGATTTATAGTGACTGTTAGTCAATAAATAGTTATTAATTAATTATTATATAGTAAGTACAATGTTCAGTATTAAATATACAAAGAAACTCAAAAGTAGTTAATCCCCTCTGGAAGTGCACAGTCTAATGAGGGAGACACATTTACCAGCCTCTTCACCAACCTATACAAACAAGATACCTATAGAATAAATTGGAAATAATTAACACAGAGAAGGCTCTACAGTAATGGGAGATTGGTATATATTTCCTATAAAAAATGAGATATTAACTAGGATTTGAAGGAACTGAGGGAAATCAGGATTTGAAATGGAAAGAGAACATTCCAGGAATGGGGGATAATTAGTGAAAATGTTCAGCAAGGATTTTTGGTTTTAGTGTTTTGATTATGCAGTAGAAATTTTCAGTTAAATTATATAAAATAAATTAATCACATAAAATTTGATTAAATAAGGGATCAATAATATATTTATTTATTAGTCATTAGTATAAAATTAATAACAATGAGCTAATGTTATATTAATGTCAATATTCTAAGCACCCACACATAGAAGTGTCATGACAGGATAGCAATTTAATTAATTTGCCATTAATTCAAAGTATTCATTTTTAGATTGCTAATCATTAATAATAGAAATGCAAAACAAAACAACTCTGAAATTTCACTTCACACCCATCAAATTGGCAAAGATAATAAAAGCTTGAAATAGAAGACCTGAGTAAATACAAGAACACTAATGTATTGTGTGGATTGGCCTATTCCAGAAACCAATTTGGCATTATACTTTAATAGTAACTAAAATCTCTGTACTTTTTGACTGACAGATCCCACTACTAGGTAGATATTCCTGAGAGAACCAAAGAATGAAAGAAAAGAACCAGATTCAGCAAATTATGTATAATAGAACCTTGAGGCATAGTAAAGCATAAGAAATAGAGGATCCTTTAGGAAATAGATTAACAAATTGTGATAATCAATATAATGAAAGACTACAGAATTTCATACAATCTATTCAATTGCCTCATCATGCTATGGAAGTAGGCTATCCAAAATTATACCCTCATATAGAATAAATTCTGGCAATCTTAGCCATGTTAAAAAAGACTATGAGTATGGATCTAGTAATAGAGCAAGGATATTTTCTAAAAATTAACAATTTTATAGGATGACCATCAGTAGGCTGAACCCTTCTCTTGATTACTTATTTGTATATACTAATCCCTGAAACAACAAAAAAATAATGTTCCTCAATCAGTCCTGTGCAACACCTCCCCTCCCACTTTTGTTGTAAGGATGGCAGAATAATTGGAAAGAAAGTAGAGGATACTAAAAGCTGCATAATTTTGAATACCAAAATTTCAATATGAATATTAGTACACTAAATGTGACATCTTTATGCAATAATCAAGTGGTAGACATTTTGCTGGAGATACTAGTAATTTTGATAGTTTTACTATGAGTGAATTGAAAAGAAAAAAGGAAGTCACAGTTCAATAACAGAGTAGCATACAAAAATTCCTTGGAAAGTCAAAGTAAGGAGTTGGCAGAGCAGCATTCCTTGTATTCCTGAAGACATCCTTTCATGGATTATTTAAGCAGTGTGTATACCTCACTAAATCACATTTGTAAAAAAAAAAATGACTTTCATGAAAATATTGCAGATTATGTAGCGGCAATAGTTGATAAAAATAAAGTGGTAGAGAAATTATATCAAGTACTTTGTAAGACCCTTCACATCAAATCAACATATACTCTGTGTGAAATGGGAAAGGGAGAAGAGAGAGTGAAGTATATAGGAAAGCATGGCTCAATAAAGACTTGTAGCTTACACAGAATCCTCACACCTGTATATCATCAATACTTAATTAAAAAAAAAACCTAATATTTATTAGTACATATAAAATGGTAATATGATTTAGTAATTGTGATACAAAAAATGAAAAAAATAGCTGTCTATATATAACTGGACCACCAAATCATCAGAGCTAATTATGAAATTAGTTGAAAACAAGAAAAAAGAATAATGTGAAAAAGAAAGTGTATAACTGAAATGACAACTTCGTTATTTAAATATATAATTTTAAAAAATGGAAATGGACAATAAAAATTATACATAAGTCTACTAATACACACACACACACACACACACACACACACACACACACACACACACATATATATGTATAGATGTATATATGTATATGTGTATATATAGCCACAGGACCACAAAAAAAGTTCACAAAATGCTTTTGTCAGGAAATATCTGAGTTGCCAAAGGCAACATCAAATTAGTTCTTTTCCTTCTTATTCTTGTTCTTCTTTTTCTAGTTGTTGTTGTTCTTCTCCTCCTTCATCCTCCTCCTCCTATTCATTGTCTTCCTCCTCTTCCTCCTTCCTTCTTCCTGTCTTCTTCCTTTTTCTCCTCCTCCTCCTCTTTTTCCTTCTCCTCCTCCTGCTCCTTCTTCTTCTCATTCTTTTTCTGCTTCTGCTTCTTCTTCCTTTTCTTCCCCCTGTTTTCTATAGTATTTTGAGTTTTACAGAGAACATTTCACATTTAACTCATTTGATCCTCAGACAACACTGGAAGCTTAATGATATAATTATCCCCATTTTGCAGAGGAATCTGAGGAACAGAGAGTTTAAGTAATTTCCCATGATTGCCTTGATAATGAAAAATAAACCAAGAAGTGGGTATAACTATTTTCCTGGGCCATGCTCATTCTTTTGTCATCAGTTTTGCTAATGAGCTGAGAACTAGTCATTCCTACTATCACCTCTATATGCTCTTCCCAGTGAAAAATTCTCTCTATTTCTAAAGCATGTAGTTTATAGCATATGTATAATTCCCTAAACTAAAAGCATTAGTAGGAATTTAGTACAACTATGCCCCAAAGTTTCTTTATGCTACCTTAACTCAAAGATTTAAATTATCATTGAACTTATATAGGACTGGAAGAGAGGCTTGATGGGTCAACGAAATAGTCTATGTCAACTCCTAAATTAGCATGAAAGACAAGTGTTATCTTTAAAGACTTATAAAGTTGTAATTTCCCCTTCTCTTTGTTGTTTTATTCCCCTGCATATTTTTCAGAGGTATAATCTTAGTATTGCATAAATATCTTCAGAGTATCATAGGTTTAGATGTAGAAGTGGATCTTTAAGGTCATTTAGTACAACCCTTGGATTTAATAGCTCAAGAAACATACTTAAGCTCATGTAATAAAGTGCCAAAGGATATGAATCTAGGTCCTGTGTCTCTGGTACCAGTGCAGGTTTTTCTCCACTGTATCATCCTGCCTCAGAGTAATGCCTTCTGTTTATGAGGAGGCATTTTTTGTGAAGAATTGTGAAGAAAGGCATAGGCTAATTTAGCACAAGAAGAGAAATCAATAGATTATGTGAGCTATCTTAAAGGAAAGTATCCTATAATAGTAAAATCATAGAGCCAATAAGGTCTATTTGTCATTTGGTTGCTAACAGAAAACACCACAAACAACAACCTGTTAGGAAAGTTATTATATATATATATATATATATATATATATATATATACATACACATATATATTAGTAGACTTATGTATGCAATATTATGGTTAGTTTTAGTATAATTTTTATTGTCAATTCCAATTTTTTTTCAATTATATATTTAAATAAATTGAAGTTATCATTTCAGTTACACACACTTTCTTTTTCAAGCAGCAGAGCCATGGAGTTAGATTTCCTTTTACATGGACCTGGGTAAGAGTGCTTGGCCAAAGTAAAAGGTGATTACACAAACCAACAAGCTAAGTAATCATTGAATGAATCCTGGAGCTCACAGTCAAGATCATGAGGAAGTGGACCAGCATTTAAAACAGATGATTCTCAGACTCACCTCCTTCATTTGTGTAGCATTATTTTTTCTTTTTTTTATTAATTTTTATAATTATAACATTTTTTGACAGTACATATGCATAGGAAATTTTTTTTTTTACAACATTATCCCTTGTACTCCATTCTGTTCCGAATTTTTCCCCTCCTTCCCTCCAACCCCTCCCCGAGATGACAGGCATTCCCATACATATTAAATATCTTATAGTATATCCTAGGTACAATATATATGTGCAGAAACGAATTTTGTTGTTGTTATTGTTGCAAAGGAAGAATTGTATTCAGAAGGTAAAAATAATCTGGGAAGAAAAACAAAAATAATAATAATGCTCACAATTTACACTCATTTCCCAGTGTTCCTTTTCTGGATGTAGCTGATTCTGTCCATCATTGATCAATTGGAATTGGATTAGCTCTTCCCTATGTTGAAGATATCCACTTCCATCAGAATACATTCTCATACAGTATCATTGTTGAAGTGTATAATGATCTCCTAGTTTTGCTCTTTTGCTCAGCATCAGTTGATGTCCCTCCAAGCCTCTTTGTATTCCTCCTGTTGCTCATTTCTTACAAAACAATAATATTCCATAACATTCATATACCATAATTTACCCAACCATTCTCCAATTGATGGACATTCATTCATTTTCCAGTTTCTAGCCACTATGAAAAGGGCAGCCACAAACATTTTGGCACATACAGGTCCCTTTCCCTTCTTTAGTATTTCCTTGGGATATAAGCCCAGTAGTAGCACTGCTGGGTCAAAGGGTATGCACATTTTGATAACTTTTTGGGCATAATTCCAGATTGCTCTCCAGAATGGTTGGATTCTTTCACAACTCCACCAACAATGCATCAGTGTCCCAGTTTTTCCACAGCCCCTCCAACATTCAATGTTATTTGTTCCTGTCATCTTAGCCAATCTAACAAGTGTGTAATGATATCTCAAAGTTGTCTTAATTTGCATTTCTCTGATCAATAGTGATTTGGAACACTCTTTCATATGAGTGGAAATAGTTTTAATTTCATCATCTGAAAATTGTCTGTTCATATCCTTTGACCACTTATCAATTGGAGAATGGCTTGATTTCTTATAAATTAAAGTCAATTCTCTGTATATTTTGAAGATGAGGCCTTTATCAGAACCTTTAATTGTAAAAATGTTTTCCCAATTTGTTACTTCCCTTCTAATCTTGTTTGCATTAGTTTTGTTTGTGCAGAAACTTTTTAATTTGGTATAATCAAAATTTTCTATTTTGTGATCAATAATGGTCTCTAGTTCTCCTTTGGACAAAAATTCCTTCCTCCTCCACAAGTCTGAGAGGTAAATTATCCTATGTTCCTCTAATTTATTTATGATTTTGTTCTTTATGCCTAAATCTTGGACCCATTTTGATCTCATCTTAGTATGTGGTGTTAAATGTGGGTCCGTGCCTAGTTTGTGCCATACTAATTTCCAGTTTTCCCAACAGTTTTTGTCAAATAATGAATTCTTATCCCAAAAGAATAATGAATTCTTATCCCAAAAGTTGGGATGTTTGGGTTTGTCAAAAACTAGATTGCTATTTTTATTCACTCTCTTGCCCTGTGAACTTAACTTATTCCATTGATCAACTAGTCTATTTCTTAGCCAATACCAAATGGTTTTGGTGGCTGTTGCTTTATAATATAGTTCTAGATCAGGCACAGCCAGGCCACCTTCATTTAATTTTTTTTTTCATTACTTCCCTTGAAATTCTCGACCTTTTGTTGTTCCATATGAATTCTGTTGTTATTTTTTCTAGGTCATTAAAATAGTTTCTTGGAGTCTGATTGGTATAGCACTAAATAAATAGATTAGTTTAGGGAGTATTGTCATCTTAATTATATTTGCTTGGCCTATCTAAAAGTACTCCAATTATTTAAATCTGACTTTATTTTTGTGGCAAGTGTTTCATAATTTTGCTCATATAATTCCTTGTAATGTGCTGTTGTCTCCAGAAGCTGCCAATTGCTCTCTGGGAGGAGATCTGCTGTGTCAACTCAAATCTCTCAGACAGATTCTTCTTCCTGTAGAGAATCATTGTCTCCAGACAGTTGGCGTTAACTCTCATCCAGAGAAGATTTCCCTTCCTGCAGAGAGCCTTGTCAAGCCTGGTCTAGAGCAGAGACTGACTTTTTTCCTCCAGAGCTGCCTTCTTTATTCTCCCAGAGAATGGGCATGGGATAATGCAAGGGCTTCTGGGAAGAACCACTTCAACCAATGAACTTGCTCCTCCCAAGCATGCAAGCTCTTCCCCAGGAATTCAGAAGTCAAACTCCCAGGAAAGGCCGGAACTAGAAAATTGTCAAGTACCGACTTAGCGCTTAGTAAGAACCTAATAATCTCATTAGTGCTTAGTAAGAACCTAACAATGATTTTCCTTTGGTAGATATATTCCCAAATATTTTATACTATCAACAGTTATTTTGAATGGAATTTCTCTTTGTATCTCTTGCTTTTGGATTGTGTTGGTAATGTATAAAAATGCTGAGGATTTATGTGGATTTATTTTGTATCCTGCAACTTTGCTAAAGTTCTGAATTATTTCTAATAGCTTTTTAGCAGAGTCTTTGGGGTTCTCTAAATATACCATCATGTCATCTGCAAAGAGTGATAGTTTGATTTCCTCATTTCCTACTCTAATTCCTTGAATCTCTTTCTCGGCTCTTATTGCCAAGACTAGCGTTTCTAGTACTATATTGAATAGTAATGGTGATAGTGGGCAACCTTGTTTCACTCCTGATCTTACAGGGAAAAGTTCCAGTTTATCGCCATTACATATGATGTTTACTGATGGTTTTAAATATATGCTCCTTATTATTTTAAGGAATAGTCCATTTATTCCTATACTTTCAAGAGTTTTTATTAGGAATGGATATTGGATTTTATCAAATGCTTTTTCTGATCTATTGAGATGATTATATGGTTTTTATTAATTTGATTATTAATATGGCCAATTATACTAATAATTTTCCTAATATTAAACCAGCCCTGCATTCCTGGTATAAATCCTACTTGATCATAGTGTATTATCCTAGGGATGATTTTCTGAAGTCTTTTTGCTAATATCTTATTTAAGATTTTAGCATCAATATTCATTAAGGAGATTGGTCTATAGTTTCTTTCTCAGTTTTCAATCTACCTGGTTTAGGTATCAGTACCATGTCTGTGTCATAAAAGGAATTTGTTAGGACTCCTTCAATCCCTATTTTTTCAAATAGTTTATATAGCATTGGAGTTAGTTGTTCTTTAAATGTTTGGTAGAATTCACATGTAAATCCATCTGGTCCTGGGGATTTTTCTTAGGGAGTTGATTAATAGCTTGTTCTATTTCTTTTTCTGAGATGGGACTATTTAAACTATTTACTTCTTCCTCTGTTAATCTGGGCAAGCTATATTTTTGAAGGTATTCTTCCATTTCATTTAAGTTATCAAATTTATTGGCATAAAGTTGAGCAAAGTAGCTCCTAACCAGTGTTCTAATTTCCTCTTCATTAGTGGTAAGTTCTCCCTTTTTATTTTCAAGACTAACAATTTGCTTTTGCTCTTTCCTTTTTTTAAATCAGGTTTACTAAGGGTTTGTCTATTTTGTTGTTTTTTTCATAGAACCAACTCTTAATTTTATTAATTAATTCAATAGTTTTTTTACTTTCAATTTTATTAATTTCACCTTTTATTGTTAGAATTTCAAGTTTCACATTTGTCTGGGGGTTTTTAATTTGTTCTTTTTCTAGCAATTTTAGTTGTAATCCAATTCATTGACCCTCTCTTTCTCTATTTTATGCAAGTAGGCCTCTAGAGATATAAAACTTCCCCTTATTACTGCTTTGGCTGTATCCCACACATTTTGGTATGATGTCTCATTATTGTCATTTTCTTAGGTGAAGTTATTAATTATGTCTATGATTTGCTGTTTTACCCGATCATTCTTTAGTATAAGATTATTTAGTTTCCAATTATTTTTCAGTCTATTTTCCCCTGGCTTTTTATTAAATGTAATTTTAATTGCATTGTGGTCTGAAAAGGATGCATTTACTATTTCTGCCTTACTGCATTTGATTTTGAGGTTTTTATGCCCTAGTATATGATCAATTTTTGTATAGGTTCCATGAACTGCTGAGAAGAAAGTATACTCCTTTCTGTCTCCATTTAGCTTTTGCCAAAGATCTATCATATCAAACTTTTCTAGTATTCTATTTACCTCTTTGACTTCTTTCTTATTTATTCTGTGGTTTGATTTATCTAATTCTGAGAGTGCAAGGTTGAGATCTCCCACTATTATAGTTTTGCTATTTCTTCTTGCAGCTCTCTTAATTTCTCTTTTAAGAATTTAGATGCTGCACAACTTAGTGTGTATATGTTTAATATTGATATTGCTTCAATATTGATGCTACCCTTTAGCAGGATATAATGCCCTTCCTTATCTCTTTTAATTAGATAAATTTTTGTTTTTGCTTCATCTGAGATAAGGATGGCTACCCCTGCTTTTTTGGCTTTACCTGAAGCATAGTAGATTCTGCTCCACCCTTTTACTTTTAGTTTGAATGTATCACCCTGTTTCAGGTGTGTTTCCTGTAAACAACATATAATAGGATTCTGACTTTTAATCCAGTCTGCTAACTGCTTCCTCTTTATGAGGGAGTTTACCCTATTCACATTTATGGTTAGAATGACTAATTCTATATTGCTTGCCATCCTGTTAACCCCTGCTTATGCTTTTCTCCTTTCCTTCCCTCTTACCCCCCTCCCCAGTATTAAACTTGTGAACACCACTTGCTTTTCACAGCCCTCCCTTTTTAGTATCCCTCCCCCACCTTAAAGTTCCTCCCCTTATTTTACCCCTTTTCCTCACAATTTCTGTTTTCCCTTCCCCTTAGTTTACTCCTTCCCACCCACTTTTCAATGAAGTGGAAGAAGTTTCACCATAAATCGAATATGTCTATTGATACACACTATGTTCATGTTCCTCCTTCTCTCAGATATAATAGGTTACCTTTGCCTCTTCATGAGATGTAGTACCACCACTTTACCCTTTTTCATGATATAATTTCCTTTACACCTCTAATTTCTAGGACAAATTATACATGTGTTCTTTACATATCTTTATGGCAGAAATATAGTTCTCAAGATTTCTTTTTACCTTTTTAGAAATCTCTTGAGTTCTATATTTGAAGATCAAACATTTTGTGTAGGTCTGGTTTTTTCATCAAGAATAGATGGAATTCATTTATTTTGTTAAATGGCCATCTTCTTCCCTGGAAAAGGATGCTCATTTTTGCTGGGTAAGTTATTCTTGGTTACATACCAAGTTCCTTAGCCTTTTGGAATACCATGTTCCAAGCCCTTCGTTCTTTTTTGTAGAAATGGCAGAGATTGTACCCCTCTCCCCTCCGGTCTGAGCTGTGTGAGCTGTCTGTCTCACTCTCGCTGCCTGCCCTCAGTCTGCACCCAGTCTGTTCAACCCTCCCCCAAGCAAACACAGACCTTCTTTGACAAATTTCAAGGACGTCTTCTGTTGGTGTTTATTTGTGGGTTTCTTTTCCAGTCAAGCATTAACTCCAAGGCTTGTCATGAAGTAAGTCCTGAGAGAAAACACGGAGCTCAAGCAGCTGTCTGCCTCCATGACGCCATCTTGGCTGGAAGTCTATTTTTTCTTTAATAAAATATTATTATGTGTATGTGACTACCTGCCATCTAGGGGAAGAGGTGGAGGGAAAGAGGGGAAAAGTTGAAACAGTAGTTTTTGCAAGGGTCATTGTTGAAAAATTACCTATCCATATGTTTTGTATATAAAAATCTATAATAAAAAAGGGAAAAAATATTTTTCCAAATACATGCAAAGATAATTTTCAAAATTCACCAATTCAAAATCTTGTGTTCCAAATTTTTTCTCCCTCTCTCCCTTCTCCAACCTGTCCAAGATATCAAGCAATCCAATATAGGTTTAATTTTTACAAGTCTTGTAAACATATTTTTATTTTTTTTTTTTTTTATTTTTTTTTTGAGGCTGGGGTTAAGTGACTTGCCCAGGGTCACACAGCTAGGAAGTGTTAAGTGTCTGAGACCGGATTTGAACTCAGGTCCTTCTGAATTCAGGATTGGTGCTCTATCTACTGCACCACCTAGCTGCCCTTCTTGTAAACATATTTTCACATCTATCATATTGTGCAAGAAAAATCAGTTCAAAAAGGAAAAAATGAGAAAAAAGCAAGCAAACAACAACAAAAAGTTGAAAATGTTATGCTTTGAACCACATTCAGTCTATAGTTCTGTCTTTAGATGAGGATGCCACTCTTCATCTCAAGTCTATTGGAATTGCCTTCAATTACCTCATTGTTAAAAAGAGCCCAGTCCTTTACAGCATTATTCTTTTCTTTTCTTTTTGCTGAGGCAATCGGGGTTAAGTGACAGCTAGGAAGTGTTACATGTCTGAGATCAGATTAGAATTAAGTTCCCCTTGACTTCAGGACTGGTGATCTATCCACTGTACCACCTAATGCCCCAGGATTATAATGATTATGATTATTATAGCTTTTTATTGACAGAACATATGTGTGTATAATTTTTCAACATTCACCCTTGCAATCACTTCTGCTCCAACTTTTCCCTTCCTTCCCTCACCCTAGATGGCAGGCAGTCTCATACATGTTAAACAGGTCAAAGTATATCTAAAATACAATGTATGTGTACATATTTGTACAGTTCTCTTGTTGCACAAGAAAAATCAGATTTAAAAAGGTAAAAATAATCTGGGAAGAAAAACAAAAATGCAAGCAGTCCATACTCATAATATTCCATAACATTCATATATCACAACTTATTCAGTCATTCTCCAATTGATGAGCATCCATTCAATTTTCAGTTTCTAACCACTATGAAAAGGGATGCCTCAAACATTTTTGCACATACAGGTCCCTTTCCCTTCTTTAATATCTCTTTGGTATATTAGCCCAGTAGAAACACTACTGAATCAAAGGGTATGCACAGTTTGATAACTTTTTGAGATAGTTCCAAATTGCTCTCCAGAATGGTTGGATCTGTTCACAATTACACCAACAATACACAGGATTATTCTTTAAATTAAAATTTTTTAAGTTGCAAGTTAATTTGCAACCAAGAATGAATGAATTTCATCACTGAGGGTCATCCATGTCATTGCCCAAGTCAAAACTTTCAATCCTCCCTAATAAATTCCTTATCCTACCCTGCAAGAATATTGCAAGCTTTCTTATCACTTCTCAAACATCTCAGCCTCCCTCAACTTTCTTAACTGAGGAACTTGTGTCACACTTCGTGAGAAAATCTGAAAGCTTCACCATGAAATCTTTCTTTCCTTCCTTTCATCTAAAAATCTTTCAATATCATACACTATTTTTTTTCCACTGATGTAGAGATGATACTCTGAAAAGATATGTTTGGATTAGATAAGAGAGCATAAGGCTAATTACCTATTTGTTGTGAGATAATGGCTCTCTAAGCATATATTTAGATGATTGCTCTCCTCACCATTGGTGTTTGCTGAATGTGTGGTGGTGAGGTAATCGTAGGCAAGGATTGGAGAGCTGAGGAAGAGAAGTCAGGGTCACTTGGCAGCAGGATGAGGAGAAAAGAGTCTAGAGATTCTGGACTCCAGAATCCAGGATACATCTTTAGCAAGCCATGTGGCAACTTGCCTGGCTCCTTCACTTCTCCCCCTAAAGAACAAGGACTTTGATTTATCTTGACTCTGGCTGATCCTGAGATCCTCCAGGGAGCTAGCTCATACTTTATACACTGACTCTCTCACATTGACATGGCTCTTCCCCTTGCCAATTCCATATGTTCTTGATTCCATCCCTTTCTATGTCTTCCAATGTTACCTTTCAACTCTCTTTTTTTCTCTTTCTCTCTCTCTTTCTCCCCCTCTCCTTCTCCCTCTCCTTCTTCTTCTTTCCTTTTCCCTTTCCCCCCTCTTCCTTTCCCTTTCCATCTTTCCCTGTCCCTCTCCTTTCTACCTTCCCTATTATCTTCAAACATTCCCACAACTTCTCTAACCTTAAAAACTCTTCACTAGACCCCAGTAGATCATACATTTATTACTGTCCAACTTTTTTTCCTAAAAAGGCTGCCTACATTTGCCCTCTTTATATTTTATTTTGCTCATCACTTCATTTATCAGTAATCTAGATTCCTTCATCATCATTTAAATGAAACTTTCTCTCATATTATAAATTTTCTTTTAGTTACAAAAGTTGATGGATTCTCTTTTTCTCAATTCTCTTTTTTTTTTGAGAAAAATTATCTCAATTTCTGCCACATATTCCCTTGTTTACAAACCTCTTAGTTTTTGTATCACTACTTTTTCCTCATTGTCTTCCTATATAATTATTCCTTTTTCATTCTCCTTCTGGTTCATCATACATATCCTGCCTTCAAATTATGGTTTGGACTTCCTCTCTTTTTTGATTCTCTTCTTTTCTTTCTTTATTCTCATTTATTTGATGACTATATTAACTTTCACAGGTTTAATTATCATCTCTATGCACATGTCTCATAGATCTATATATCTAGTTTCAATCTTTCTCTTCATATTTAATCCTGTGACATCAAATGTCTATTGAAAATTTCCATCTGCATGTCCCATTGAAATCTCAAATTCATTCTAAAACATAACTCATGATCATTTCTCCTTAAACTCTACTTCTCCTGAACTTCCCTATTTCTGTAGAGGATCAAAATTTTTCTGGTTTCCCAAGTTTGAAACTGTTATGTTCAACTATGCTCAACTCCTCACTCTTCCTCACTAATCTCTTATCACATTCATTTCCCCAACTTTTTTGCATCACATCCCTTCTCATTATTCCCACAGCCACCACTATATTGGAAAGCAATCTTTCCTTTTGTGTACCCTCTAATTGATAGGACATCCCTTCATACATTGTTGCCTCTCTCTCATTTCCATTCATTGTTCTTAATGCTTTTCATGGCCAAACCGAACAAGACTAATTCCTCTTCTATATGACATCTCTTGCAATATTAGAAGACAATGTTACTTTCTTATAAGTTCTTTTTCCTCCAAGCTAAGCATCTCTATTCTCTTCAGCTAATGTTTTAAAATTATGCCAATTTTAGAAATTGCACACAAAATTAACATAGATCAACAACATAAAGTTTTTCTTTGTGAACTCTGCATCCCCAAGGAATTTATAACTCAGCTAAACAAACTGGAAAAGAAATCTTGAAATAAAATTTTCCTTCTCCCTATTCACAATTTGTTTTTACAACTATAAGCATATGTAGAAAACTTCCACAACTAGAGATTTCAATGAATCATTTAGTTTTGCAGAGTATAATTCAGCTTCCCTCAAGGCTGAACAGAAAATTTGCTTCCCCAAAATCTTCAGATCTCTTGGACAGCATTCAGACAAATTTCATCCAGAATAAACATTTTCTACAATTCCTTTGATACCTTTTTGAAGTGCTAATAATGGGTAGGAATATATATCAGATTGAAATTCGTGCCAATACAATCCAGCAATGAGGTGATGATAAGCATTATCCTTAAACACCAAGAGATGTGAAAACAAATTGAGGCAATATTAGAAAACAGCTTAAATTAATATCTTTTGCTGCTATTCAGTCTCCAAAATTTTTAGAAAACATATTCATTCTTTTAGAAGTTACCACTCCCTATCTTTAAATCGATAATTTTGAAGGTTTAAAACATGATCCTTGCATGATGAGGAGAAGGAACAGCATGGTGTTCTTCCTTTCAATCCCCTCATTCCTGACTCAATTAAAAACATTCTATAATCTCTCTGTAAAACTTCTCTATAATATTGAGTTCATCTTTAATGTTAACCATAATGATCTAGGTTCCAAAATTTTAAAAATATGATAAGGCTAATTTCTAAGGTAGATCTGTGGGTATAAAGCATCATGAGCAGCATATTCCTTGGGCCTGAATTTCTTGGATTGAGAAAATAAAATTTTAAATAGATTTTATTCCTGTTATTCATTAGTAAGTTATTAAATAGAAGTTAAAGGTTGATCTAGTACAATTATTCAAACATTGGGAATGTAATTGCCAAATTACTTTTAGTCAGATATCTTGATTTTGTTTTTGTGTGATTTATAATGGTCATTGATTGAGTGCTGAGGAGTATTCATATGACTGATTGACTTTGTCCCAAAGAGAAAATATCATTGAGTTTGACTTTGTGATACATATAAATGATACCACTATTCTCTAAGTCATTTATTTTTATAACCATGTCAGCATTTTTTCCTTTGACCCCAGAAATGAAGAAGTCACAATGTAGTATGCCTTCTCTTGTTATGTCTTCCCAAATAGCTTCTCCTTTACATTTATACTTTACCACTCTATTTAATTTCCTTGGTAGATCTTACATGGTCCAGCAAAATGAACATTTAATTGGTTTCATCTCTTGTAGCTTCTCTTATTTCTAATTTATCCCATATATCTCTTTCAAATAAAGTGTCCTAATTTCATTTGGTTATGATCTGAACATGTCACTTAAGTATTGAAAAACCCTCAAAAGTTCTTTATTGCCTAACAATAGAATCCAAACTCATTACCCTGACATTCAAGGCTTTTAAACAAACTCACTACAAATTGCCATTTTAGGTTTCAATTATACGACTGTCCCTAATTTATTGTATGTTCCAGCCAAAGAGATCTATTTTCTAATCCTGTGAATTTATCCCTCACATTTCTATCTTTGTGGGTCACACCCCTCTCTATGCTTGGATCATTTTCCCCTATACTTTCTTTCCACACTTTTTTAATAGAATTTATTCATCCTTACAGTCCCAATTCATATACCATTTTCCCATTAATCCCTTCATGATCTAGGTTCCAAAATTTTAAAAATATGATAAGGCTAATTTCTAAGGTAGATCTGTGGGTAAAAAGCATCATGAGCAGCATATTCCTTGGGCCTGAATTTCTTGGATTGAGAAAATAAAATTTTAAATAGATTTTATTCCTGTTATGCATTAGTAAGTTATTAAATAGAAGTTAAAGGTTGATCTAGTACAATTATTCAAACATTGGGAATGTAATTGCCAAATTACTTTTAGTCAGATATCTTGATTTTGTTTTTGTGTGATTTATAATAGTCATTGATTGAGTGCTGAGGAGTACCACCAGAAATCATTTCTTCCTCTTCTGAATTTTTATAGAAAATTGTATATATCGTACTTGGAAGTTTATAATATTATATTTTATATTATAGTTGTTTGTATATAAGCCTTATCTATTCCATTTACTTTTCCCATCTTGCAATCAGAGATTTCCTTGTTCTTGACTGACACGAGATAGCTCAGGATTTTGTGTATTAGGATACTAGATAAGTATTTGTTGAATAAGTGGGTGAAGTAATTAAAGAATAAATGAGATTCTGTAGTATCTTCAATTGATGGGTCATGCTACATGAAAATTATTATTCCCTGCACAGGAAGAATTGTGATGGGGTTTTGTCTAAACTTCCTATCAGAGAGTTTTTCTGCAAAATCAGTGAGATGCAATGAGAAAAATTATATAGCTTTGAGTTGAAGAATTTAGTTTCAAGTTTCTATTCTACACGGACGTGGGCAGGTCATTCAGTGTTAAGGTAAAAGACTTGATGATTTCCAAGGTCCCTTCCAAATCTAACATTCTGCAAATATTTTGGCTTTCATAGTTCATTTTTAAAATATAATCCAAATTTAAAGAATTGAGCTCTCTGGTGATAATGAATCTTTAAAATAAATTTATTTATTTCTTAACTTCATCCTAAGGAATTCCACCCCACTCCACCCTGAATCTCCTATTATTTGGCCTTTTATTTACTATTTATTATTTGTATCACCTTTGAAAGCAGATTTGAAATAAACTACTAAAATCTATTTGGCCTCAAAAATTCTAGTCAGAGCTCCAACGATATTTTCTTTTGGTGAAACAAGAGAGAGAAGAGAAAGGGGGAGGGGAGTTCAGAAATTTCCCCAGTGCAATTTTTTCACTAACAATATAATTTTTCTTTCCTACCATTGCATATGCTTGCTTTGAGAATCATGCTATGTACATGAGATTCTGCCTTCCACTTACCATTATTTACCATGGGATTTCACGTATAAAAAATGAATAATGTGAGGATAAAATAGCCTTCAAAAATTCCAAGATATTCTGATACTTCTATATAAATTACAACTAGTTCCAAATGTCTTATATTTGTTATATAAGTTACAGGAGGAAAAGATAATTAACTATTCATGTTAACTAAGATATTATCTCTTGATGTGTATGGTATTCTTGAAAATCACTCAAAGAAATAGTTATTTAGCTTTTCTCTGCTTCATTATCATTTTTCTTTCTTTCTTTCTTTTTTTTTTTTTTTTGGCTGTCCAACACTAAATGTGTGGATATGCATTTATAATTAGAGCAGTAAGTATTTGGTGGCTTCAAATTCTATGTAAACTAAGTTATGCTTGACTTGTTGGAAAGGAAACACTTAAATGCTTTTGTTTAAAGATCACCTAAAATACCATCTCTCCAGAGCCATCTTGGACCCAGTGGCCAGATATAGATCAGGAAAACAGGAGATGGTCCTGGATACAATGGAAGATTTTGGACTTTTTAAGCTAAGATCTTTAACAAGTCTCAGTTTGATTGAGGCCATACTCATTGTGATTTAAACTAGATAAATTAAGGTAAAAAAAAATCTCTTTCATCTAGTCAAAAAAAAAAAAACTAAATTAATATGCTACCAACTATTTTATTTATCATACTTTTGTCCCTTACCAGATTATAAACTCCTTGAGACCAGAGACCATGTTATTCATCTTTGTATCTTATAGTATAAATCTAATAAAGACTCAATAAATATTTTTGAATAGATATTTGGAGAAAGAAGTTTTTCGACTCAAACAAATATTGGGCTAAAATTTTAAGTATAAGAGAGTTGGTTGTCACTTAATAATTTGTTTGGCTACAATAACAAAAATATCCATTAAGATATGAAAAAAATCACCATGGTATTCCTAGAAAGAGTTCCCATACCAATGATTTATGAAGAATTAAAATAAGAAATAAGTTTATGAGGGAAAAGACAAAATAAAGATTAATTATTTTTATTTCTTTAAATCATGAGATTTAACAATTCTTTTTTGTTTTAATAGGTTTTTCTTTTTTTCTGATCTCAACAAAATCTTATAGAAACAAATGGGAAACTATTCAATAGTCATTATTTCTGATTAAATTATACTTAATACCAGAATTGTTTCTTGGAAATTCAGTAAATTTTTGCCACCTTTGTGGTTAGATAGATTCTACCATGCATTAGCTTAGCTAGAAATTCAAGGTTCATTGCTGACCATCACCTCACATTATATAAAGTGTTCAAATATCAAATCTGGTAATGCCCACTTTCAGTGACAAACAACCATTTCAAAGATCAGAGCATTTTTGTCAGTTCAGCAAGTCTGAAGTCATCCATCAGGACTGTTAGGTCTGTCATATGTGTTTAACTTCAGTATCAGCAACAATCCGAAGTCTTTCTTATTCATCAGTGTCACTGTAACTGGAGCGAGGGGGAAGGTGGAAGTAGAGTAGAGGAAATAGAAAAAACACAAGAAGCCAAGTTAAAAACAAAATAAATAGAAAACTTTTCCTGGCATTTTTTAGTTGAGTTTTCTATTTTAGGATTCCTGAAACATGGCATGGGAAATTTTAGAATGCTATGCTTCCAGCATTCTTAATGTTTCCTAAATCCTTCTGATTGGTAAAAGTGGCAAGGAGAGAAAAGAAAAAAGAGAAGCAGACTGAATGGTTAACATGTCATACTACATGTAAAAATTCAAAAGTTGAATGATGTGACTTCAAGACAATGTTCAGAGCATATATTCTTTGAGTCTTTAAACTCTGGACTACAGTTGTGCAAAATGAAGATCAAATGATGGACTCTGTTCTCTTTCCATCATCTAAGCTATTCTCAGTAGCCAATGAGGCTTACAGGAATGTATTGACTCACATAGGAGAATCAATAAATAAAGGAAATTTTTGTTTTTCAGAGATAGTATTTATCAAAAAATAAATATCTACTCTCATTATGATGTTTGAATATGTAGTACTCAAATTTTCTATAATATAATCTTGAATATTATAGTCAAATTTCTAATACAATGAATTTTGAAGAAATGCATCAATTTAATTTGCTTATTGAGTATATATATATATTTAGTAGACCATTTCTGAGTTCAAAGAGTATCATTATTTGTGAAATGTCAGAAATAAACACTAGATAGATGTTTAGATTATTAAACAGACCAGTCTTAGATAGGATGCAATTCAAGTTTTAGTTCTTCAATATATAAACACTTTTTAAAGTCAATATTCATATTGAACACATTCCCCAAAAGATAAAGGGAAAATGGCCCAAGGAGACCATGAATAATGTATAAAGCAGTTTATTCACATGTTCTGCTACCCTATTGTTGTTGTTCATTTGGAGTTACCTGGTCAAAAATACTGGAATAGTTTGCCATTTCCCTTTCCAGTTCACTTTTCAAATGAAAATGATAATGCAAAAAGTGATGTATTGAGTGGCAGAAAGCCTATCAAGTAATAAAAACAGTCAGAGAAAATGCCAGAGACATGAAATGGAGTGTCTTGCTCAGCAATTTGGATTGATGGTTAGATAAAAGGGAATACCATAGAAGAAGACTGGAAAGATAGAAAGAGGCTAGATTATGAAATGCTTTGAATATCAAATTCTAAAGAAATTAACAATAAATTCCCAAAAGAGGATTTTATATTTAATTGTGGAGGTAATGGGAAGCCAATGGAGTGTATTAGGTAGGGGATTAACAT
This sequence comes from Sminthopsis crassicaudata, assembly GCF_048593235.1. NCBI lineage: Eukaryota > Metazoa > Chordata > Mammalia > Dasyuromorphia > Dasyuridae > Sminthopsis > Sminthopsis crassicaudata. Next base: position 115,042,678 of record NC_133619.1, on the reverse strand, counting down.
GGCTGGACTTGAACTTTAGGAAAATCACTTTGGTGGCTAAATCAAAGTGGATTGGAAGAAAAGACTCCCAAGAGGCATATCTATCAGTAAGCCAATTGTCCAATTAATTTGATTTTGGACATACTGAGTCTACTGGACATCCATTTCAAGATGTCTAAAAACTAGAGGAGATTGTAGGTGATCAGAGAAGTTGGGGCAAGATAAAAAGATTTGAAAGTCATTACAAATAGCTGGTATGTTCAATAAGTGAAGTAGCATAGAAGGAAAAGAGCCTACAACAGAAATCTAGGGAATAACTAGGTTTAGATGGTATGGGTTGGAGGAAGATCTGTAGAGGGCTGAAACTCCAAAAAGGTGTGCTTGAATCAGACAACTGAGCACTTAAGACTAATTACCTATTTGATGTGAGACAATGATTCTATTAGTATATATTTGGATAAATGGCTTTTCTCACTGTTGGTGTTTGCTGAATGTTTGGTGTTAAGATAATCAGAGTCAAGGATTGGAGGGGGAGGGAGATAGGCAGAGTCACTAGGCAGCAGGAGGAAAGAACTTGGTGACTCTAGACTCCCAAGTCCAGGATTCTGCTTGGTTGCTTCTTTCACTTCTCACTTTAAAGACTAAGGACTTTGATTTATCCAGACTCTGGCTGACCCTGAAGCCCTCCAGAGAGCTAGCCCATACTCTACAAAAATCCAGCAAAGAAGATTGAGGAATTCCTTCTCTGTGAATATGTTTTTTTATCAGTAAAATGGAATTTAAAACACTTATACCATATATCTCATAGCACTTTTTTGAGGATCATAGAAATTATTATATATAGTATAGTCTGTAAAGTATATGAAGAGCTATATTAATGTAAGCCATTATTATTCAGCTTGCCACATTGCCATTCCAAAAGGAAAGGTGATTGATTTCTTTAAAAAAGCCTTTTGCTTCAGTTGGTGATTTTGTTTTGTTTTGTTTTGTTTTTTTACAAAGAGATGCACTACTAATAAATGTACACATATTAAATAGTTTTACCTCAGGTGAAAGATAATGGTTTTATAAGGGAGAAAATATAAAGAATTGTTTAAATACCTTGAATTATGTCCAATAAAACTATTTTTATATTTATACTATTATTTTCTTTAAATAATTCAAAGCACATTAGGATGTTAGCAATTCATTAATGCTTATAACATCCCAGGAGGATTGGAAATCCATATAACAGAGAAAAAAAAATTTTAAGAAAGCTTCATTTATACTCAATCTTGAGAAAAAAATAAAAGATGAACTCATTGTAAGACTTTTCCTATTACATTTCTTGTTTCTGATATATATTTTTGCAAGGGATTCTAGTCTTCTTGCTATACATAATGATCTCTGAGAGAATTTTTAGGAATGGACCATAAGTTCAGTTCTAACAGGTTGGGGGTGAAGATCATAAATTCTTGATAAGAGGGAGTGAAGAAGGTAGTCAAACTAGAGACAGGAAGTCTGGAACAAGAGATATGCTTACCTATCTCTAAATAATTTATTTACAATTTATGGCTCTAGGGAATGCTAATGGTCAGGGTTCCCATCCCTAATTTCTATCAGTTCTAATGGTCAGGAAGGATTGCAACCAGGTGGATTGAGGCAGAACAATTCAAAGAACTGAATCAGAACAATTTAGGGAACTTGAGACAGAACAATTTAAGGAAACTGAGGCAGAACAGTTAAAGGAAACTGTGGCATAACAGTAACTGAATGGGGCTCATAAAATTATTATTTATTATCAGTAAATATTTGATTTGCATGCCTATTTTATTTATGTATATTTCTGAGGTCATGTAAAAATTTCTCAGGTGAAAAGGAGTTGGGAGCCCTGCTCTAGAATAAAATGAGTTCAAATCATGCCTGTGATATTTGCTAAATTGGGAGATCTTGGGCAAATTATTTAATTTTTCTCATCTGTGAAAAAAGGATGAATTTGATTGTTTCTTAGGTACTTTCTGTTGATCTATTTTTGAAGAGAAAAAAATAATCAAGATTTTTTTAGATGTTGCTTAAGAGCTGCTGATTGACAGAATTCCTCTGGGGTCAGAATTTTTCTAGAGGGGGAAGGGATTATCTCCTTTATAAGCATTTCCTGAATGCCTCCTAGGTATGAAGAATTGTCAGCAGTTTGAGGGCAGAGGTAACTGGTGAAAGATAATGAGAACATTCTAGTTAGAGAGACAAATTATATATACAAGACAGATTGACCAATGTAATCACTTGAGAAGTACAAAATCACATAATATAAATCCAATATTAAGTTTTTAAAACATAAAGAGATCAAAATTTGGCCATACTTGATCATGAGAGGCAGAGGAATTTGGAATAAAGTTTAGGAGGTAAAAGAGCAAGAGAAAAGGAATCATCTACTCAATCTTGGCTATATGAAAGGCACTTCATCAAGCATTATCAGCTGTATTCTTGCTTTAAAAATAAACTTGAATATTTAAATACAGAAATATATTAGCCTATATTTATTTCAAGCAGGGAATTGGCAGCTAGATGGCTGCATAGAGTGTTGGGCCTGGAATGAGAAAGACTCATTTTCCTGAGTTCATATCTGAGCTGAGACATTTATTTGCTTTGTGACCCTGGTCACTTGGCCTCAGTTACCTCATATATAAAATGAGCTTGGCTTAAAAATGGTAAACCACTCCACTATTTTTCCCCTCCCCCCAAAAAAATCAAGCAGGGTCATGAAGAATTGGACATGACTGAAATGACTGACCATCACAACTATCTCAAAGCAGAAAAAGTACCAGCAAAAACTTCCACTAGAATACAATTTGTTGGATTTTGTATTCAGGTGTATTTCATCTAGCATTGTTAGATGGTCCCATGAAAACTTGGCCTGAGACACAACGGTAAAAGACCAATTAATTCCATTGATAGTGAAGTCATCAGAAATGAAAGAGCAAGTTGCTACAAGTAGTTAATATCTTTAGAACTGAACACAAAGGCTTATCAGTATCCACTATCCAATTTGTATCTGTAACATCTTAAGACCCAGTCACAGATACTTGAGACTGATTTTCCTTAAAAGGTATTGAAACTGTCCTCAAGATATAATTGGTTCAGTGGACTAAAGCTATAACTATTGACCTAGCTTTCTTGTTGTTTGCTTGTAAGTGTAACCATGACATAGAGGTTGGAGTTCTTCCTTCAGACTTTAGACATGGACCATCAAAATTGTTGAGGTATCAGGTATGGTTTATGGTGTCCCCTCTGAAAGAATTAAGGTTCAGACATTCTCCAACCCAAGCAAAGACATTTTAATGAAACTTGTGCATTCAGTAAGCAGGCCAAGTCCCTGAAGGAATCAACAGCAAAGCTAGTAAAGGATTTTTAAAAAGTAAATGATGCTGATTACATCATAAGATGTGTAAAATTTGAGGTTATTGGAGGAGTTTTCTATAGGAGATCCTAAAGCCTTAGTAGAATTGTGTATACAGTTACCCAGAAAGCACACAGAAAATCTATCCTAGAGGATAGAGGATGTGATATATGTGGTAATAATATTTTGACAAGCAATAGGTTCACCTAAAAACATCAAAAACAAAAAGTAGCTATGCAGGTGCCATGTAGGAGTTTACAGTCTAATGTCCAATTGTGCATCCTGTTGATGCTACTTTCTGACTGATTGATTTCTGTGTTATGTTTTGCAGTAAACATAATGTGATAACCTGGTGACATGGTTACAGAATATGCTGGCAGGCTCATTGTTCCAGTGAGACCTAGATTAATTCCTGTGGGGCAGGGGCAGATCTAGGCTATGGACAATCAAAATCCTATCAAGAATGATCAACAAGATTTTGGACCTAGACCAGCAGTATAACTAACAAAGCTTTGGAGAGAGAACTTTGCGGAGCTTGGTCCACAACCAACAGTTATACAGAAAATCATTGTTCAGTTAAATCAGTTGTGTCCTCATGGAATGTCCTTCCTCTGCTATTGCTAAGTACATTGTCTTTTGGTAATGATTAGATGAACTACTAGTGGATCCTTTTATTCCAGACTAAGACCTAAGCTTAAAACTAACCTGTCTGGATTTTTCCTGTTACACCATCTTAGGAGCTGAGTGGAACTATAATAAAGTTTAGCAACACAAGAGCAGAATTTCTTTGTAATGCATTAATGATATTTATGGTATCACAAAATGTTAGAAATAGAGGGGATTTTAGAGAGATTATTTGACTACTTCTTTTAACAAAAATGCAATCAATCCACATTCATTCCCTACAGTCCTCTGTCTGTGTTCAGAAGGCTCTCTGCAACACAATTTCATTGGAACTGGCCTGAATCACCTCACTGTTGAAAATAGCCCCCTTCATCAGAATTTATCTTTGTATAATCTTGCTCTTACTATGAACAATGTTCTTTTATTTCTACTCACTTCACTTAGCATCAGTTCATGGAAGTCTCTCCAGACCTTTTGAAATCATCCTGTTGATTATCTCTTATAGAACAGTAATATTCCATTAGATTCATGTACCATAACTTATTCAGGTATTCTCTATTTGATGGACATCCACTCACTTTCCAGTTCTTTGCCACTACAAAAAAGCCTGCTACATATATATATATATATATATATATTTTGTACATGTAGGTCCTTTTCTCTTTGTTATGATCTCTTTGAGTTACAGTCCCAGTAAAAATGCTGCTGGATCAAAGAGTATGAAGAATTTGATAGCCTTTTTGGTATAGTTCCATTATGTTCTCCAGAATAGTTGGGTCAGTTTACAACTCCACTAATAGAGTATTAGTATCCCAGTTTTCCCACAGCCCCTCCAACATTCATCATTATTTTTTCCTGCCATCTTAACTAATCTTAGACAGTGTAGTGGTACCTCAGAGTTGTGATAGGAAAAATGAGGTTCATAAAAATTCTGACGTTCAGTGATTTATTTAGGGTCACAAGCTAGTATCTGGGATAAGATTCAAAATCAGGCTTTCCTGATCCCAAATCTAATGCTTTAATCACTGTACTATACTTGTTTCAACCTTGTGAGATAAGTGCTATTATTTCCTCTTGTAAACATATGAGAATACTGAGATTCAGAGTGACTTGATCTAAAGATCACACATCCAAGAAAGGATCAGAGCTTGAATTCAAACCTAGAAGCCAATATTCCAATTCCATCGTTTATTTATTTATTTTTGCTGAGGCAATTGGGGTTAAGTGACTTGCCCAGGGTCACACACCATTATTCTTTTAAACATATTACATTACCTCCTTGACAGTATTAGTGGTACTTTCCACCCAGACAAGTCAGTGAAAAAATCATGTAAGGGTCAAAATATTTCTTTTGTAAGGTAAAAGGCATCTGCTGTAAACTCCAAAGAGCAATTCTCTGAGTTAAATGGCTATGCACTTAACTACAAACTTTTGGCTTTTGGTTGGTACTGTTTTTCCAGTAGTAAACTAAAAATGGATCTTTACATCCACTATGATACAAAACATGTAAGTATGAGGATTGAAAAAGATTCTTATTTTCTTCATCTATTTTTGTCATTATCAGAATATTATCAATGAGTCCCTCTTTAATTTTGTCAAATTTGGTACTTGACCACAAATGACTTCCTTTTGAATCATCCCACAACTAGCAGAATTCCTGTAAGAAACAATTTCCTTGCCATTTTCTTAACAGATAGGCAAGAATGGTGGGGGTGGGGGAAATGCGCAGAATATACTGTAAGCTTATTTGGAAATGAGAAGACATGTCAGAGCATAGACACTGTATTCATAAATTGGCAGTAGTGATACTAGAAAAGAAAACAAACTAATTGTTTTTTTTTTTCCTTTAAAGAAATAGACAAAGGAGTAAAAAGCTAAAAGTAGAAAGTAAAAAAAAAAAAATCATTTTCCTGATTAAAGCTGCTCACAACTGACAGGACTTGAAAAGAAAAGTGAAGACAGGTAGAGAATGCTTAGGGTGGCCCCATTTAAGTTTCTCTTTTAAATAGGGCTTCTTATAAATTATTTTAGGTACTGCCTGCCTCTCCATCCCTTCTGCATCTTCCTTTTATGTGCTATTTTCTTTATTAAACTATGAGCTCCTTGAGTGTTAGGTTCTTACTACTAATAGGATGTTAGGTTCTTACTAAGTGCTAATGAGATAAAGAGATATTAGGGTTCTTACTAAGTGCCTAAGTTGGTACTTAACAATTCTCTAGTTCCGGCCTTTAAGGGGAGTTTTACCCCTTTGAACTTCTGGGGAGGAACTTGCATGTTTAAGAGGAGCAAGTTTATTGGTTGAAGTATTTCTCCCACAAGCCCCTGAGTCATTCCATGCCCATTCTCTGGGAGCATAAAAGAAGAAGTTAGAGTCTGGAAAGTCAGTTTTGGATTGGATCAAGTTGAAGATGTCCCATGGATTAGCAAGTGAAGAGGACAGAGAAAAAGATTCACAGAGAAAAGGAACCTCCTCCCAGAGAAGGATTACAACTGAGAGACTGATCAGAACTTTACAATTTGTTAAGTACCGACTTAGCACTTAGTAAGAACTTAATATCTCATTATCTCATTAAGCACTTAGTAAGAACCTAACACTTGAGGGCTGAGATTGTCTTCTTCCTTCTTTTGTTTCCCCAGTGCTTGGTATGGTTGTAGGATGCTTAATAAGTGTTCATTTTCTGATTGGTTAAATTCTGTTCCTAAACCCAGTAGGATGCTTAATAAGTGTTCATTTTCTGATTGGTTAAATTATGTTCCCAAATTTTTAATTGGCAGTTTGGTCATTCATTTTCCTGTGATTGAGAACATGAGGAGAGCATGGATCAAAAAACAGTTGTCTTTGGGGGTCTGAAGACCTGAATTCAGGTCCTGATTCTTCCCTTTGTGGTTGTGGATGAACCACATGATCTCTTAGTGCCCAAGAAGCTCTTTAAGACTATGAGTTAGATTACAGAAAATCTGTTGAAGGTAAAATTCATATAAAAATTGACTATATTAACATATCACATATTT